>NC_051404.1:16868969-16869440 GCF_015228065.2 Penaeus monodon | reverse complement strand
ATTGGACATGCAACAAATATTATAGAATAGATAAAACCTTTGAGTTGTTTGTTATCTTCTAATAAAAGGGGTTTTATAGGTTGGACCATATACACCATCTATCAAGAGGCTTTTATAATATATTTTACAGTACGATGGCCGTCGAATACTTAACCATTAACAGTAACAGCTGTTTCACAAGCAGAACAAGTTGTAAACATGTTTTCCGGCGAGTAACATGAGATCATTAAATTTTTAAAAAGCAGTAAGATTAACAAGCCGAAAACTTTGAACGTGTTTTGACTCGATTATGTATGGTTTTTTTTCTTTTAATTATGATTGCTTCTCGGGTGTAAGTGTCTTACGTTACGTAAAACACTTACACCCGAGAAGAAATCATAAAATGAAAAGCAAAACGAAGAATTGGGAGAGGGAATGATAAGGAATAAGTTTAATTTTATGCCCGTAGTTCTTGTTTTCCTTTTGCTGGCG
>NC_051404.1:16868052-16868286 GCF_015228065.2 Penaeus monodon | reverse complement strand
GATATAGACTCACACTTACCCATTTATTAATCATATGCCCTCCCTCTTGAATGCAAATGTACCTTTAAAACAATCTTCGTATGATACACCCCACAACCTGAGAAACTAGAATTCAAAACCCACAACGAATGAAAGGAATATAACACAGCGCCAACACTTTCCCCCAAGAACACAATAAGAAGGAGAAGCTCTGATTGAAAATCTCATCAGGAAAACGAAAGCAAATTTCACCAT
>NC_051404.1:16867919-16868028 GCF_015228065.2 Penaeus monodon | reverse complement strand
ACGCGAGGAGACCTTGAACCCTCGCGAAGGAAGAGAGGAAAACAAACTGAATATTTTATTTCACGTGATGTAAAAGCGAGTTTCAAGATGTTCGTTGGACCACAGAATG
>NC_051404.1:16864882-16865084 GCF_015228065.2 Penaeus monodon | reverse complement strand
ACAATATTCTCAAAAGGAAACAAAGATGGAAACGCAGAAGAGAATATTAGAAGCAAAAGGCACGAGGAAGAGAGAACCGGCGAGGGCAGAGGAACACAAGGCGGAGGTTAGGATGATGTCCATTGCAGAAGGATGAGGAGGTCGACCAGAAAGGGAAATGAGGAATGAGGAAACGGAGGAGGATAGATATTCTTTATTTGGC
>NC_051404.1:16863101-16863291 GCF_015228065.2 Penaeus monodon | reverse complement strand
CTAAAAAGTTAAGAAAAAATATTTTTTAAAAATTCGACATGGCACTTTTTACAGGCAATGGGAAATGTTTCCCTTTTTCTCGACACAACGCAGTATATTTGATCTGAAATAATATTTTAGTCACAAAAATAAGAGCGCCATATCATACTGACTTGCAGACACGCCACGCGCCGTCTCGGTTTTATGGTAA
>NC_051404.1:16861826-16862345 GCF_015228065.2 Penaeus monodon | reverse complement strand
CGATTCTCTTTCATCTTCACCTCCTGAACAATGAGTCGGAAGAATTACATCCCTCATCCTCATCTTTTTCTTATTTAAATACTGCGCTTTAAAAATGCGATTCGATCATAAACTCTAAGAAAGATTTAGTGTTATTTTTTTCTTCATCTGGAGGTTAACTTGTCCTTCCCCCCCTTCCCTCCCCTCCTTCCCTCCCTTCCCTCGCCTCCTTCCCTCCCTTCCCTCCCCTCCTTCCCTCCCTCCCTCCTTCCCTTCCTTCCCTCCCTCCCATTTCTCCCCCTTTACCCTTCCCCTTTCCCCTTCCCTCCAACCCCCTCCTATTTCCCTCATCTTTGACCTGACATGACCTCCAGCTCCTCCATCTTTTTTCCCCTCCCCCCCCCTTCCCCCTCCCAAACTCCGATCTGAAAATATTACTGTAAAACAAAAATTTTATTCCTACCTTCTTCTCTTTCATCTCTTCGTGTCTTCTTCTCTCTCTCCTTCTTGCCTTCGTCTCTCCATTCCTTCTTTCTTCCA
>NC_051404.1:16861706-16861790 GCF_015228065.2 Penaeus monodon | reverse complement strand
ATCATCTGTATATACGCATTCTGTTTCCATTCTCAGCGTTCTCCTTTCATCCTCTGCTGTTCTTTCTCGGTTTTCTTTATATTA
>NC_051404.1:16861484-16861576 GCF_015228065.2 Penaeus monodon | reverse complement strand
CATCGTCCCATCTATCTTTCTATATTCAAATTTACTTCCTTTTGTATATTTCCTCTCTGTCAATTTATAATTCATTTCTTTCTTTTCCCGTT
>NC_051404.1:16861148-16861413 GCF_015228065.2 Penaeus monodon | reverse complement strand
CAACTTCCTATGGCGCGTTTCATCTTTCGTTTCATTATTCCACCTTTCGCCTCGTCTTTTGTTATACCATTTTAGTTTCCGATTTTTTTTTCTCTCTCTCCTCATTCTCCGTTTTTTATGTTCATTCTTATTCTCGATTTCAGTTCACACGCTTCGCCTTTTCTTCTTTTTGTCGCGTTTTCTTTTAATTTTTCTTTTTTTTGTCCTTTTTTCGGGGGGTTGGGGGCTAGGTTACATTTTTTTTGGGGGGGGGAGGGGGATTCAT
>NC_051404.1:16860054-16860522 GCF_015228065.2 Penaeus monodon | reverse complement strand
TAAACTGAATGTAAAGGCGGCACCACAGCGGAATATCTATGAATTTTGGTCCTTCAATTAAATCGTATTTTACATGAAGAAAAAATGAGATATATATGAAAACTACTCTGTAGAACAAATATATTTCATGCGTATTGTATGTGGATATTAACGGTCTGCGTGTGATGTAAATATCGATGTATGATTTTCTTTGATATAGATGATATAATATGTAATATTTGTATATGTTAATTTGTAAATTCAAAACTTAGACAGGAAGGATATATTTAAAAAAAGGCAAAAATTTTACCTGACAGAGTTCAAGAGATGAAAATACCTGATCAAATATGGCATCGTTGTCATAGCTATTTCAAGGCGGCCAGACGAGCGCTTCATTGCATTTTGGAAAAAAAAGGTCGCAGTGCTTCGTGGAAAATATCTCCATCCGGAAATTCCTTTGTTATTACTTGTATGTAAAAAATCTGTCCT
>NC_051404.1:16858793-16858991 GCF_015228065.2 Penaeus monodon | reverse complement strand
CCTCCCCCCTTACCCCACCCAAGCCTCGATGATCAGACCAGGAAGGCCGCCCACGTAACGCACCGCCTTTCTTCCCCGCCCGAGAATTCGCGAGGACGCCCACGGCTGCTTGCGATTACTCTGCCGATGTGGCCCTTTTTCTACTTTTTTTCTTCTATTTCGTTTTTTTTCTATTTTTTCATCTTTTTCTTCTTAATG
>NC_051404.1:16857028-16858171 GCF_015228065.2 Penaeus monodon | reverse complement strand
GCATATACTTAAGCGCATGAAAGTCTTTGCCCGCGTCATATAAAGTCCTCAGTAACAACAATAATTGAAATATACGATTTTAAAAGGTTCATTACTGTTTATTGTTACAAGTTTTCCTTCTTGAGAAAAATTATGAAATCTATTGATATGCAAATGCATACTATTGCAGAAATACAGAGAAACGTTCACGAACACATAAACAATTATATACATTCAAGACAGCATTCATGTCTGCACTTACATGCACCCATAGAGCCCCTACGTACATATACTGTAGATATGAAAACAAATAAACATGCTCGTAAGCACACAAGAAATCACGCATAGGCACAAATATACAAAGACTGTTAGGCTATAACATCCCGACCATAAATACTGAATGTAAAGGAACTTGTTTTGAACATTTTTGCACGTTTCTTACCGTCACAAAGAAAGAAAGATTCCTGTACAGCTATTCCAAGCAAAGAAAATGGAAGTGTACTTTTTTGCTTGTTGAGGATCCGTTGAGCCAAGGTTAGGGCGAGAGAAGCAAGGTCCGGATAAAAAAAAAAACGGAAAAAATATATATATTCATGCACGGAGACGTTTTCGTTATAGAAGTAACATTGGATAGAACCATAATGATCATAACACTGGATAAAGAGAGCTGTAGTAATATTTTCGGGATGCAGAGACATTGTTGTAAGAACAATATCTGTAAAATGGAAACAGCAGAGTAATAATATTGGATATCGACACACTGCTGCATGTGAAATATATGTTGATCTATTTGCAATAACATTGGACAAGGGGACGGTCTTGTAATAGTAGAAATTATGTTTGAGGAGACTTTGTTGTTTTAGCAGAAGTATCGGTAAGGAGAGAATGTGACATCAGTATCAATAAACAGATTTAAGAAACACAAAGAAGGTCATTGTTATGATGAAGACGTAGGTTTCAGGAATGCACGTGTGAAGAGGTGCCGATCCTGTGGCCAGGCCGGGAAGACCTTAAAGATATATTGCGTCATTAAGTAAACACTGACTTCCGTAACAAAGGGTCGAGAGTGCTCTGTTTTTGAGGCGAGAGGAGCAGGCGTGGGCCAACAGGAAACGCATACACGGATTTACAAGGTAACGCGCCCAAATACTTCAGCGATTGCTC
>NC_051404.1:16856734-16856936 GCF_015228065.2 Penaeus monodon | reverse complement strand
CGTGAGTGTATGTTTTACAACTCTGATCACTCTGCTGATTCACGCATTCATAACAGATTCTATTAATACAAACATTCAATCTGGTAGAAAGACCAGTCTTACTTACTGAATAACAAGTGGTTACTGTGAAAACAAGGATGCACGTCCAGCCAGCCCTTTACCATGCCTTATAACCATAAAATCAACACGACAGTGTTTTAAC
>NC_051404.1:16852387-16852499 GCF_015228065.2 Penaeus monodon | reverse complement strand
TATTACATGATACCGAGTGATTCACCGGAAACGTAGCAGATTAATCCAGAGCGCAGATTTCAGGTAGAAGCTAACTTGCCTTTATCAGGTTGTTTGTTCTCACGTGTATGTG
>NC_051404.1:16851535-16852265 GCF_015228065.2 Penaeus monodon | reverse complement strand
GAGAATAGTCACACTTCGAAGCCCGTGACGTTGGTCATCCTCAGGTGCTGATTCACGCTCATCGTAAACGTCAAGGTCACGTCTCTTCTCATGTCTTGTTCTCCACATGACGAGTTTGACCCGAGGAACTCAAGATATCATATTCTGTTTTCTTTTCTTTCTCTCTCATCTTTTTAAAATGGATTTCGGAAATCAAAGTTTTTTTTTCTCTCTCTCTCCATTTAATTAATGGACTTCAACCTTTTCATTTGCACAAGGAGGAAGTTAACCTATTTTTCACACTTCACTTGCTGAAGAATGTAACCGTATTTTCTTATTTTCTTATTGTTGTTATTCAACAAGTTTGATATATATAAATGATAGAGAAATGGTCTGAAACACTGGAAGAAAATATTTCCAGACAAATCATTCATACATTGTTTTTCAGCGTTCGAAAGAAACTAATGGTGCCATTAACACACACAATGTATGTACGTGCCTCAAGAAATCATCACATCTTTTCTGGGATACTTGCAGTCGACAAGGAAGAGGAAGCTGGTGTATAGGTTGATTGAGATTGGTCTTCGTCCGCAAATAATTATGGTTGACAAATTGATTAACTGTCTGTGTAAATCAGGACCGGGTGGATATTTTCGGTGTATCAGTACGAAAGAATTATAGCTATTAGAAAAAGAGGATGGAAGCTCACGTTCGTAATCGTGAGCTGAAAGTGTGAAAGAGATGTGGCTTG
>NC_051404.1:16850910-16851453 GCF_015228065.2 Penaeus monodon | reverse complement strand
TATATGTCCACTATTCGTTATCTATAATTCAAGATTGTTCTGCCATGTGTGTAGTGAATAGGAATTAGAATTTGAAGAAATGTAAAATAAGATTGTATGATTATGAAGTGGGAGGACGAGACACAATGTACATCTTACTCATTTTCTCTTCATATTTTCTCAACAACAAATATACTCTGCAATTGTTGTCTGTTCCTATATATTCTCTTCTCTTATTTTCGTAATTTAAATAATAAATTAGGAGGATATAAATGCGTTTTTTGCACCTCACTTACTCTTGCCTAACTTCACTCTTGGGCAATATGGCTTCCAGTTATAAGTTGTCAACATACGTCTTGCATTTAAAGTGCCGACCTCTCCTCCCGTTTCTTCAAGACTTTCCTGTTCAGGGTTCATTGTCAGGACTTCCCACGCCCACCGTTTCAGGGTGGTTGATGATAATAAGGCTTTTCAGGGTTTTCGAGTATTGTAAAAGAGATAACGTTTTGTATCTGTGATATCAGCTGTGAGGTATGCGATTCTTTGTGGGGTAGGTGAGAATGC
>NC_051404.1:16850297-16850745 GCF_015228065.2 Penaeus monodon | reverse complement strand
CTTTGTACATATGTACACGTACAAGCATTCATAATCATGATATTTGTTTTAAAAAATATATATGACTGCTTCCCCCTTCTTATTGCAATGGAAATATCACAATTATGCAGTGACAAGTTTATATTTGCATTTCCAACATTTCACACACGCATATGCACAGTCTGACCGTGTGTGTGTCTGCGAGTGCGTGGACATAAGGAACTGTAGACAAATCTAATTATTTTACAAGTATCTCTTGAGTTATGTTTACTCACTATTGAACAATTGCTACTGGTCCCCTTTATGAGGGATACGCCCAGTGAAATAGACGTTTGTGTGATTTATTATCTAGAATGAAACGGGAATATAATAGAGATAAAGCATGCAAATATTAGAGCAAGGCAAGGTCAGAGGTACAAGCGATCGAAAATAAAATCCAGTGACCGGCTAATAAAACGAAAAATCACTG
>NC_051404.1:16849999-16850277 GCF_015228065.2 Penaeus monodon | reverse complement strand
GTCTGTTGTGATTCTACGACTTAAAATACTCATTGGACTTGAACTCATGACTTGTCTTGCATAAAAGTAGAGCCAAACAAATGCTACGCAATTTGCATTCAGGGTAAACTTGCATTTCCTTAAAGGGAGGAGAAGATAGAGACGTGTATGGCTACAGCGTCGTTATCTTTCCGCGTGTTATCGTTTTTTATTCATATTGGTTCGTGTTTTTTTTATAATATACTTTTCCATTCTCAATTTCTTTGGGAATTGAATTCAAGTGGTTCCTGGTCAGGATG
>NC_051404.1:16849778-16849932 GCF_015228065.2 Penaeus monodon | reverse complement strand
GAAAGGTAAAATATATAGCGAGAGTATTGTGGATATTTGAAGTTCTTTTGCGAAAGAATACTAAACCTTTGTGAAATGGACTTAATATTCTTAAAAATAGAAGTCGTAAAATCGCAACACACAGTATGGAAAAAATGACAATATTTTTCCACCG
>NC_051404.1:16849546-16849753 GCF_015228065.2 Penaeus monodon | reverse complement strand
ATATTCAAATGAAGTAAATTTAAAAGGTAAATGTACATGTGGTGAAACTGAGGAACAAAATAAGACCGACTCTAAAATCAATTGTGAAACATGCCTCTGAGAGACGAGCAGAAGCAGGAAGAGCAAGAAATGTGGAGCTCAATGCGTGGCAGAATTGGCGAGTTGTAAAGACACACTGGAATTAGGTGATCGAGCGTAACAGGAGTC
>NC_051404.1:16849271-16849376 GCF_015228065.2 Penaeus monodon | reverse complement strand
TTTATCTTTGTGCCCGTACACTCATGTGCCGCCAGTGCGTCTCAATGTCTCTTTGCATATGCAACATATCAAATATACATGCACTGTTTTCCTCTTTATCAGTAT
>NC_051404.1:16848862-16849224 GCF_015228065.2 Penaeus monodon | reverse complement strand
GCGTGTGAATGTTACTTCAAGGCCAGAGAGAGAAAAAAAAACTAAAAATATATATATATATGATCGGCAAATCAACCTACGCAAGAGGGGAAGAGATGACTTTCATTATCGAGTTCACACGAGAATCACTAATTAAAGGGAGTCATGTAATTGAGTTTATTAATGAAGGAAGAGCGGGCCGTGCGGGTGTTAGGAGCGGAACGACTCTTAATAGGCTGCAAAAAGGTTATGCATCCAATACAGTCACGAGGAATTGTAAATTGACTTTTGCGTGTGATGATGGAATAGCTAATGAATTCTGTGTGTGCTTGGTGTATATCTGTGCTCGTGGCGACATACATTTACCCTTATCTTATAGGTGA
>NC_051404.1:16848331-16848432 GCF_015228065.2 Penaeus monodon | reverse complement strand
TTCTTAGCGCATACACATCCGTAACTTTTCCCCAGCCGTCAAGAAGATAGTAAAAAGTAATACTAATGATAAATAAAAAAATTGAAAAAAAAAAAATACTG
>NC_051404.1:16847942-16848148 GCF_015228065.2 Penaeus monodon | reverse complement strand
AAGTAAAAAAAAGTCGACGTCAGCCCGACAAGGAAGGCCGATTAGGAATCCGCAGTCCTCAAGGAAGGCGACGGCAGCAGGAGCCCACAAGGGGAGTTCCTGCTCTGAGAGAAAAGACGCGAGGCTACCCTGCCTTGAACGTGGACGCTCTGTGCCGGCGCTAACTGGACCTCCCTCGGCGCCGTTTCCACCTTCGTTTTTCAGGA
>NC_051404.1:16847365-16847596 GCF_015228065.2 Penaeus monodon | reverse complement strand
GCTTTGTGGAAAATTCTTTTCTTGATTATTTTCAAAAGGTTTGCTTGTAGTTCTAGCGACTGTTTCTACTTTAGTTGTTATGGATGTAAAAACTTGTGAGACTAGTGTATTCTTTTTATTTATCCTTTTTTCTATCTTTTTTTCAAGGAAGGGAAACTTAGAGATCAAAAGACGAGAAAAGCAAAAGATATTCTAACCTTGGATAAGTAATGTGAAGCTTTGCTCGGTGAC
>NC_051404.1:16846974-16847179 GCF_015228065.2 Penaeus monodon | reverse complement strand
GCTGCACAAATAACACCGGTACAGTTTTCCTCCATCGATAACAAGTAGTGCGGAAGGAGGTAAGAGAATCATTGGTAAGGTACACAAATAAGGAGGAAATGGGTACGATGGAATGACTGAATAAATAGTGTAGCATTACCAGCTACTCTGTAGACTGGAGGCTATTGCTTTACGTGCATATCCTACATATACCAAGAGGTATTGA
>NC_051404.1:16846737-16846836 GCF_015228065.2 Penaeus monodon | reverse complement strand
TAATATGTGTGTGGTGCTCTTCTTTTTCAAGTTTAATTTTTTGCAGTGCCATTTAAAATGCAGTTATATACATATATATCCATACACAGATACTTTGGT
>NC_051404.1:16846125-16846579 GCF_015228065.2 Penaeus monodon | reverse complement strand
CCTTGAATCAACACACACGAAGATAAAGCCACCTTTGTCCGAAGGCAGATTTACCTAACGCAATAAGTTCACGAAATTTCCTCACATACGAAGGTCGACTGAAACTTGAAAATACAAAAGTCTATAACAACCCGCACACACATGCTCCTAATGCTCTATTTATAGTAATGGTTAATTGGAGACAAAGGAATCAGTGACTTGCATTTTTGCCGGTATGTTAGCCTTAATTCAGGCTCACTCGCATTTTCATACCAGCAATAAATTCATCATTAACCTTGGTTAATAACTTTATTGGCACTGTTGTATTTTGTTATATCTGATGGTTTCAATAGCATGGCGTTCTGATTATGAAATGCGATTAAAAGTAAGTATGAATAGGTTTGTAAAATAGGTGTTAGAAGTCCGGTGGTCTGGAACCAGATGATATTTTTTCCCGATTAAAACCCGTTATAAA
>NC_051404.1:16845519-16845773 GCF_015228065.2 Penaeus monodon | reverse complement strand
AAAGTAAATCACAGACGTTTATGATTTTTCACCTAAAACAGCTTGCATACTTAAATCATCAACCCTGAAGAAGTGTATCTTTGATACTTAAAAACAACGGAACTGCAACATGCAACAAAATAATTGCGCTTCACCAGTTCAGTTCACTGGATTTTGTGAAAGGAAGGCTTGAAAGGCTCACGCTATTATTATATTTGTCTTATAAGGAGGCATATGTATAGGTTGGAGGGAGACAAACGTATTTATTTTAGTAT
>NC_051404.1:16845009-16845417 GCF_015228065.2 Penaeus monodon | reverse complement strand
GAAGAACACGAAACTACCATTTGTTTTTCTGATCTGTTTCTCCCCAAATTTTAATGCCAGTTTTTCTCTACACAAAAAATCCTCCATTTTTCATAATCGTTTCTCCTCAAAATACTCTCCATTCCAATACCTATTTTCCCCCAAAATTCTCTCCATTTTCAATAATAATTTCTCCCCAAAATATCCCTCCTTTTTCAACAATTGGCTCTCCGTCAAAATACCCCTTCATTTTCAAAATACCTGTTCCTCCTACCCCCAAAAATACCCCCTCCCTTTTGTAACCATCAGCCCCCTCCCTCCAAAAAATTACCCTCCCCCCATTTTCAAAATACCTATTTCCTCTCCCCCCCCCAAAAAAAAAAACAGATTGTAACCATCACCCATTTCAAAATACCTATTCTCTTCCTA
>NC_051404.1:16844741-16844973 GCF_015228065.2 Penaeus monodon | reverse complement strand
AAAAAAAACATAAACCACCTCCATTTTCGACAATCACTCCTTCCTACGTGCATCTGAGACAGACAATGATCAGACATGCTCCAGGCGAACTCAGGAATGATACTCCGTGACAAGTTCCGGGTACAACGTTGGGGAAACGCCTGACCTGTTTTGCCCAGTGGCTTTTCTGTCGCAAGATGCTCTCCCAAATGCAGGTTTAATGGGACCACTTTACGTATTTATTTTATTCCAT
>NC_051404.1:16843897-16844304 GCF_015228065.2 Penaeus monodon | reverse complement strand
AAGGAATATCGGTTCATATAATACATAGATAAAGACAAAATAATAACAGTGATAATACAGTTACTTCAGTGTTTGAATTTAATATAGATAGGTATTTTTGTAATCGGATCGGTACCCAGATAGAATGAAATCGTTAACAAGAACAGTTGCAATAATTATCGGAGTTTCCATCAAGTTCAGAGGACAAGATGTGATCAGAACAGGAAATGGTCAACTTGAGGCAAATTTTCATCTAGATTAACGTCTTTTTTTTCCGGTGGGTTAGAACTTTTTTTTTTTTTTAACGAGGAACCGTTTCCATGACAGAATTTCTCGGCGCGAAACTGGAAGGAAGGAATGCTGATAAACGGGAAGAGGCAACAATAGGCAATACCTTTAATGAAGTTATTTCTTCCTCTTTGAATTAA
>NC_051404.1:16843795-16843864 GCF_015228065.2 Penaeus monodon | reverse complement strand
CGCTGAATTTTTGGCGTCTGTAATATTACGGAGAGTGAAATGAGTAAAATATATAGGCCTATATGTACG
>NC_051404.1:16841378-16842049 GCF_015228065.2 Penaeus monodon | reverse complement strand
TCACACCGATCCACCTGTCTCTTTTTTCGATATCTATCTGCCGTTGAACACATAGCAATCTACATTCTGCAGCGAGTATTTCCATACCTATCACCACTGCTATATTTGGACAAATTCGAAGCACGCTTGCTACAACTACCACGTACGTACAGTATATTTTCAGCATCGCACTCATGGGTATGCATTTGGCATCATAGCTACAGACACGCGCTTACTTTTACTGTGCAATGTTCCAGGCTTACCATTGCAAATTCGCGTGTTTATGCTGTTCAGTCCTTAATGGAGTAATATTCAGAATCGCTATTGTATCTTTGCCTGTATTGCGTGTGTGTTCTACGGCATAAAAGCAAAGTCAGATACTTTAAGGCCAAGTAGTTAGATATACTGTATCGTTTATGCTTTATCACACAGACCATGTCTTTTAATTACATACCATACGTTATATTCCACAGATACTACATTTACATAAACAACAGGAACTGCCACCATAAGTTCTAGTCACTCTCAACTTCCTCCATTGTGCAGAATAACTCCAGCTGGCAGAGATATCAACCTCCCACACGTATCTACCTGCGGGACATTACAATCGGAAATGTTAGTTCGGCAAGATGGCTTTGTCGCTCGAACAACACAAGCGGAAGCGTTAAGTTGTTGATGAAGATGGCTACGTG
>NC_051404.1:16840612-16840792 GCF_015228065.2 Penaeus monodon | reverse complement strand
ACGCATCGGGCCCGGAGCGTCACAGAGCTGCAGGTCTATTCAGCGCCGGGTGTGTGTCTCGAGCAAACAGCAGAGCCTCGCGTTCCTCGCTGCGTGGCTGGCAACTCCTCTGTCGGGCGTGGTTCTCCTGTCCTCTGTACTCCAGGTGTGTGGAACGAGATTCCTCTGCTCTGAGAAGCA
>NC_051404.1:16840160-16840435 GCF_015228065.2 Penaeus monodon | reverse complement strand
GGAACAGGAGTTACATTATAGGAGGAAGTGTTTTATATTCCTGTATAACAGAACAAATTTTGGATTTTGCTATAAGGTCGTCCTAATACAATAAGACAGGTGATGCATACTCAGTGTGTTTCAACTTGCTAATATTCAAGCTATTCTT
The DNA here is from genome assembly GCF_015228065.2 of Penaeus monodon. Taxonomy (NCBI): domain Eukaryota; kingdom Metazoa; phylum Arthropoda; class Malacostraca; order Decapoda; family Penaeidae; genus Penaeus; species Penaeus monodon. The sequence continues at coordinate 16,840,287 of NC_051404.1, read as the reverse complement.
CGGGAGTTGCATCGTACCACTGCAAAGCCATTTTTGCCTGTACCACTGACTCTTCATTTTAACTTCATTTTAACATGCATTCCCAAATGATCCGGTACGGTAAATCTAATAACCACGTACCGTTAGG
>NC_051404.1:16839384-16840131 GCF_015228065.2 Penaeus monodon | reverse complement strand
TTGTACCCCTTCTGCCCTCGTACGTCACACATAAAAAAGTACTTCGGAGAATTATTTTACAAGCAATATATTCTGAGTCATTTCATAGTTGTGGAAATATGCACGAGGAATTCATTGTACTGAACACCCTTCGCACTGTAACCTTGCTAAATTCTACAATCCATACCACATTTTTTTATTGGAACAAGAGTTACATCATACCAGGAAGTATTTTACATTCCACCACCTAGTTTGCCGGTAAGAATCTGTCGAATTTCTTAAAGGATGTTTAATATTAAATCGCATTATAGTATGACCCGCATGAACAAGGGAATAGGCATTATAATACGTTTATCTGACATTATCACAGTTTCATCACTAATAACAACTGACACAATAAGATATAATGTAAATTTTAGTAAAACACATAGAAAAAAGACATTGCAAAACGTATATTTATTAGACCTTGTGACCGTTTCGTCACTGATAAGCAATGATATAATAAACAACATGAAACGTATAATACGCCGACAAAGAACAAAACACTATCGCGATCCTAAAGACACATTGTCATAACTATCCTCATAGCAAGGACTCGAACCAATTCACTCCAGGTTACACGCAGTTTAACTAGTACTATCTAGTTAAATTGATTTAGTAATAAGTCCTTGTCAGGCAGTAGAGATATACATACTAAAGTAAACTTAGATTCCTCAGATTACATGTTATGGAAGGAGTTACACGCTACGTGCATTCGTGTTGTCGTAG
>NC_051404.1:16837257-16838345 GCF_015228065.2 Penaeus monodon | reverse complement strand
ACTTCTGTACACGAAATATGTCAATCAAATCTTAATCAGAGATTTTTAAAAAAGAAAATCTGGACACTTCCCTGTTTGATGAATTAGAATCAATAATATTAACATTAATATATACTGTAAATAATATTATGTAAATTGATGTTAGAAAGAACCATAAAGAATGGATGAGATACAAGGTGATATATATCTTAGCAACAAATAAATTAATGAAAAAAATACTCCCAATCATCATTAATTATTTTTACGCGTTAATTAGAGAAAGTTTTCATGATGGAAAGAAATATTTTCAGAAAAGAGAAAAAGAACGAGGCAAACAACGATAATAATAACATAAGGAAGAAAGAATTGGAAGTAAAAGAACAAGAACATAGAGAAGAGAATAACAGAGCATAAAAGAAGATGATGATAAAAGAACAAGAACAAGAAAATAGAAAGGAATAAAATGAATAACGAAGCATACAAGAAAACTGATATTGGAATAACAGGAACAAGAATATAGGGAAAAAAATAAAGAACAAGAACAAAAAAACAGATAAAGAGAATAACAAAGCATAAGAGAAGATTATGAAGATTAAAAATAACAAAAAGAGGTAAAAGGAGAAGAACAGGATGGAAGAACAAGAACAAGATGGAGGAAAGCGCCACCACCAAAAAAGTTGGGCTGTAATATAAAAAAGAAAAAAAAATATTAGAATAGCAAACAAGGAAATAGAACGAAGAACAATAACTAATACAACAAAAAATGAACAGAAGTAGAAGAAAAAATAAGGAAAAAAAGCAAAACAAACGCAAATAGTAAGAAAAACATACATAAAAAAAAGATAGGAAAAACTGAAAAGAAATGAAAACTAAGAAAAAAAAACAAACGAAAAGCAAGAAAAACAAACAAAGCACAATAACAACAAAGAACATAATAACACCAGAAAAGAAGAAGATAAACAGGAGAATCAAAGCTCATAATTAACCAAGAGAGGCGACACTGTTATCACCCCCTCCCTCTCCTCCCTCCTTTACCACGTCCTTCTGTGCCTTCAAGGACTCCTCAGGACCTCTCGATAATCCTCCTTCTATGTCGCTCACTTACGCAT
>NC_051404.1:16836948-16837117 GCF_015228065.2 Penaeus monodon | reverse complement strand
CCTTATCTTAGTGACCACGCGTTCATCTTCACGGTACTAAGGCCAGTCTTTTGTTTTTTGGACTTACAGAAAAAAAACAAAAAAAACGTACCAAGGCTGACTGGTATACATCACGAAGTAGACTGTATTGCTAGACTTTCCTGAGTTGTACTATATTGAGACTGTGTAC
>NC_051404.1:16836187-16836624 GCF_015228065.2 Penaeus monodon | reverse complement strand
TAATGTACTGCAAAAGCTGTAAAAAAAAAGACATAAATATCTATTTCCCTATACATCACGACTTAACACGTGACATTTTTGTTCTAATGTTCACACAATACTCCGTTTTTACTGTAGAAAGTCCACCGTGCAAACAATTACATATATAAGCAGCTTTAATAATACCAACACTTTTTTTTCCGCAGTTAGTGCTATACTGCATATCCAGATTATAATAACATATTTCTGACAGGTAACAACTATTTTCTGTAACACAACAATGATTGTTTTTGGCCGTAATCTCCATTCCAAATGTTTTCTGAATACCGTATGCCGTATGCTAACTTTTTCCCCCACTGAAATCCTCTGTGATACTGTGAAAAACAAATGTATAAAACCTAGTGTGTTTCCATCATAAAAAATGGAGGAAGGTTAAAGCATTCATGTATAAATTCAGG
>NC_051404.1:16835710-16835936 GCF_015228065.2 Penaeus monodon | reverse complement strand
CATTCGTATACAACTGAGTCATTCCTTTTAAAATATGATCCTATAACTTCTCTCCCTATTACTGTCTCTCTTTCATCCATAATTCTAATAAGGTGATCAATTAGGTTTTTAAAAAGTACATGTTTACCTTTACTGCTTCAAAACTTTGGATGATTTGTTACAGGACCTGTCTTTACTGCTTCAACTCGATATTATCATATTTTCCCTTTCTCTCATTTCTATTTTT
>NC_051404.1:16835062-16835237 GCF_015228065.2 Penaeus monodon | reverse complement strand
CTTTAATATATTATCCGGCAGATTCCATTTCTCTCTTTCACACCAGAATACTAGCAAGGATTCGCTGTCTCACAGTAGAGTCATCATTACCGGCGCAAATTAACAGCTACTGTCTTTTTTGCAATCTAGCCAACCGTAATTAGTACAACTGACGTTTCGTGACAGATAATAACAG
>NC_051404.1:16834654-16834959 GCF_015228065.2 Penaeus monodon | reverse complement strand
TTTGTCTTCTTTTTTTGTTTGTTTTAGGCCGCTATGATAATCTATTTACTATTGTAAGTGTTACGGTGAAGAAATGTGGCAATTCCGTTTACTTGTAATTATATAAAAAGGTGATGTGATTTAAGTTTCACATACCGAAGGCGTGGTATGTTACTGATGTTACTGAAGAGATTTCTAGTTGTTTGTGGCTTAAATGTTGACAGGGAAAGCAACGTGCATTATGTACAATTATATCTATTAGAATCAACGAGAAAAATCACGTAAGTTTGTTAGAGAGAGAGAGGGTGAGAGGGTGGGTGGTGTGT
>NC_051404.1:16833204-16834207 GCF_015228065.2 Penaeus monodon | reverse complement strand
CAAGTGTGTCTGGGCACGTGCAAATGTGCATCTTTATGACCGTGTGTGCGTTTGCCTTTGTCTGGTCGTTTGTGTATCTGCCTTTGTCCCTTTCCACCCACACGTGAGCGTCCACATGAGCCCATGTGCGTACGTCCGCGTGTGCGAGTTTGCATATGAATTTGAACTTACATATGATAACGAGGGTAGATTCCCCTACTTCCCAGCTTTGCCTTCTGCCCACACCACCACAAGGCCAGCAACTTAACAAACAGCTTCCAAAACACAGACAAAAAACTGTCCTTTGCGAGTCCAAAATGGCAATAGATGAACCATATAATCATCGTTTTCGTGCCGCAAAAACGCAGGCCACTTATCACCCATCTTTATGGGCGTGTGACGGCCCGTGACCTTGTTTCCGGTTCGAGAAGGTCCCATTAAAAAAAAATCCACAGTCTTTTTAAAAGGATCATCATCTTTTAGCCTTCGTTCAAGATGCTACATCACCCTTGCTAACTTTATCTATATATTTTTTTCACTTACTATCTTCCTTGTTTTCCTCATTCTTCTTTTTCGTCGTTTTTTTCGAACTATATTCAGGTTCCTCAGCCTTCAAAGCGGCGTCTGCACAACCTTCGGTGGTGTTTCTCATCCCTCGGTCCCGCGCAACGCGACCTTCTCATGGTCCTCAGCACCCATCCCTCTTATTAACTGCTTGCCGGGTATCCTGTGTTACCTGGGTGTTGATAAGGGACTTCTCTCGCCAGCTCAGGTAAATGTACACTCATATGTGCGAATGAGTATGTCTATTTATCTACATGGGCATACTCGCATGCACGAACATGTGTACATGAATGCGTATGCGTATTAACACACCCATGTGAACAATTGCATACATACACGATGGCATATTATGATAATTGTTTCTTCTCCTTCCCTTTATTCTTTTTTCTTCCAGTTATACGATCGTTCCACTACCTCTTTCTTTACGTCTAGTCCTCCCCTTCCTTCTCTCCAACTACGA
>NC_051404.1:16832297-16832674 GCF_015228065.2 Penaeus monodon | reverse complement strand
CCCTCCATCCCGCTTCCCATTATCCTCTTTTTCTAATCATTTCCTGCTCCGCCACACGCTAGATGGTCATCCATAACGCCGATACATCCGTCAAAAACAAAAGAAAAGCGATTTGACTTTTATAAGCTATCAAAACTGGAAAGATTCGTTATCCCTTTGGTTTATCTATTCATTTCATTTATACTTTTTCGTTTCTCTATATCGTTTGCAAGTTCCACGTACTCGTGTATGACATATTCGTTTGTTGATTTTTTTTATGGAATATATATATATTTTTATTAAGGAATTGAAGGTTAATATTTCCGTTTCTCATTTTACTTCTGATTTGCTTTTTTGTTGTTTCAGAAGATGATTGAATTAAGATTGTATTTTGAGCG
>NC_051404.1:16831564-16831876 GCF_015228065.2 Penaeus monodon | reverse complement strand
AATATATAAACTCTAACAATATGCATTATGTACTTGATGTGGCTTAGGCAGATAAAGAGGAACAAGAAAAAGAGGAAACAAAACAAGAACAGGAAGAGTAAGAAAAACTAACAAAAAAATACAGCAAGGACAAGGAAAACTACGTTTTTTTACATATAAATAAAAACTGTTTAAACGATAAGAAAATGCAAACACTGATTTGCATTGAAGGACAGCCATCGTTATTTGGAAAATACTCTCGTTATCTTATATCATAATTAATTGCCCTAATTCTTTATCGATACCTGAAGTTAATGAACCATTAGAGGTAAA
>NC_051404.1:16831037-16831272 GCF_015228065.2 Penaeus monodon | reverse complement strand
GCATTAATAGTCTTCCTGTGATACATTTTCAACTGAGTGAATTATCGCTACAAATCGATATTTACACTTACGCGATTTCCAGCTCAACACAATGCATCCTAATCAAAGTTTTCCTTACTTAATATAACAGTTGTTCCTCTGAAACTAACCTAACTTAATCTAAGCTGTCTTATGCTAACTCAGTTTATCCTTTCCTTACCCAGTTTTGCCATGCAGTTTTACGTAAAAATCCTGC
>NC_051404.1:16830471-16830944 GCF_015228065.2 Penaeus monodon | reverse complement strand
TCATCAGTCCTGAGCTCTTTACTATCTAGTTTGCGGCTTTGAAAAATCGTGGTTTGTGTTGCCTTTACCCAAGAGGAAGAACAAGAAAAAAGTTAATGAGATTTTGATGACGAGTTGAGTAATAAAACAACTGGTCCTGAGGGTGAGATTTTAAAAAATAAAGTAATATTTAGGTAGACCAGTAAGGCTAGTGGTACCACTTGAGAATCATGTGGAAATCGATATACAATGGAGTCTGGAGATTTTTACTTTCTGAGTGGTGATAAATTTCCAGTGATTTTCACGTGTGATAAACGAAAATACGATAAGTTATTACTGTATAAATATAATTAAAACGTTACTGTAGAAAACATATCGCATGTAAAAATACAGCTGAGTACTGAGTAGCTATTATATTTCCATGTAATACAAAGAACTCATGTAATACACATTTCTAGCAATATTCAAGTCAGTTGATATAATTAAAATATGAC
>NC_051404.1:16829437-16830037 GCF_015228065.2 Penaeus monodon | reverse complement strand
ATCACCGTCCTACCACCTACACACATCAATAAAAACAAATACAAAATAATCATGAACATCCCCATGATTCTTAATTGCATAATACCAGATATATACTTCATAACATTACACATATAACCCATTATGCCATGCTTACAATATCTGATGCAAATATTCCTTAATATTATGCACAATGCGTCCTAACTTCACACATACATTTGATGAATCTTTTATAATGACCACTGAATAACCCCCCCCCCCCTCTCTCTCTTCCATGCACTGACCTTCAGCTGTCATGCACCCTTGCTTTGCCATTGTTAACCCTGTATGCCATGCACTCCCAGAGGTGCGCCTGGTGATCCTACACACACTCTTATCCTCTTCGTGACCCTGAGATATCACGTACCATGCATAGGGGGCGTGGCGGCGCATGCCTATTATATCCGGGAATGCATGGGTAACTTGAACCGTGATATTCATCGCATGGGAAGATTAACGACCTAAGGATGGGAATAATCAGAATTACTCCTAATATTTTTGTTCCATTTATAAGAGGATTTGTTCTTTGTTTCTTTCGTACTTGTAGATGTATACTGATGACTTATTTGATTTTTGTGTGAA
>NC_051404.1:16829152-16829409 GCF_015228065.2 Penaeus monodon | reverse complement strand
ATGTGAATAAGAAGTATGATGAATCTGTAAATACGTAAATGAGGAAAGAAGATCCCGTGACTTTTTTTCGAAAAACGGAATAATTTTGTAACAGTGAACGAAACAATATGGAGAATTTATGATACAAGCAAACCAACCTGTTTCACGCAAGAATAAATCGACATTAATCTGAAACTCTTTTTTTAATCATTTTGAGGGAAAAATAATTGATGGTGAAAAAATAATGGTAATAGTGATGTAATAATGAAGAGCATAGG
>NC_051404.1:16828488-16828982 GCF_015228065.2 Penaeus monodon | reverse complement strand
ACCAATGATATTTCTCTTTCAGCAGTCCACACATATACACACAGCAACTTGCACCGTATTTTACCACAATACAACACACGTAATCGTTTTGTGCGATCTACAGTACGCAATGAAACCCACATATCCAGGTAGAAACACTGACGGAATGAATCAGCTGTGTGTGACGTAACAGGTTATGCTTTTACGCCACACACACACACGCACCCGATGCATGATTTATGTGTAGTTGTGGTTGCAAGACGGGTCAGAGGTTAAGGAACTGTACATGTCTGGTCATGCTGAGGAGATACATGTAGCATTTTCGGAAAACGATGATGAAAGGAAATTATTTTTGTTACTGTTAATAAGTATTATTATCATCGTTGCTGTTTTTATCACCATTACCATCGTCACAAAAATTATCATGTTAATAAAAGTAAATAAAATCAATTAGACTTCAGTATACTGCAGAATCATGCACGCGTTGCAAAAGAAATACAGATAGTTTTTCATCT
>NC_051404.1:16827282-16828143 GCF_015228065.2 Penaeus monodon | reverse complement strand
ATTCGTATGAACGTACATCTTTGCAGATTAGTACCCCCCAACATGGCGAAGGTCCACACGCAATTTGCGAGATAAAACAAAGAAAACAAAAAAGAGAAGGAAGGCATGCCCCCCTCCCCCCTCCACAAGCAAAAACCCGCTCACCTTCAGACTAAAAGTGAATCCTTCTAGGTCCCTTATACCGTACATCCGCGAGTAAAAAGAGTTACAAGACAGGAATAATAATAAAAAGATTTTTTAACGTGACTTGGTTCTGCCGTGGGTGGGTTTGTGGTATGAATGGCGTGCGTGTGTGTGAGTACGCGTACGTATTCGTGTGTAAGTGGGGAGGGGGATATTGACGGCTAAAAGTGAGGTAGGATATGTATGTGGCTGAGGTCATGGTACGGGTGTGGGGAGGGATGTGGTGAAGGTATGATGGTTGATAAGATGGTATGGTGAGGTTATGATGGTTAATGTGGTGCTGTTATAGTGGGTGGTATGGTGAATAATGGTAGCCAGTGTGGTGAGGTTATGTGGCTGGTATGGTGAGGGTTTTGCATGTATGGTGTGGTTGTACTGGTTGATAGGATGAAGTTATGGCGAATAGTTAGCTGAGAATATGCTGGTTGATTAGTAATGAGTATAGTGGACGGAAATTTTGAGGTTATATTAGATTTTGTGATGAGATTATGCTGGTCAGTGTGGCGAGGATTGGTGAATGATATGATGAATTTATAATGAAAAATGTGCTGTTATGGTGATATAGTGATACAATGAGGTTATGCTGGTTGTTTTGGTTTCAATATGATAAATGGTATAGTGAGGTGTGACTTGGCCATGGTGATTGATGTCATAGTGGTTACATTTGTTATGAACAAA
>NC_051404.1:16827028-16827225 GCF_015228065.2 Penaeus monodon | reverse complement strand
ACAAAAAAAGAGAATGGTGAATGTAATATGATTTTTTGGTTGGTTGCGGAGTGACGGAGAAATCGAGAATATGATCTGGGTATGGTAATGTATGGTGGTAGTATGGTGAGAACAGGAATGGTGAACTGTAAGGGATTTTTGTTTATTTTCTCTGGGCGTGAGAGATAGGAAAAGAAAAAGAAGAGAAAGAAGAGTGG
>NC_051404.1:16825603-16826893 GCF_015228065.2 Penaeus monodon | reverse complement strand
ATGAAACAGCCAGGCAGAGCGAAAAAGCGAAAGGACAGGCAGTCAGGCAGAGCGAAAAAGCGAAAGGAGAGAGAGAGAGAAAGAGTGAAATGAAGGCATACATGCGGAATCTGAACACGGCAACACCCAGCTGTCCATTTTTCAGAGACGCTCTCCATATAAAGCACGAAGGCACGGGCGGGTACGGAGTTTTGTGCACGTGGGCAGCAAGCAACGTTATTACCAGTCATTAAAATGAAGAAAAAACACTTACATTATTTTTTGACAACTGACGTGAATAGTGATAACGACGCTTCAGGACAGACGATGATACTGTAAGATAAACGGAATGATGATGTTAGGAATAAAAAGGAGCTATGGACATCTCGATGCTTAACGACTAACCTTGTAAAATTAGGCACAAGGTAAACGAGGTTCATTTACCGTTACTCATGTGTCGATAAAGATAAAATCACTTCAGTTTCCTAATCGATAAATCCCATGTGTGAACTGAGAGGGAAATGCAAAACCCTCCACCAACTTTAAACAAGACTTTTTACTTCCGTGAGACAAGATATGGCGACCATGATCGAGACGCCATCCTCTATCTTAGCAACAGTGGAGTCCTTCCCATTCCTTCTTCTTCTTCTTCGTTAACCATCTCTCAATCTTTTTTCTTTTTTTTAACCCTTCCCTTTTCAACTTACGGCAATCAGCAAGGTTAGAGAGGGTGTGGTCTGAAGGCGTGTCCAAGGCTATATAAAAATTTTAGCACGATGAGCATGGCATTGAACCCAAAGGGACTCTGCGTTGAATCCCTTGAGAAAGAAAATATATATAAAAAAAGACGAACAAAAAGCGAAAGTGAACACCCTTACCGAAACGTATGCATCGGTACGTCATATATTTCATAACTTGGACGCTTATGTAACACCTTTTTCACCCCTTCTCCCTTCCTCTCCCTTAACACCAGTTCCCTCTAAATTAAAGGGCTGGCTAAGAGTTTTATCTAAATCTATCAATTCCGGGAATGAAAAGGGACAAAGAACCGTCTACAAGTCTCGACCAATTTTAGGATATAAATACTTATTTTATGTTCCTACTAACTTCCTTCACATTTCAGTTATACTTCTGTAATAGACTCATACTATAGTTCTATGTCCACCTTTTGATATTTGTATACCGAGCAATTGTTATTTTCATCACAATTCATAACGGTATAACTCTATAAGTCTGGTTAGGTTAATTCATTTAATGTTTATTGACTCCATGTGTCTATGATTTTTAAGGTTATTATCATCACTATTATCA
>NC_051404.1:16824755-16825198 GCF_015228065.2 Penaeus monodon | reverse complement strand
CCAACATAAATCCTTCAGCCAAGAACAAAGGGGATGAAGTGATGTAATATCTTGCAGCGGAAAGATATATTATTCTTGGGCCTTTCGTCTGCGTGTGAGAGGGAATGTGAGGGCGTGAGGGAGTAGAAAGAAAGAGAGGGAGGGAAGGAGAGAGCGTTGAGGGGAGGGAGAGAGCGTTGGAGGGGGAGAGAGCGTTGGGGGGAGAAATAGAGCGTTGGAGGGAGGGAGAGAACGTTGTATGTAGGGAGAGAACGTTAAAGAGAGGAAGAGAACGTTGGAGGGAGAAAGAGAGCGTTGGAGGGGAGAGCATTAGAGGGAGGGAGAGAGAATAAGAAAGCGGAAGGATTGAAGAGAGAACGAGAGAGAAAGGGAGAGCAGACACAAAGAGACAGGGTCGGTCAGGATGAATATGATGATGAAGAGAGGGAATACGGAAAGGGCAA
>NC_051404.1:16824509-16824672 GCF_015228065.2 Penaeus monodon | reverse complement strand
TAGAAGCTATAAATTATATGAAATAGATCCAAGTGAATAATTACCGTCCTCGAAGAGAACAAAGAAATGGTAGGTTGGAAAAGAAAGAGAATATGGGAGGGGAAATAACGAAGAAAGGAGACAGAGAAGAACAGAGAACACAAAGAACAAAAACCCGAGTAAG
>NC_051404.1:16824332-16824437 GCF_015228065.2 Penaeus monodon | reverse complement strand
CTGGGCCACTCAAGCAACAAAACAGAAGCAAGTTAACGACTACCACCCCCCCAAAAAAAAAAATACAGAAGGAAAATGCGGAGAATCTGCAAATTGCCAAAAATG
>NC_051404.1:16824211-16824295 GCF_015228065.2 Penaeus monodon | reverse complement strand
CAAGAGACTTATCACTCGATACCCGAACACTAAAGCAGCAAGGTTAACAAGGAATTATGAAAAAAATAATGGCTGTATTTTTCC
>NC_051404.1:16824000-16824170 GCF_015228065.2 Penaeus monodon | reverse complement strand
TGCAGTCATGTCACTGAAACAGTAGCAGCCACAGGAAATTATTGGGCCCATTCAAAAAACGAAGTTAGAATAGAATAAGTAGAAATAGAAACTGGTTTTGATGTATAGAAGACAAAAAAAAATTTAATGGATAATTTTCTATTTTTACTGAGTTTTCTTTTCTTTATCTC
>NC_051404.1:16823721-16823867 GCF_015228065.2 Penaeus monodon | reverse complement strand
TGTGTAAGTGCGTATTTTGGAAAATGCAGACCTCTTATTTTGATTAAGATGTTGGTATATAATTCGTCGACGTTATGGGCAATTTTCATCTCCTATTTGCCCTATAAGAAAAAAAATGGTAAAGACCTATAATCATCTCATATTCT
>NC_051404.1:16823458-16823668 GCF_015228065.2 Penaeus monodon | reverse complement strand
GTTTTAAAAAAAGGGCCAAACAAGTAATCAATGCTAACATTACTAGCCATAACTATAGTAGAAAATCGTCGTTTCATCGAAGCCCTTCAATAGAGCGGTCATCGTGGACAAGAAAAACTAACCATTTGAAGGCATGTAAGAAAACGACGTACGTACAAGTGAAGGCTGAAGACGCTAATAACTATTATTGTTTCATAGTGTTTGGTTTCG
>NC_051404.1:16823145-16823383 GCF_015228065.2 Penaeus monodon | reverse complement strand
CGTCGGCAGCTTGATAAGAAACTGGCTTATTATGACTAAGTATTAGTATGATGTGGATATTTTGATATGATAGGGAACTGTGTCTTAAACAGTAATGAGATATTAGAGCACCCGTGTTGATTTTAATGGGATGATACGATTTACAATGTACATAATTTTGAATGTTATTTTTATTCCTGATAGAATCCGAATCATAAGAAATAAGAATCCAAAAAAATCCTGGAAAAGGAAAGACCGC
>NC_051404.1:16822098-16822385 GCF_015228065.2 Penaeus monodon | reverse complement strand
GAAGTGTGTATATGTGTGTGCGTATCTGTACCTTAGCTTAGATGCGTTTGAAATGGCCTCTACGTACCACTTTATTTGCAGAGCGTGCCTGCATAGCGAAGAGTACCCTAGCCGTGAGCAAAGCACGAAAGGCATTGACCCAGCGGTCTCTGTGGCCGTGACGTAACCTCTCCACCTCGGATCGGTAGAACGACTTTTTAGGCGTTCACTTTCGCCATAACAAACGGTACCAAATGTTGCCTGGTCCCTCTGTCCTTGCGGTATTCTGATGCTGGTTTTGTCATACA
>NC_051404.1:16821098-16821349 GCF_015228065.2 Penaeus monodon | reverse complement strand
CCAAATAGCAAACGGGTTTTACTAGTTTACAACTATGTTGTAAATAATCTTGTTCAGTTCCTTCTTCTTTTACTCTATATACTTATATTATACTACTAGTAGACGAAGAACCATCTATTCCATTTATTTATGTTTACATGTATAGCAGCATATAGTCTATTTTTTGTCTCATTATACCAGTGCTGTATAAGTCAAACCACATTATGGACCACGCCCTATTTCTCTTAGGTCTTGCAGTCCGGTAGTCGGGG
>NC_051404.1:16820251-16820367 GCF_015228065.2 Penaeus monodon | reverse complement strand
TAACAGTCACGAACAGAAGTAAACACGCTGTCACGTATTGACTATATACGCTAAACTATAACAAATAGACTTTTAGTTTTTCATAAACTAAACAAGTAACAACAATAAAAAAATGT
>NC_051404.1:16818180-16818603 GCF_015228065.2 Penaeus monodon | reverse complement strand
TCCAGCCACATACACGCGCACGCACATACGTACACACATCGGTCTAAAATAAGAGATCGCCAAAAATAGGCAACTCAAAATTGCTCAAACTATCTACATCTGGAGTCTCCATCTTTATATTTTGGTAGAATAAGTCTCATCCGGGAAATCCCCGATGTTTCTGTAAAATAAATCGACATTATCAGAAACAGCATGATTATGTGTAAATGTTTGTCTTTTTGTGTGTGTGTATAAAAGGTTTAATATTTGTTTGTCACTGATTCTTAACCTTTTTTGCGACCCTTATGATGCACTTATACAGTATTAAACTACTGGATTAGGGCTGTATAGTGATAAAACACAAGTAAAATCAGTACCTATACAGAAAGAAAAATACTTCATGAAAAAAGCATACTGTAATTTAACGAAACATTTGTTCTGAAA
>NC_051404.1:16817685-16817790 GCF_015228065.2 Penaeus monodon | reverse complement strand
CAAGAAATAATGTCAAGAAATAATGCTGTAGCACATAGTAATAATTATTATAACTAGATACTGCCAACATCACGGATTCTGGAACGCTTAATGCGGCATTTTATA
>NC_051404.1:16817486-16817665 GCF_015228065.2 Penaeus monodon | reverse complement strand
CTACAAATAGATTTTTCCGAAAATAATCTTAGTAATGATTTAAAATATTCTTGTTGTCGATAGATTTGGTTGCCCTAATGTTCCTTTTTTCTGTTACTTTCATTTTTTTCCCGTATCTTTGGACAAAATGCAGGTATTGGACGAATCTTCTGAAGGATTAACAACAGTTTTTTGTTTTT
>NC_051404.1:16815431-16817154 GCF_015228065.2 Penaeus monodon | reverse complement strand
GCAAGTTTTTTTTTTTTGTTTGTTTGTTTTTGTATTTTTTAGTCCATGGTGAGGAATCTTACTTAAAATCAAAAAAGAAAAAGAATTCAGCTTTAGTGAGATTTTTTTATATAATTCATATTGCTATATTTTAAAGTTGTCTGAATATATGTCAAGTTTTCTTTACTTCTAATATGGATATATGTATGCATAGAAATATTCTTATTGTGGATAAATCCCACTCACTAATCCAAGGAAAATTACATACAATTTTGCTGAATTATGTAAGAGTGCATGAAGATTTTTTCTGTAACTATAACTTCTTTCTAATTCAGCCGATTATCCAAAAAATTTGTGTAGATATCACATACACATTCTTGAATTGCCCTTTTTATTTATTTATTTTCCTACTCATTTTCTTTTTGTCATAGACTCTTGTGTTCTTTTTTTGTGTCTTATTTTTGTATCAACGAATTTGGATATCGAAATGATCGTTTGAGTGTAAAACACGAAAACCAGTTTTGCCTGACGATTTCTCAACTTTACTTACCTTTAGTCACATCATATGTATTTATCTACACTTTTAACATCTACATACTTCTTCTTTCTCTATATATTCATCACCCATCTTACCTATTTAAATCGCATAAATAAGCAGATATCTTAAAATACATTACATTTAGTCTGTTAATATGCATTTATTTAGACCTTTAACACCTACCTACGTACATCTTATTTCTCTCTATATATCCATCACATATCTTCCCTACCTAAATCGTTCATATCGTTAGTATAGTTCAAATACATCCATCTATCTACCTTTCTTTGAACTAAATATCACATACCACAAATATCCACAAACATACAATTTTCCCCATATCTACCACTTTCCTCAAACACTTTACCTTAAACACAAACATTCTAACACACAAGCCAAAAAAAAAAACTCACATACATAATTGGTGCAAGAAAATTACTCTAGGAAAAGAATTAAGGAGAGCAGGTCTTCCCCTACTCACTCAGGTCGGCTCGAACACCAACCGCCCACCTCGCTTCACCACAGTAAGTGCTGGAAAGTGATAGAAAGCACAGGGGGGTTTCTCTCCAAATTCTGTGGATACGTTGTGCAGCTGTTTTATTAATAGTGTTTTACCAGTGTTAGTGAAATGGGTCTGAAAAGTGTGTTTATTGTTTAGGTTTGATCGTATTTGTGTTTGTATTTATTAAAACCACAGTAAGACCCGGAAAGTGATGTCAAGCACAGGGGGGATTTCTCTACTTTATGCAGTTGTTTTAAAAATAGTGTTTTCTTGGTGTTTGTGAAATGAAAGTGGTGTTTATATTTTAGGTCTGAGTGTATTTGTGTTTGTATTATTTAAAACCACAGTAAGGGCTGGAAAGTGATAGAAAAGGGGGTTTCTCTCCAAATTCTGTGGATACGCTCTTCAGTTGTTTTATGAATAGTGTTTTATCGGTGTTTGTGAAATGGGTCTGCTAGTGGTGTTTACTTTTTAGGTTTGAGTATATTTGTATTTTGTATTGTTGGATATGTGTGTGGATATGAGAATGAAGAAGTCAGTGACCAGCCTGAAACCAAAATCAGAGACCTCCACGGACTTCAGTAACCACCAGGTATGAAATTGAAATTACTAGTGGATTTATAGCTGTGCAAATAAGATCTTAGAATATGAGTCTTAAACTTTTCCATGTTATTTCTTCCGTTCGGATGGTTGATACTAGGCCA
>NC_051404.1:16814798-16814999 GCF_015228065.2 Penaeus monodon | reverse complement strand
CATATTAATAGGATACTACCCCTGCCATGTCAGGAGTCTTGGAATAAATTTACCCTCGGATGAACGATAAAATAAACGAATTTAAAACGCATGACCGATGAACTAAGGATTTTGAAGAAGTCGCTTTGCATATTGTTCTTGGCGAATCCTTGGGGTGTGATTCACTTGTCTCGTGCAAAAGAATCACTTCTGGCGGTATTG
>NC_051404.1:16813710-16814147 GCF_015228065.2 Penaeus monodon | reverse complement strand
ATATTCCACAATGATATCCCAATATCAGTACAGAGTGAACATCACTGTATTAAAAAAAAACACAGGCTCACTATACCATACCAGTAACAACCACTCCTCTACTCTCACCATCTACCAAAATAACCACATAGGCACTTCAAGCACAACTCACTACCTCAAAAGTAACCATGCAATAAAGTCATGAAGTTGATCCCTTGGCCTTTCTTTCCTTCTGCTTGCATCATAGTCACGTTTTGCAGTCCATGTGCAAATATTGCCTTTGCGTCCACCCATGCAAGTCTGCTGAACAGGCTTTGTCCTTATATGCAAGTGACTAGGATCTCCTGGTGTCGTTTAGATAATAATATTCTCTCACACTCATCTGCATACTTCATATTACTCTCAGTATTGTGAATATATGCTGATAGCTGTGCTTAACCGTCCCTTCTTCTGTCTCT
>NC_051404.1:16811825-16812232 GCF_015228065.2 Penaeus monodon | reverse complement strand
ATGCAGCAAACGAGAGGGCAGACATATCCACTTTAATTACCACGTCAAACTCACAATCATCGCAATCAACGTGTAAATTTGGCAGTAAACGATTCCCATTTCATATCACATTTTCCTTTCAAGCATGTCAGCCCCCCCCCCCTCCTTCCCCCTCCATTAAGTAGGTCTTAACATACTGGATTCCATTTAAGGTATGCACAGCTTTTTATCACCCAAGGCAGCGTTCCCCAAGGATTGCTGCTCACTATGTAAATGTCGGGTTTTTTGCTTTGAAAGGATGAAACATGAACTTGATTTTTTCTTTTTGTGTTTTCCTTTTCAATAAACGTCTTATGAAGAAATTAATCTTTCGTTGTTTAAGAGTGTAGTTTTTTTGTTTTGTTTTTACGTGGATTTTCTTAAGAGAG
>NC_051404.1:16811087-16811331 GCF_015228065.2 Penaeus monodon | reverse complement strand
GGAGAGGGGGCATATTTCATAAACAATCGCGTAGAACAAATCGCAAGCACCAATCCCTCATCCTTTCCCACCCATGGAAAAATGCGGATGCTAAGACTTAACACTGATGTCAGTGAAACATGACTAAGCTCTGTCGACAAACTTATTAAAGATAACTGTAGCTTGCCTTAAATGCTATGTTGGAGGAGTGATTATCTATCATTATTAGTACACCCGAAACCTGCCAGGATGGTTTTGGGCTGGG
>NC_051404.1:16810879-16811004 GCF_015228065.2 Penaeus monodon | reverse complement strand
TACAGAAAAAATCCCTTACTCCTCTTGCACACAAAGACGTTACAATGTGTTTATTTATCGGGCAATTAATTTTTTTCTTCTTCTTTCATAGTTTGAGTCTCCTTTACTTGTTTTGTGCAAACCGG
>NC_051404.1:16809816-16810792 GCF_015228065.2 Penaeus monodon | reverse complement strand
CTTTTGCTGAATAGAGATAATATTTTTTACCCGCGATTTACTGTTGAATATTTGGTTTAATGCTTAGTTGGATTAAAAAAGAAAGGCTGGTTTATGATGAAAATTTAAGGGTGGATTACCCGTGGCCGAGGACCAGCTTATTAGATTTTGGCGATGAACGGGATGCACAAATGGATCTAGGGCCTAATTGTGGTGTTCATTGCCAGTGAGATCCATCAAAGAAACTGGTTCTACGAGGAAATCCCTTTTCGATTAAAAGTCGTGGTTAATTTATAATTATCAAGATTGTGTCTCCTACTGTACTCTGTCTCTGGATCATTTCAAATTTCCAAATATATTCCTTAGAAAGAATTTTAAGCTATATACATTTGTCTATAATTTTTTATCGATAGTTATAAATGAAGAATCATTAAAAGTCGTTCAGTGAAAAGTCTGCATGGCGTAGACATAAAGTGTAAGCACGCCATTTGTCTCAGATATGCAAAACACAACATGAACATCAATACTTTTTACAACTAGAAGTGTCCATTTTCACTTCTATATTTACCTACGAGTATATCCTTGTTCTTGTCTAATTTTAGATTATGACCACAGAAGCTTATATGGAGTTCTGTTAAATTTATCAACATTCCTCACATTGAAATTGATGATAACATGAACGTAGTAACACTAAAGTTCATTCATTCAACAGCAACATTCAGTTCATTCATGTGATATTTGCTTCATTCATGCAGCAATATTCAAGTTCATCCATTCGTTATTAATGGATTAAATCAATTTGCTATTGAGTTGGTTCATTCATACATACGAGATGTGGCCTGGAGACGAGAGTTCTAAAATTCCAAGCGTGGTAAAACAATTCAGATTTGAGGGAAATTCTAAAACGTATTTTACGGCGAAACCTAGTATCTGTATTGGAATTTCATAGTATCCTATCGTTTGTGTTTCAGGTTTATGAATAACAGATAAGCAGATT
>NC_051404.1:16808507-16808815 GCF_015228065.2 Penaeus monodon | reverse complement strand
TATTCATGAATGATTAGCGTTCGCTGACATACAATTATTTATCGAAACCATTAAAACAATAATGCAATTGTGAATCCTGAGCTACAGTTTGGACACAAACATTGCATATGATTATATTCTACTATCAACTTTGCTATTTCAAGGTTAGTTTACTTTTTTCCCCCGCAAGAACTTGATTTTGTCTCTATAAGGAATCCATTTTTGAATATCAGTTGTCAGTTAGTTTGATATACGAGTATTTAATAGATTTGGCTATTTCAGCTTTCCTTTTGTTTGCTGTTAAAACAAGCATGATGGGTTTTTACAAG
>NC_051404.1:16807809-16808236 GCF_015228065.2 Penaeus monodon | reverse complement strand
GCACACCAGCAGTGTTTGTTCTGGCCTTGAGATGCGGTAGTTAGTCTCGATCCCCCCCCCCCCCACCACCACCACTTCCTCGCTTTACTCTGCCCCCTTTCCTCTTTACTCCGGCCCCTCCCCACTTTACTACGCTCCTCCCCTCCCCCTTTACTCCCTCTCCCCTTTACCCTCCCTAACCCACAAGACTCACAACCAATGTGACATTTTACCCTTGGCAATAATTGTACCAAAGACACATTTAAAAAAGATGAAAAATAGGAATAAAATTCATCAGATATTTGTTATTAGCACAGTTTTTTTTTCTCGATATACAGACGGTGTTGAAATCTGCACACGTGTAGTCTAGGAGAGGTTTGTGTGCATGCACACACACCGAGAGACCAGCGCTTGCCCTCCAAAGCGTCGTTACGAATATTAAGATTTT
>NC_051404.1:16806340-16807046 GCF_015228065.2 Penaeus monodon | reverse complement strand
CTTAAAAGAAAACATATACAAAAAAAATCATTATTTTGCACGGTACAACAGCAACAGGATTTCAAGTAGAAACTTATATATCTATACACATATATCTGGAAGTCGAATCTCACAGAAGACATTGTGCAAGAGCGCCATGAACTCGCATGGTGATCGAGACCCGGAACTTCATGGCAAGATGTTTTACCAGACTGATCATGTGATTTGAAGAAGTCAGGCACTGTCGCTCAAGATTTGGGAAGATCTACTCGAGATGCTGGGAGAGAGAGAAATGTATATGTATTATATGATTTCTTTTTCTTTTTCCTGCCATGGATGATTTTCAAGAAATGGTTATGATAAAAGGAAGGAAGAAGATTTTTTTTCATTTGGAATCATGCATAACTATCCGTGGTTGAATATATTCTTGATTTCATTCATGAACATTTTTCTATTATACATTAAGATAAAAGGAAAGAAAATTACTTACTTCTTTATGAAATATCACCATAAAAGAGTCGAAAATAAATACGAATGATAATAAATAACATTGTTCAATCTCGTTCATATTTTTCAACAAACCTAAAGAAATGAACCACCAAGACCGGTATCGCTACCACAGGTTTCCAGGCTTCCTCGGTCGGTTTAGCCCTGGCAACAAATAGAGCATGGGACGGGTGCTCAGGTCACGTGGTATGTTGACCCCCTTCCCCCCGCAAATGGTATG
>NC_051404.1:16805252-16805402 GCF_015228065.2 Penaeus monodon | reverse complement strand
GATCCTCTTCCCTTCCAGCCATTCTTCTCGTTCACAGGGACTTCCCCGACCGGCGCACCCTCCATCACCCTTAGCTTGACCTTGAAGTAACACTGTTGCCACAACTGTTTGAAAAAAAAAGAGGAAGAATGATGTGTTTGTTCAGCCATG
>NC_051404.1:16804681-16804813 GCF_015228065.2 Penaeus monodon | reverse complement strand
CGGCAGTGCATGACCGAGATGATCCTTCTCCCGCATTACGCCCGAGGAACAGGTTGAACAGTGAACACCCACGCACTTCTGCTCGCTTATGCACTGTTCACTTTGTGCTCATTGTATCTCAACTCTTTAGAA
>NC_051404.1:16803824-16803983 GCF_015228065.2 Penaeus monodon | reverse complement strand
TTTCTCCGCCGCAGCTCCCGGATTTCAACGCGTCATCTCAAGCTCCTTATAAACCTGGGCTCTCGGCTATCAGTGTCAGCTGTCATTATCCGATAAAAATAGATCGAATAGATATGTCACACGAGAGCTTCTTCGCGTGTGCTTGCATGCCTCAGTATT
>NC_051404.1:16803434-16803518 GCF_015228065.2 Penaeus monodon | reverse complement strand
ACTTTGGCATAATAATCATCGGCTCCTGTATTAGTATATTGCTTTATACATTATGTATAGTTGTTGTTAAGTGTAGTGTTATCC
>NC_051404.1:16802822-16802972 GCF_015228065.2 Penaeus monodon | reverse complement strand
CGCTTCATACATCTATTATTGTTAAGTGTAGTAATATCTAATTGCGTAATTAGGTTAGGCAATTTTCACCTTCCCCGCGCCCCCATATATTTGGATGCATGTTCTTCTTAGCTGTAATTTCTTTGGTTAAGTTCTATACAGGTAAAATAG
>NC_051404.1:16802575-16802765 GCF_015228065.2 Penaeus monodon | reverse complement strand
TGTACATAATCAGCTAAACTTATAAGAGACCAACGCTGTTACCCGGGACCCTGGTAAAAATCTTATTATTTTCAGTCATATTAGTAATTTAGTAATGGATGTCATTATTTTGTTCAGTGATAAGACTCTGGTAAACAGAATTTTGATAGTAGGTATATCAGTGATTACACATTGATAAAGAAGACGATAA
>NC_051404.1:16800847-16801889 GCF_015228065.2 Penaeus monodon | reverse complement strand
CGTTAAATTTCTTTGGGGCTATTGCATCAGAGATAGAAAGTATACGGTACTATTAGATTGAACGAAATATATGTGTATTGAAAGATTGATTTCAGGGCATATAATGAACTATATTTATTCATAATAAAGTGGTGTTCATCAAAGATTAGAAATATTAACAGGCAAATAAGTACACACACGCGCGTGCCCATATAGAATAAACAAATAGATGGATAGATAAACAGGGAGAGAGAAAAAAAAATAACACGGTCACTAAGAAGGTACGATCTTAAAAAGAAGAAAGTCATGATAATAAAAATGATAGAGATAATTAATTTACTTTTGCTGTTCGTGGTATTCTTTGATATCATTTTATTTCCTAGTATATCCAAAAAGTAGCATTATATATCCCAGTATATCTTAGAAGTATCATCACATTTCCTTTTTATCTTAATTAAAAGAAGCATTATCTCTCCTGGTATATCTCTGTGACATTATATACCCAGGTGTATCTTAAAATTACCATTTTATTTCCTGGTTTAAGTTAAAAGTAGGACTATATTTCCCGGTATATCTTGAAAGAACCATTACATTTCCTAGTATATCTTAAAAGTAGCATCATAATGCTTGGTATATCTTAAAAGTAGCATCATAATGCTTGGTATATCTTAAAAGTAGCATCATAATGCTTGGTATATCTTAAAAGTAGCATTTTATACCCCGATATATCTTAAAAGTACCATCATATCTCCTGGCACATCTTAGAACCAGCATTATATTTCCTGATACATCTTAAAAGTAGCACTATATTTCCTGGTATATCTTGAAAGTACCATAATATTGCCTAATATATCCAAAAAGGACCATCACTTTTCCTGGTATGTCTTAATAGTACCATTATATACCCTGGTATACCTTAGAAGTACCATTATATTCACTTTCTCCTATCGTCTCTGGAATATATACAAGCTGGGCCCCTGTACACGAGTGGAATATCAATGCAAATAAAGAACTATATCGGTGGACTGTTAGCTCGCCTCTGACTTTCCTTTTCCGATGCAAA
>NC_051404.1:16799813-16800378 GCF_015228065.2 Penaeus monodon | reverse complement strand
CATGTAAACAAATCTAATCCTAACTCATTTAAAAATAATCTCCATATCTTATTACTAAAATTTAACCCACTTGAAATCAAATGTTCCACTAAAACGAAAACAAAACAAACGCCTCAATATTCCTCTGATATTGATAAACTAATCTCTGGGTGGCTTTTAATGCAGGCTGACAGAGAAGTGCTAGTCATTGGCTGTTGTCATGTGTTAGTGTGTATGTGCTGTTGCTATATTTAGAATCCTGGGGAGAATTTTACCTTTTAAAACCAATGCAAGGATTTTTTTTCTTTTCTTTTTTGTGAATTTTGTAATTTCGCGTTTGGTTCGTATAGTTTTATATTTTGATATACATCAATAGATAGGTAGTTTGATTCACTAATTCATTGACAGCAATGAGTAAATTGTTATAATTAGAGATAAGCAGAAATATATCGAGATAGACATGGAAATAGATTGACAGAGAGAGATAAACAAATAAACAGAGACAGACAGACGTATAGACGGGCAAGTACAACACGGCAGATTATTGCCTGTTTGCAGTCTCGTATCTTTACAGTTTTTTATATGC
>NC_051404.1:16799493-16799602 GCF_015228065.2 Penaeus monodon | reverse complement strand
AGTACTGCTTTGGAAAATGTGACAAAAAATGACCTTGAAGTTAAAGTTACCATAAATGTAAAATGTTTATTCATCCTCGCCAAAGGTGTCAACCCTGATTTCAACATAA
>NC_051404.1:16799409-16799474 GCF_015228065.2 Penaeus monodon | reverse complement strand
ATCTACCGATGTTTCAAAAGTCTGACAATGTTTTAGCTTTTTCATCTTATTGTTTCAAAAAGGAT
>NC_051404.1:16798941-16799334 GCF_015228065.2 Penaeus monodon | reverse complement strand
GCACAGATATAAATACAAAGATAAATGACCGTCATATGTGCTTAAGATTATCATAACATAAAAGGCCTTATCTGCAATTTCTTGTAATTAGCTTAAATATTTTGCTGCCGAATTTCAAGCGCCTCTCCACTAAGCACGTCAACGCGCATCCATGTCTCATCGCCAAATAGGGAAAATTCCGATTTCTTCTTGTTTCAGTTTGTAACGCTTCATTTGGCTCAATAGAGTCAATAAAACTTATAACAACTGATATCAAAATCAGCATTAATAAATGGGTGATAAATAATCATTTGAATTTGTATATATATAATTTACGTTTATATTTAAACTCGCAAGAGCCTGTGCATTTGTTTTCTTTCTTTCTTTAATAAATATTTGAGAACAGTCTTCCAT
>NC_051404.1:16798660-16798827 GCF_015228065.2 Penaeus monodon | reverse complement strand
CATTATAACGATAGTAATAAGGATGATTATTTGTTGTTTTTCTAGAACCAGTTTACATCTTCAAATCTTTCAAATGTGGTATCAAAAGATTCCTATCGATATCTACTAACGGAATATAAGAAGAATAATCGGCGTGATTAATGAGTAAGTACAATGTGAATACTTTT
>NC_051404.1:16798396-16798531 GCF_015228065.2 Penaeus monodon | reverse complement strand
GGAAAAGATGATAAATATGAGAAATGTGGGTGAACCTAAGAACTTATTATCGTCAATACAATAGTAGGGAAAATATAGATGAACTCGAAAGCTAAGAATTAAAGAAATTAAACTGCGCAGACTTTAAAAAATGTG
>NC_051404.1:16797851-16798201 GCF_015228065.2 Penaeus monodon | reverse complement strand
TTGACTTTATTGGTCACCTCCAACCCTTCCCCCCAAAAAAACATAAAACTAATATAGATGATATTTAAAATATCCGTAAAAACGAGAAATGTGGATAAACTGTGTCTGCTATAGATATCAATAAAATAAAACTCCATAGACTAACAACTAGAAAAGCAGATAAAGTCGATTGATATGTGATAAAAACAAACAAAAAATAATAATAGCAAAGTCCTTCGATTTTTTTATATATGTTTTAGATACTAAATCATCAGTTGACTTGTACATATATTCGTTGGTGGGAATAATAAAGAAGAAAAATACAGTAAATTTTTGAAATAAAGATTATATCACATGTGCATCAGTCTATA
>NC_051404.1:16796735-16797752 GCF_015228065.2 Penaeus monodon | reverse complement strand
CAGTTGTTCTTGAATGTAAAAATGCATTAAATTCTTGCCATATGTAGACATGTCTCTTAATGCTTTTTTTTTAAATGGGGCGAACATATATGAAAAACGAAAAACACTACACCCTTCTCACTGGCAACTCTAAAGTTTTTGTAAAACCAGGAAAAAAACATTAAATGCGTATGTAGTCGGAAAAGGTAGGAAATCAGAAAGCAACACATGATTATCATGTATATCAATAAAACAAGATAAAAAAACGATAATAACAAAAATAGAAGTATGGATGGACTCAAAATTAAATGCGAAAACCACACGTTGCATTCTTAGTCCTTAGTCAACTCATATTAAATAACAGTGTCTTTGGTGTTTAATATATTTATAAAGTTATTCCTTGTATTTTAAATTTTTCATATCTGCTCACTTTCTCCATTCTATTCATCTCTTCTCGTTTCTCTCTTTCTCCTCTTTGTGAAAAAAAAGAGTGGGAAAATGACATCTCATTTTCTTTCTCACCTTTCCCTTGCAGTGAAAAGACATTCGTGTCCAACAATGACATGTAAATATAAGCAGGATTTAGATTATCTCCAAGTGTAATTTCACTTAATTTGCTATTCGGACAATGACTTTAAATTCCTTTTGTTTTCTCCCAACAGCAGATGGTTTGTCATCTGCATTTCTAGACACAACTAGGAATTAATAAACGTTTACTTTTACCTTTGAAATCGGTTCGTATAGATAGAATATTTACATTTTTCAAATAAATGTCAATTTTTTTGGGGGGAATGCAACTGATAATGTTACTTGGATCAAGTATAGATAAACGATTTTCTACTTAAATTTGCAATCTATTGTGCAGTGACTATAGGGAATTGCAATGTCAAGGCCTTAGACGAGATAAGTAATAGCCTGCCAAAACCCGGTAATTAGTTTCCTTGTTATGAGATAGTATGAGTGTGATCTGTATTTGTCTGTGATAAGACAAATGAGATATTTACTTCAGCCTAAGAACTTGTATCTTTCCTCACGTAC
>NC_051404.1:16796547-16796699 GCF_015228065.2 Penaeus monodon | reverse complement strand
CACGATTATTATTTGTCTTCCCTATCAGACACTTCTTGGGTTAGATGTAAACGATATGTAACAATGGAAATGAGATAACGAGATGGTGATTAACCTATATTAGATTAAATAGAAATGAAAATTATTGATATGGTGCTTAATTTATTTTAGAT
>NC_051404.1:16796120-16796339 GCF_015228065.2 Penaeus monodon | reverse complement strand
TATCTCATAAAAACGTTCTATTTATATAGCTCTTCTTCCAGGAAATTTTGACAACGCAAAATATAACAGCAAAAACTCATTATGGCCAATAACAATAGTAATATAGCAATATCACTGAACACTGCACCGAATAGCGAAAGAGACATGGTAGAGTGATAATGAAATGCAATGCAACAGTGACTTTGCTCGTGATGACGTGTTTGAAATCCCCCTCCGGAT
>NC_051404.1:16795417-16795683 GCF_015228065.2 Penaeus monodon | reverse complement strand
TGCACACCTCTGCCTCTCTCCATCTATCTACCTGTCTATCGCTCTACCCGCCTCTACATTATCTTTTCCCACATGCCGAGTCATGGACTCCTTTTACACCCGTATCCCACGCCCATCTCCCAACCTCTCCATTCTTCGTCATCAGCCTTTGTCTATTTAATTTCCTCTATTGTTATAGGTGAAGTGTAATAGGCTTGTAGTAACTAAGATGTAATATCTAAGTTGATAATAATCTTGTAATTATCTGATAATAATATAATAAACTG
>NC_051404.1:16795065-16795390 GCF_015228065.2 Penaeus monodon | reverse complement strand
GTCCGTTGCTGTTGTTATTATTTTGATTGATTTCTTATTACTTCGCTCAGCATTGTTTTGCATTATACGTTTTTTTTTCCCTAAATATCCATCTGCCTTTCTTTACTCATTTTCCGATAGGTAAAAAGTACGTAAATTATTCTTTCATCTGTTCTAATTAGCAATTATGTAATTTGTTAATTTTCATCTCTTATTGCTATTTAAAAAATGTTTACAAAAAAATCCATCCTTTTTAGCCACTAATAAAAAAAAGACCAGATTTATGCTGAGTCACGGTGATGGCCATTCCAAACTTAAATCGCACTATATATATACTGAGCATATC
>NC_051404.1:16794630-16794695 GCF_015228065.2 Penaeus monodon | reverse complement strand
ATTACCAAAACACTAAATCTTATAAATTGTGTTATTTGTATTATCATCATTATTTTATTCATTAT
>NC_051404.1:16793930-16794016 GCF_015228065.2 Penaeus monodon | reverse complement strand
AGATATTACTACCAAGATAATCCTTGAGATCTTGTCATTCTGTGTTGTATAACTAGTTTCTGAGATACAGTACCGACATATCTTAG
>NC_051404.1:16792379-16793885 GCF_015228065.2 Penaeus monodon | reverse complement strand
AAGGAGGGGGGAGGCTCAACAAGTCTTTATCAGTATGTTGTGATAGAGGTTCTCCAGAAATTGGAACATTTCTGAAACCGTATTTAGGCCATCCGAAGACTGATGATGTGATATTGTTTTGTAGATAGACGCCATGGCCAGAAGGGAAACTTATTGCAACAATGTCCTTTCACCATGTCAGCAGACTGGAGTTCTCAATGGAGCAGATTTCGCTGATCTAATTTGAGGCATATCATGAGTAAAATGAGCACATATTATGTAAAACAACTTTAGAAATCTTGTATATACTCTCATATATAGCTCATTCCTGTTTTTATGGTTGGTAAGACTGCTGACTTTCTTGACATTAAGAAACTGTCAAATAACCTTCTATTCTTCTCTAGAGAGAACCAAGGAGGATCAGTAGACTGGACGAAGATAACAACAATAATGGTGAATAAAGATGAGATCAACAGAATCTTCTTGAAGATCAGTCATTTACAGGTCTCTTGACTGAAACAGCACTATCTGTAAAGTGTTGAGGAACGTCCATAGTTGCTCTTAAAATCTCCAAAAATTACTAAAGACAATATTATCAATTTTCATTCTGTACAGGTGCTATCCTAATGGTTAGGGTGTTCCGAAGGTATTAATAAAAAAAAAATAATTAAAAAAACTGTAATAGTAACATATATCAGTGACATGTTTTTTTATTGTTTTGAACAAAGTTTTAAACCATGTTATAGGATAACTTGCTTTCTTTAACAACTCTTGTTTCATTATCGACCTGAATGTAGTTTTAAATAAGAGTATAATTTATTAAACATATTTTTTCATTATATACATCCTTCATGTTGACTTACCACTGTTCACAGATACTTTCCCCTGTGATTTGGGTGTCTGTTTCTGCATATTTTTCAGGTTTGTATGTTCTTTCAAAATACTCATCTTTCATTGAAGGTTCTTGACGAATAACAAAGTATTACTCATTTCATTTTCACCTATAAAATATCCAAACAACTATATAGTCAGGTACTTATTTTGGATGTATAAAAATAGAAATTGGTTATATTGATATTTGCGAGTGAAACATAAATGAAGAAAGCTTCAATAAAGAATACTGGGTTGATCAGGCAGTGATTACCTCTGAAACAAGTGCCAGTATATCCTCCTGCCTTGTAACAACACACAACTTATGTATTAAAAGCTTTACTAAGCCCCCAGAACCACATGACTCGGTAATAGCAAGCAGGAAAGACTTGTTTTACCAATTCAAAGTGATACTTGGACAAGCAGGCGTATCTGTGGCATTACTACAACTTTCCAATGTAACAGAACAAACGGGCATATCTACTTAAACCCCATTAAAATATCATAAATCTTTATTCGAATAAAATTGATTTTCAAGAATTAAAATGTTCAATGAATGCCTAATTCATCGATGTTAACAATATCTAAAATGCCCTTAAATCTAATCCAGTAGCAAATAAAAACAGAAAAAAGTAGATCACCCTCCCGAGAAATCGA
>NC_051404.1:16791449-16791791 GCF_015228065.2 Penaeus monodon | reverse complement strand
CAGATCTCATTTGGTTTCTAGCTGATCTGTGCTATCAGCTACAAACATCAGACACGAGCGGTACATGCTATTCTGACAGCGCACATTATCATTTTTCCATCTATCTTCATTTTTCTCCCTTTTCTCACTGCATACATTGATTTACATTATATATGATTTTGTCTAGTTTCATTGCCTTAAAACAAAAGCGTCGAGAGAAGTCAGAAAGCAATTTGATTTACAGACAAGTTAATTACGATAATATTCAATATTCTGTATAATATTCACATCATATATTTGTGGATTATACACATAAACATACACGTGTGCGCACGCGCATTGAAATTATTATATAAAGAGATC
>NC_051404.1:16791021-16791390 GCF_015228065.2 Penaeus monodon | reverse complement strand
AAGACTGATAGATAATCTATTTACTTATCTGTATCAGTTAATGCGAGTGCGAGTGTGCCTACCACCAATTCGAAGGGAAATTCATTCATGCATGCAAAATCCTCATTGAGATCTTCTCTACTTTGAGTTTTCCCCCGCATCGCCTGGGAGTTA
Organism: Penaeus monodon; assembly: GCF_015228065.2. Lineage (NCBI taxonomy): Eukaryota > Metazoa > Arthropoda > Malacostraca > Decapoda > Penaeidae > Penaeus > Penaeus monodon. The sequence continues at coordinate 16,791,237 of NC_051404.1, read as the reverse complement.
TCCCCTGCCGCTTCGTCACACTCGGATTTTTCCCCTGCCCTGCCTGGAAATTTCCTTTTTTTCTCTTGGTTTGAAGAGGATGTATACAGGCCTTATCTTGGCAGCGCGCAATTTTTGAAGGTATATACTGTTAGCAAGATATTATTCAGTGGCAATTTTTATTAGCACTATTGTTATCATGGTCATAACTATCATTATTAATTTCATTAATAATGA
>NC_051404.1:16789554-16789940 GCF_015228065.2 Penaeus monodon | reverse complement strand
TTAATAATAAATTTAATTAACAATAGATACAGAGTGACATAGGCATATACATTTTAGCAACATGGTATAGATATAGCTTAGTTACACAAACGCACACTCACAAATATAGAGAGAAAGTGAGACAAATAAATTGCGAGGAAACGTATGGACACACATGCAGCCATTATATAGACATAATTAATCCCTTGAATAGCGGTCACACAAAGGCCTTTAAAGTGTATGTGAACTGCCAGCCGTACGCTTTATAATCCTTTTGAATTAAGAGGCTTGTGAGATAAAGATAAATATGTAATATATTTGCATTATCATTGGTTAGGTAAAGCTATTATGATTGAACAACAACACGCACGCAGTATTTACGCGTGTGTGTGTGTGCAGTGAGGAGA
>NC_051404.1:16788580-16788868 GCF_015228065.2 Penaeus monodon | reverse complement strand
ATGATAATCGTAATAAATATACGGTAATAACGAAAAAATATATATATCATAAGATTTGGATAAAGATTTTAAAAGAATAATCCCAAAAATGAAAAATGTTAAAACAGTAATAGATGTAGCATGAAAACCTCAATACTGCATCTTATTTTAATGTTATAAATATCATAATTATCTCATCTTTTTAACATCTCGTTTCCAAATATTGATAACATCTTTGGTACCATTTCAATATCGCATTCCACATTTTTTTTGTTTTTTCAAAGCAAGATTTTTCCAGATTCCATAAGA
>NC_051404.1:16788403-16788555 GCF_015228065.2 Penaeus monodon | reverse complement strand
AGATGCATTGTGATGCAGTGTAAGACTAAACCGGTTGATAATGTTGACTGGATATGAACTACCATGAACTGCTCAAAATTAATACACAGATGTAAAGTAGATAGAGACACGAGAAAGATAGTAACTTTCGAAATGATAACACTATACAGCGA
>NC_051404.1:16788025-16788275 GCF_015228065.2 Penaeus monodon | reverse complement strand
GCACGAGAAAAATATAACCTTCCAAATATCGTGAATGAAATCCAAAGTCTCTGCATATAGGTCTGTGTGTTTCGTCTATCTGTCTATCAGCCTATCAGCAAATTACGTTCACCGGCGGGATCGAAATCAAGGCTTCAAACCGGATTAAGGATCGAACCAGCTTTGCCTCGGCTGCCGGCGTCTCGCGAAAGACAATGTTCCTCTGCGCCTAGCAATAAGAGGGGTGTGGAGACGTAACTATTATTTTCTC
>NC_051404.1:16787698-16787918 GCF_015228065.2 Penaeus monodon | reverse complement strand
CCACTTGATATATAGTCATAATTAATTTACAATAGAAAAAAAATTGTCCTATCAGTGGATATTAGATATTGAAATAAATACTGGAAAAAAGTAAATTGATATTCACATTTTGTTTAAAATGCAGACATCAATTTAGTCATTATATCTAACTAAACAGAAAAATATGTATGTAAACATGAGATTTTTTTCAGATATGGGAAATGTTACTGAAAAAAGATAC
>NC_051404.1:16786859-16787311 GCF_015228065.2 Penaeus monodon | reverse complement strand
TCATATGTAAGAGAAATAAGACACAGAAAAAAATTATAACACAGTATGCAATGATACCAAACAAGAAAAATATATAAGTCGGTAATTTTTGTGCAGATTATTACGAGCGATATTTTGTTCTCGTCCCAAGCCAGTTTCTTTATTTTCTTCTTATTATTGGATCTTAATTTTAACTGGCAACGGTTGTAAATTACTATAAGGCAATAACGATATCAATGATTATAAATTTAATGATGTGATATAGATAGTAATAATAATGAGGTTAACAAAATGATGTGAAGCTAATGTTTAATAATGATGTAGGTAACACTAATATTTCATCGATCTGGTTTCAGTGAAAATAAATATTTAAAAAAGCGATACAATATTAACGCTAATTAAAGGAAGATACAAATAACAATGAGGAAAACATTAGAATAAAGAGAAATATGTTAACTAGGATATGATTGGAG
>NC_051404.1:16785628-16785764 GCF_015228065.2 Penaeus monodon | reverse complement strand
TCTGTAATAACTAAGAGCTTCTAGAATTAAAAACAAAAAATAACTGACAATCACTAGCGATCCAGTAATATCTTCATAAGGGTCATGTAGGCGATTCTATTAAGGATTGTCCCATTCTACACCCAGGTGTAAAGTT
>NC_051404.1:16784844-16785497 GCF_015228065.2 Penaeus monodon | reverse complement strand
GACATATATGATTTTATCATGCATTCCAGTTTCATCTTCTTGTATTTTTTCATTGAAAGATTCCGCAAATATAGATATATTAATATATATTTTTTGTGTTGTGACGTTTGTTGATTCAAATACGAGTTTCTTTGATGATAATAATAATAAAAATGAATTCTTCTTGCTTATTAGTAAGTTATTATATATTTTAGAGCAGAATAACTGTTTGGTGGAAATAACTTAATTGTCAGAAACCAGTCCTGTGTAACGGATCTGTTTCTTATAGCAGCAACTATTTCATTTAACAGACCAACTTTGATGCATTACTGCATAATAAGTGAAGCTGGAAATTAGAAAAGATGTTCGCGTTAAGCACAGAGCTTTAAATACTGTGACTGATATATACGAATACAAACCTGAATAATTAGCCACTGAATAAGTGTTTAACTAGAATTGAACATGTGCACAAGTTAATTTCTGTTTGTCGATAAGTAACTTGGCTTCATTTAAACTTGTATAACATCGATTCGAAACCTTCAAACTTCGGTTTGATGACAAAATTCCCGGAACAATTTTCAACTACAACACAATTCAGAACTCGTGGATTATGAACATAACAATCATTACAAATCACTTTTGATATTCCGAGACAGGAGTGGGGGGGGGGGTGA
>NC_051404.1:16784259-16784751 GCF_015228065.2 Penaeus monodon | reverse complement strand
AAAATGGAATGCACGGCAAATATTATACCCGGTTCCGGTAAAAACAAAAGGGTAATTATGTAAATACAATTATGTAAAAACGCGCAAACTAGAACAACGAAGCAATAAGACCAATAGGGCCAATACCTCAAGAAACCAACTTTCACACCTCCAGGCACCCGCGACTCTTCAGTAGCTATAACAAGGAGCTCCACTAAAGATAATTACATCCCTCGCTAGTTTTTCAATGACAGAGTTAATTTTGAAATACCAGAGATAAGTATATACCTGGATTAATACTAATAAGTCTCTGCACATCACGTATGTAAGTATGTACACAATAGCTTTATATACATTAGGACATATACAGCATATTCACTTTATGTAAGCATATGTACTGTGCGTAATTGTTTATAAGAAATGGTAAAATATAGCGAGGAAAGTTATAAATATGGTAGCACACTGGATTTCCCTTTATAAAGTAAGAGAGAATCAAACTTTTTCATTAACAGT
>NC_051404.1:16783614-16783866 GCF_015228065.2 Penaeus monodon | reverse complement strand
CACTGGAGGGTAAGCAAGTAAAATGCCCGGCCCAATATTCGTTGTTACTACTTCCCATAACTCTTGCAGCCCTCCACGGTTATTCCTTGTAAATCTATTTGACGTAAAAATTATGATATCAATGCTTTAACTCATAGGGTAGTTTAGGTCCGTTAAGGTTATGTTGGGCAGGTTTACTCTCTTATAACTAAGCAGATATTGAACTGTTTTAGTAGAAAAGTGTCTCAGAATAGTTCATGAGATACCATAGCT
>NC_051404.1:16780423-16783246 GCF_015228065.2 Penaeus monodon | reverse complement strand
ATTTCCTCCTTAGTGTTAATATATGTTTCACCTTTAGAACTAATACACAAAATCTACCAACATAAAGCTAAAAAGCGCCCTAACAAAATGACTAGCGCTTGAGAGAATAAAAATCGAAAATCTTATCATCTGAAAGTGCCGAGGCATCTTCATAGGCATCAGGGCAACTTGGACTTCTTACGAGGCAGTGTAATGTATGATACCACAGGTTATCCTTCAAGAAAAAAGAGAAAAAAGTGGTCTTGCTGCGATCCGAAACGCCCGCAAATTCGCACGTGAATTGTTCCAAAGTAAAAAAAGAAAAAGAAAAAAACGAGATCTCAGGTCACCAAGAACTCCAAAGACAAGACATGCGTCTCGCTCGGGCAGCTCTTCACGCAAAACAGCATGTGTCCAGTTACTTCTTAAACACAAAAACTCAACTTCAAGGTCTTGGTCGGCCCCAGGTCCGGTTCGAGAACTTGAATCTCCAAAGCTCTTAAGTCTCTCCAGTACACCCGGCCACCTACGCCCCCGGTTTCTTTTTCAGTGTGGCCTGCTACTAAATGTCTGTCATGTTTGCGGGTGACATTTTCCTATGATGGGTGTTGTTTCTGTACCACGTGTGAAATGGTTTTAGAATGTATGCCAAACATCCCATGCACTAAAGAATTATTGCATGCTGATTTTAAGTCAAAGATCTAAGTATAGGTATCACTGTAATTTGTCATTGGTATTATGGAATTCTACGGGAAGACGTGCAAAGTGCGTTATATCAAGTACAAGTGTTATATGCAATATAACGATAACTAAAACCACACCATACATAAGGTATTGAAACGTATCAACACAATTATACTGACGTTTGTCTTGCGTCAGCTTATAAAAAAAAAAAGTGTTTTTAATTATTGCCTTCTTAAATAAATTTAGATCAGTGTGCGAGTGAAAAAATGCAGGCGTGCACATGCGACTAGTCTGGTTCACACCACTACTAACAGACTCCCAAAGTCATTTTTTTCGAACCCAAGTGATCTGATTGATCTAGTCTATGTAAAATGTGTTTTTATGGAGTTTATGGCAGAAAAAGTAACATGTGGTTCTATTAGAAGCCTTATATATATACGATATTTTCCAATATACAAACCAGGAATTTTTTTGTCACAGGTTACAAAGTTACTTTCCTTTTCTTCTCAATTAGTTGTATTATTAGCATTTTTTAATCATATAAAAAAATCCTAGGATATTGCCGTACATATAAAATCCCGAATATCTAAGATTCAAAGAAATTCCCGGGCTCCCCCTGTACCTCCATTTAGGGATACAGCAATAGCACCGACCTCGCACTGGTCCTGGAAATGTAAAATTACAAGCTAATTCTTAAAATCATGTTTTTCGTTTCCAAGCCAATGCTTGCACATGTGTGTAGCTTTTTTTCTCTCTCTCTCGCTGTTAACTAAGCCTGTCCAATTTTTGTATATCTCTTGGCCTCCAGCCATAATGTCTAGTCTCGTGCAATCTTGAAACCAGTCTAACCTTTGTAAGTCAAGAGGCAACTGACCTGCAGTGTTACGTATTGAATGCTCCCTGTAAAGGGATCGATGTATTAACAATACTCGTTTTTTTTCTGATTCGCTGGTTTTGCGTCTGTGATTGTGATGATTATGATCTGATGGAAGTTTTTTTACGGCATTTGTTTATTCTCAAGAAATATTACTCGTCGGTGCATGCTGATTTCGAAGTACATGTTAAATGCGTGGAAGATAAAGCAAATAACACGATCGAATATTTTGTTATCATTAATGATTTGTGTAATCGGTCTAAATATCTTCAAGACTATGAAATTCGTACCAATCACCATTTCCTTGTCAGCCCAAGGATGTAGTTTCTGTCCTTTTATAGCGCATTTTTACCAGAAACTTACCAATTACCTACACTAAAAAGGAATAAAAGATTCTAAAAACCTCACGCCATTTTAAGCTGAAACATTGAACAGTATAAAAAATAAAAAATGAATATATCTTCTCGCTTGAGCAATATATTAGAATATTTAGTACATAAAAACTATTATACATATTTTGCAAGCTACTCTACAATATCCTTTTACGTGAAAATACTCATATTGGACAGGTTTTGAACCTGACCGTGAAAAACAAGAATAAAATCGACAGAAAAAGCTATCTTCCTCCCACCAGTGATCTTATTACCGCATTGCATCAGTGTTCCAGGATAAATAGGGTATAAAGATCCGAATTAAAATGTGAAGGTCTGTATATAAAATGTAACTGGATAATGAATGCTTGCCTATGATTAACAGGGATAGCTAATTGAATGTGTTACTGTCGTTACAATGATATTTCTACTTGAATTACAAAGAACGATCAATTAGGTTAACAGATGAAAAAAATAGATAACACGTGTGAATCTAATGTATAACGTGAATGAAAAAAAACACCCAAGAAAGAACACGCGAGTAAGTAAATACATTCCTATTTTAATTAGAATCTTTGGGTTGACTTTCAGAGTGGTTTTATGAGTGGACTGATTACTATAAATGTGCTTAATCTTGTCATACGAATAAGAAAGTGACATTTTACTGCACTGCCTTTTACTGGTCGCAAACTAGAATCTGGAATCCCCCACCCTTAAATAATGAACAGATTATATGCAGTCACCAAATTGTCTTACTTTTTGCCCTTTGCGTCACTATTAGAAAAAAGAAAAAACACTCCTTCACTGAAACGCAACTGAATTCTATTTTTAAAGCTATCTATGGAACTTTTACAATAACATTATCTAGCATAATAAACTGTAATCAGTAATATTGACCCATGAAAATACCATTAT
>NC_051404.1:16779519-16779609 GCF_015228065.2 Penaeus monodon | reverse complement strand
GACAGATGTTCTATTGTTAGCTTGCATAATTTTACTGCAGGCCATAGGCCTTTCCCAACTTTTTTTTCTAGTCATTCCTTGACCTTGTAC
>NC_051404.1:16778868-16778939 GCF_015228065.2 Penaeus monodon | reverse complement strand
AATGAAATGTTGAAATGTTCATCCCTTATCTGACCACATGTTCGCTTTCTTTCTTTTTTTCGGTTACAGTG
>NC_051404.1:16774501-16776364 GCF_015228065.2 Penaeus monodon | reverse complement strand
ATTACCAAAGTATTCTCGGCCGGCACCGAGCAGTATCGGCACTTTTAGGAAAGCGGACTTTGTTTACAAACTGTCTGTTGGAAAAGGGAGTTGGTAGATTGTCATTTTTTGTGTGAGGTAACAACATATGAAGAGATAAATTGAAGTTTGTATCAAATGGAATAGTAATCTCATTTGTAGAAGAAATCCTTCTGATTTTTCTTGGTAATAGATGTCTTGTAAGGGAAAGTTTTCCATTGAAGTATGTAATTTCCTTTGCCATGACTTTCGTATACCTAGGTTGACTTACTACTTGATCAAGTTATTATATAGTGATGATATAGCCTTGTAACTCATCAAAAATGAAATGACTTATTAAGGATTTATGATTAGAGAATTGAATATATAGCTAGGGTATCAGTGTTAGTAAATTATAGAATATTGTCTGTTGTTTTTCAGGGAGCAGGGTTAACACTACAACATTTTGATTTCTGTTTTCATGTATAACAGTCATGCTTTCATGGCAGTTTTCATCAACTAAGTAAGCAGTCCAAGTTCTATCTTGCTAGAATATATATGGTGGAGGAGTCAGACCTCAAAAGAGGCCTCAGTAATTGCTCAATACTGCACCAGTTTTGAGCTGGACTCCAGAGTGTAGGCCATACATCACAGATTACAGGAGGTTCCAAGTGAATGTGGATAGAACAATAGAAGAACATTACCACGTGATTGCAAGGAAAGAAAGTTCTGTTTCGAAAGCCAATTATGCATTGACTTACAAACTTCTATATTAAGTTTGAGGTAGTGAGTTGGGCATGGAATTATTTTTATTCTAGTCTTTCCTATGCTGAAGATGTAAATAAAAGCAAATTGAATGATGTAAGCAATTATATCTGACTCTTAGAAAGTTAAGTGCTTAACATCTGGCAGTCCATCTCCACCTATGGCATGTGCAGACAGCAAAGTTTGTCTGCACTGTACTGTGTTCATTGTCACTACTGTGTGTAACACTTCCGTAACTTGATTTAACATAAATCTTGGATGTATAAGTACTAGAATTGTATATTTTTCCAATGTTTGTGCTACATGGTGAGTTACATGGTGAGTGAGCTAGTCTTGAAAAGAAATGTGTTATGTATTTTTTAACAGTTTGTAGGTTGACCGTAAATATAGCATTTTTGTTTTCATCCTTAATGTTGTAACATAAATAGACATTATTTATTCTCTTAAGTAAATGAACCACCTTAATCGTAATTATTGTCATATATTCCTCAGATATGGCAACTTATATAGCTTATCTGTGTTAATGTTAGTTAGCTGTTATATAGAAAAGCATATTGGTACTTACATGCACAGTAGCTGTAGTCTTTATGAACTACCAAATAATGATATAGAATTTTATTTTCATACTGATGGCTCAGTGAGCATCAGGTATAGTAATTGTTACATTTTCTTTATTTTTAAGGTGGAGGAACAAGTTGCAACAACAAAATTATGGTCAGTGTTGTTGACGATTTCTATAGAATGTATCATTGCTTGTTAGTGTAAGAATTAATTGGTCAGATTAACGAAGATTTAAACTTTTCTGTTTTTGGTTTCTTCTTTTAATTATTATCATTTTATCTTGTTTCTTTTTTTAATTTATTTCTTTGCTGTTGTGGTACATTCTTACATATGCTTTCTAACAGCTTAACAAGTAATTACTTGTGGTTTTAATATTTTTTCAAATCATTTTTTTCCCCATTTTAACATGTTTTTCTAATGGTTCTCAATTCACCATCAACATACATACAGTCAGCATATAAAGCCTCAAAATGCCTTGGTACAGGAAGCATTTTTTCATTCAGAACATGATTCAGGAATCTATGCTGACTGTACCTTATC
>NC_051404.1:16772728-16773547 GCF_015228065.2 Penaeus monodon | reverse complement strand
TCCTTTTTCTCTTTCTCAGTGCTAACAATCTTTTGTAAGTAGTAATGTTTTTGATCTGATACATAATAATATCATGTGTTTTATGGTTAGTTATTTGATTTTTTGTGTGTTTTGTAAGTTTACTTCCATAAGTTAAATTAATATATTAGTTTTCTAATAAAAAGTATAAATCTACTTACCTGAATAGCCATATTCCAAATGTTTCTCTTCATGATTTACTGATAGAGAATTTTGATTTATAAACTGAAGTGACACTCTGAACCCAGTGATAAAAAGAGGAGAAAATAGATGACAAAACATTTATATATCATCAAAAGGTTAACATCTATGGATCATTTACCAGTGATAACAGTTTGCATACAAGTGACAAGATTTGCTTATGATATAGAAACTAATCCACTAAAATAAAGTCCTCTTTAAAAAGTGAATTGATTTGTTTTTCTTTATAATGTGAAGATATTACTCTCAGTGCTTTAATTTTTTATTGTGTTAGAAGTCTTTGTTCTTCTGATAAGAAATGTATGATAATATTAATCTGCTATGTCCGTGAAAGTTGCGTGATCAAAGCTAACAATGGGTTCCATTTCTGTGTATCATACAATGAGAAATATAAGTTTGAAATGTGCCTTTTGTATCTTTACCTTCATCTTATTTATATTTGAGAGTTATATATTTACATTGATATCTTCTGTTTGTAGCCGTTGGCAGGTGACAGAATGGCTACAGACACTGTGGCTTGGTTTGAATTCCTGCTGAACCCAACCTTACTGGAGTCACACCTCAATCAGAATAATCCAGGTGAGAATTTGGTGCAAAATT
>NC_051404.1:16772188-16772618 GCF_015228065.2 Penaeus monodon | reverse complement strand
AAGTCAAATAATATGAAAAAGGAATGAATGTGAATATTTGAAGAAATAAGACTTGCTAGGTAAACCAAAAAAAAAAATCTTACACCAAGAAAAATAAACAAACAAAATATGGAAATATGGAATATAAGAGAACAGAGCAATGCGAAAATTATTTGTTCATCAGCACTTACATACAAAGTATTCCCAAAAAATAATTTTGTTTTTGAGCTGGCAGTTCAGCTATTGCATCTGAGTACAAAGTTATAGACAAGAAGCCAACATTTTCTCTTTCACAGAACCATCTGCCATTGGGTTGATAATCCAGTTTATTTATAATGCTATTAAGAGGAGTGATGGGAGTAATAATGAGGTAAGGACTCAGTGCAAGAATTCAAGGTGTAGGTATTATTGATCAATGATAAATAAAGATGATGTTATTGCATATTTAGTA
>NC_051404.1:16770990-16772093 GCF_015228065.2 Penaeus monodon | reverse complement strand
GGTACTTTTTTCATAAACCCAATGTTCATTTCTTCCTGCATATTGTTACAAAATAATCCAAGATATATTTCCAATTGCATCTTCAGGTGGAGACCATTGATGTAGCAACACAGGAATCAAACAAGAAGAAGAATGCTTTATCTGTGTTGGCGTTAAAGACTGGCGCGCATCTCAGGTGGAACCTGGAAACCTATGAACAAAAGTATGCATAGAATGAGTATTGATAATACTGAGATATAATATTTATAATTTCTTTAGGAAGAATGACAACATTGACATAAAGCCTACCGTGTTTTCATTGTCTGTATTAAAATTTGGGGATGAGGAATATGTTACACATTATTAAAAACATCTTGAAATAAGACATATCATTACTACATATCAAACTTCTCTTTCAGACTGCCACTTCACATGCAAGATGCTCTCCTCAATGCCCTGCTGCACGAAACGCTAGAAGAGCTCAGCAGTCCCTCGAGCCATGGCACTTTGGACACTGGCCCTCTGCTCCCCTATCAACTGTTCAGTGTTGCTCTCTACCATCGCTATGCTCTCAGAGCTCTTGTTCGGGCCAAACTGCCTGCCAAGCCTATTAAGGTTTCAAATGTCCCAATGTATGTCTGGTTTCAGTTTTATGTGATATTTTGTCTTGGTCATGCTTTATTTCCATAATATTGTTTTTGATTCTATGATTTTTTTAAATATATTAAATTCTCAGTGTTGTAGAGACTGGCTTCATGTAAAAAATGTTTTTTTTTGTTATCACTTGTTTATGGACTGAAGGTGATACCAGTATTCACATTAATCATAATAAAGCTAGATGACCTGTATTAAATGTGAATTCATTGACATTCAAAGAAGGGCGATGATTTTAAGTTTGTTAATATACACACAACCAGGCTTGAAAATATCACCATCCTGTGACACAAATCATAATTCTTATAAATTATACATTATTATCTTGTCTTCTTAGTCCTGGCCAGCAAGACCCAACACAGGAGTCCCGTGAGGTTCAGGAGGGAATCCTGAGCATGCTTGACCGTGGGGCTGAGGTTTCCATTAGAATCCTGGAGCAGTTGCTTGGGGCTGGAGAGGTAAAAAAAAAC
>NC_051404.1:16769974-16770916 GCF_015228065.2 Penaeus monodon | reverse complement strand
TATAAGTGTGTTATAAGAAAATGATTAGTCTTCTGTAATAGATTGAGGCATTTCATATTTATTTGTAGATTTTGGGTGAAGGATTTAGGGAATTTGATAGACATGTGGAAAAGGTTTGAGATAGAGATTTATTTCTTTAGCTCATGTTCAAAGTATGAATGCTTTGAGAAATGAGTTATAGCATTATATGTACACAGTGAACATTTTAATTCCAGGTTAGAGCTCCAGTGATGGCTTCCTTCGCAGTTCACACACACCAGACAACCACAGTGAGTCATGCCTGGGATCGATGCCAGTCTGTTGCTGATGAGCAGTTTAAGTGCCAGGTGAATATGGAATTGCTTTTTAAATATTGTATCAGTGAATTGATATCTCCTGACTATATTAATCTCAGTTCCCATTGTAAGGTTTCGTGATAGGGTTGCAACAGATTTTATCTTAAATAGGTCTTTTAGATATACTAGTCATAGGTTATATCCTTCTGAACTCTGGAATATATTAGTCACTGCTTTTATTTCTGTTATAATAGCTTGTATCATGTAGTACTTTCCTTGCAGATTCATTATGACCTTGGAGCATACCACTTCCTGCAGGAGAGATATGAGGATGCGTATTCTCACTTCTCAGAGGCTCTCAAACTCCTGCCAGAGTTGGGTTCTAATCCAGAGTATTGCCAAGTGAATGAAAGTAAGCTCAGAGGTTATTATAACAGCTGTGCTTCTCTCTGTGGCCGAACAACACCAGTTGAGAAAAGATCACTCTATGATAGATTTTCACATGCACTTAGTAACAGATATCAGGTATGTTTGTATGAAAGCTAATTCTAAATATAATGTTATATTTTATTGATATACACAATTAAATAACTGAATGAACTTGAAGCAGATATACTGTTTGAAATATTTTATAGGTGCATATACAGAATAATAATTGTAGCATGAT
>NC_051404.1:16769379-16769937 GCF_015228065.2 Penaeus monodon | reverse complement strand
AACCCAGGGTTTAGTCGGAGTTTTGTCAGATGACAACTTAGCCTTTGAAATTCCTTCATATCTGCGTAAAAATCTGGAGTTGGATCTTCAAACCAGGCCTGAGAAATTACCAAGTGGGCTTCTTTTGCAGGTATACAAATTTAAAATGCCATAGAAACATGAAGATAAACATACACTCATACCTCTGCTTTATGGATCCTTCCTTTAATAGATATCGGAAGTAATGGACAAAACCTAGACCAGTCAACTCAGTGTGTGAGTCCCATGTGCTGCAGATGGAGTTGTGGAAACACAAGGATATGAGCCACTACTTCACGAGCTGACTGCTACTTGGCGGGGCTATTTACTTTGTTTACATTAGTGTTACCACATGTAGCTTATAGCAACATAGTTAACCCCTTTTTTCTAGGTGTCAGTGAGTTTAATTTTTTAGGACTTTTCATTTTCTAAAATCTTGTTGTAAGATGGTGAATTCAATAGAAGCACAAAAGCTTGAGTTAATCAGAAATTTAGAGTGTTACATTTGCAAATCAGGCACATGAGATGACAAAAAAAAAA
>NC_051404.1:16767464-16769353 GCF_015228065.2 Penaeus monodon | reverse complement strand
GACCTACAGTTATTTTACATTGTTGGATTGGATAGTGTGCTTGATTGAAAGTACAGTATTGTATTATTGCCCTTTCTGTAATAATGTGATTGATATTAGCCAATACAGACTTGATGTCAGTAACTAAGGATTGGCAATATCAGATTGATATATCCCCTCTTTTGTCCATTAAGATTAGGTATGAGTGTATATACATTTCCTCAACACCTTTTGTCATCATAAGTAATAAAAAAGAAATAAATTTTGTAATAAATTTTTTGGTAACTTTCACTAAATAATAAAAACACTTACTGTACCAAATGCTTATCTCATGAAAATAGTATCTGAAAAAGTTTCTTAATTTTTTCTGGGCAGGTCCAGACTCTAAACACTATACGCAATGTGTTTGAAGGAGAAGTGTGGCAGAGCAATTACCCAATTGCTCTCGCTCAGGCTGGTAAGCCAGGAGTGCAGTTCCTCATTCAGGTAGGTCTATCATTTTGGAAATACTTACATGCAACTACTTTTTACTGATAATTATTATTCTCAGTTTTGAAGTGATGTATATTTATATTTAATAGTTACAGGAGAATTACATTATAATGATGTAGTTCACTATTTGTTGCTCTAATGAGCTAAATTTGCCTGAAACAGTATAGATTCTTGATATACTGTCATGTATTCATAATATTTTTTTAAGATTTATGAGTGGACACTACTACCATTTGTCTGAATATATTTTTTTGTATCATAACAATAATATTGTTTATTATTTATTGATGCATGCTTACCATTGCATATTAGAATAATAAGTTGACCCAGAAATAGGCTAATATTACAAGTTACTATAATCCTAACTGTTATTCTGTACAAACTCAGCTCCTGCTTTATTTTAGCCAGACATTCTATCTCTGGAAGAAACTAGATCTTAGGATTCCTGTAAGTAAAATTCAGCTAAGGTAAGCACCTTTTTCAAAATTTCCCTCAGACTCTTGCTGCTAAAATGAACCAGTTAGACACCACCCAGAGGGAAAGAGTGCGCATGTTCCTGTTTTCAGTAAACCTCAGACCAAACATTAGTGAGGTGTTGGTGCCTGCCATCATGACTTGCAACCCAGTGAAAAGCCTCTTCCAGCAGGATGAGCTAACAGAGATGTGGCCACAATATGTGGAATCAAGAATCAAGTCAATGAAGAAGTCTTCTGATGTGGAAATGCTGGGTAAATGGGCTCATTATTTTATTAGATACTTTAAAATTTCTCCATTTTTGATAGAGTTCTTAAATAAGTAATATTATTATATAACTGGTTTAGCTGTCATGCATTGTTCTTGTTTGGTATAAAACTGCCATAATGTAGGAAAGGAAATCAAAGAAAAAGTAGTATTTTTCATTGATATCAGATACAAATAAATTGGAGTGCAACTGTAAGCTATACTGAAATTAGAACATTTTGGTAAAATATTATTTCCATGAACAGTAAATTTTCATCTCGATCATGACTTATAGTGGAATTAAGATAATGTATTAAAATAAATAATACTTTATTGATGCTCAACAGGTTCAGGTGAATTGAATGACCTCATATGGGATTTGATCCATTCATACAAACCAGACCTTCTGAAGGATTCTGTTATGCAGTATAAAACAGCCTTGCCAGCCAGACCTGATATCCCCAAAAAGGAAATTACAGAACTGAACACAAAGGTAAGAGGCTGTTCAGTTTAGAATGATTTGAACATTTCAAATATTTAAGGAGTTTAAACCTGATATTACTTGAGTATACTCGGTTGTCATTATTACTGATTATGGACCAATATTAACTAAAACGGATTGATACTTTGATTTATGATAGTGATATTTTATACTGAGACATACATTTTACCTCTACTTAGAGTTCAACTGGGACTAA
>NC_051404.1:16767253-16767391 GCF_015228065.2 Penaeus monodon | reverse complement strand
ACAGTGGGAGATGCCAATCCCTATATATAACACACTGATGAAATTGCCAGCCAGTCCACCAAGAGACCTTGTGTATATCTACATTGCCAAGGCTGTAGAACTTAATCAAGCTAAGGTATGAATGGCCTCGTTTTCCAA
>NC_051404.1:16766836-16767194 GCF_015228065.2 Penaeus monodon | reverse complement strand
GAGTAGTAGAAAATCTTGTCTAATGATGAGCAGGCAGTGACAGTTTACTGGATATTTCTCTTGACATTAAGTCATTCTTTTGGTTTATTGAATTAGCATTTAGTTTATTTTATAAAGAACAGAAATAAAACAATTGTACATCATTTGTATGCATTATCATTAACGTTTTTCTTCTCTATACTTTCCAGAGTTTCCAAAGTGCTTTGGACCTTCTAGAGGAAGCAAACAGCCATGCAACAAAACTGCAAGGGAGGGAAACACCTCGACTGTGCAAGTTGCTTATGTGGATGATTCTCTTGACCAAAATACAACATTGTTTACATGAACTCCCATGTGTGAACAGTATGTCTGTCTCTGG
>NC_051404.1:16766426-16766773 GCF_015228065.2 Penaeus monodon | reverse complement strand
TCAACTGATACATGTTGAACTCCAAATAATAAGAAGTTTGAGGATTTCAGTTTGAAAATAACTAAAACCACAAACACTAAAATCATTTCATAGTGATTATAAAATAAAATATATCCCAAATTGAAACTAATTTGTCATGCAATTGAGAGACAGCACAGATAGTGTGGCAGTATTTATTTACATTTTTTTATTTCCTCTTCTTCAGACTCCATCATGGCAGAACTTACCAATGAGGCAAGGCAGTGTCTGGGGGGTCACACTGGTCGTGATGGTATTGCACCCTGGACTGGGGTTAATAACTGGTATGAGGATACCCTGTTGTCAGAAAAGGGTTCATTTTGGTTTTG
>NC_051404.1:16765142-16766392 GCF_015228065.2 Penaeus monodon | reverse complement strand
AATTATGCATATCTTTACATGTATGTATTGAACAGATAATGATACTTTAGATACCTCTCACCATTTTTGAAAGTTATCTTCAGATTAACAAAGCCATATTCCTTACCAAGGTGTGTCCTGTTGTTACTCAATGCTGGAGAGTGGACTAGCTTACTGGGTGGAACATCCCTTCCCTCACATCTGCCTCTCTTGGCCCTTGTCAGACCCCTCGCAGCAACAGCACATGCTCTCAGGGAGAAACATACCAACAAGAAGGTTTGGTATGACTTGTGGGAAGTAGGTATGTTGTGCTGGCCTTTTTTTTTTCCCACTTTATTTAGACTGGATTTGAGGCTTAGAAGACATTGCCTTTTTTACTCATATTTACATTTATATCCTCATGTCATGGATACTTTGTATAGCAAGTAATTAATGAGATACAGAATACAGTTTACATGATCAGATAGAAATTTATTTTTATAAGTAGTGTCATATGGTAATAAGTTCTGAAAACCTTTTCCTTTCTGCTGCAGTGGTGGGTATAATGGGAGGCAGTATCCAACATAAGCGATCCAGCTCTGGCCAGTCTATTGCCATGGAGCGTCATCATGACACAGGTGAATAGCACAGCCTTTGTTTCAAAATTTTGTAGGCACTGTTTACACTGTAGAAAATAAAGTAGGACTTAGCCTGTTGATCTTCTATAGATAATGAAAGATACAAATAGCATTTTTTAAATCATCAGAGTAAAGTAGCGTAGCAGCTTTGCAAAAAAAAAAAAAATCTTGTATACATTCTACGGGAAATCTTATTCTTCTCAAATAGGTATTATGAGCAGATCAGACTTCCTCGATTTCTTATCAAATGTCCGAGAGCCAAGTTGCCTCTCCATCATGATCTCTCTCCTGGGCCATGTGCTCAACATCCTAAATCAAGAACCCAGTAATGCTGTTCACATTGACCACCTGGCTATGTGGCCACCAACCGTTGATACGTGAGTTTTGTTTTATCATTGTGTTCTTGTATTTAGGTTGAATGGCAAAAGCATAATCCCATATCGACATGAGGATAAATGAGAAATGGTACATTCACCCTTCGTGAAGTGATAAGATCCAATGTTCAAAACTGAAGTAAATTCTTCCTTCTGGTTTAAAGTAATTTGGAATTTGATTGTCAAAAGTATCCATCTATCTTATAGAATGTAAACATATGTAAGCATTTTTATTCATTTGTACCCTAAGGTCATTTTAGATATATATTCAGTTATCTAA
>NC_051404.1:16762785-16762984 GCF_015228065.2 Penaeus monodon | reverse complement strand
GCTTCCAGAGTGGTTTCAATGCAGTGTATCCGAGACACACTTGCATGGACAGTAGAGCACGCCACAAGACTCTATCCTTCTGGCACACATGTAAGAGCCTCTTTCTCTCTTTCTGTCAGTTTTATATACATGTAAATATTTAAAGACAGTAACTGTTTTGTTGTGCCTAGTTCACTATATTTGGTACTTCTAGAATACA
>NC_051404.1:16761952-16762735 GCF_015228065.2 Penaeus monodon | reverse complement strand
AGGCACAATTTAAATCTTGTTGTTAGTAGTTTAGCACATTCAGTATATTTGGCTGTGGTTTCTTTTTCATTTTCTTTTCCTTTTGTTAACTGTTGCAGACAAATGCTGCCCTCTGCACATCTTGGCATCTCTCAAGAGCTGACTTGGCTTACATGAATGACCAGTACCACAATGCTCTGGCGAGCTACCTCACTGCTGTTTTCGTGGCTACAGACTTCCTACGAAATGATAATGGTGTTGTTCAGACCGTGCTCACAGATGGAATCATTAGGAGAATGATTCGCTGCTGCATGAATTTGAATTGTTATACTCAGGTAAGTTTTAGGAAGACAGTTGAAAGCTCTGAGCTGAAGCTAACATTAGGTCTTACATGTGATTTGATACTTTACTGAATATTTATGTACATATATCTTTCAATCTTTTATTTTGATATTCATCTTATATAAATAATTATTAACAGGTTTGTAGGAAATAGTATGTAGCCTATGTATCATGATGTCCTATTTTTTACTTGTAAGAAATCAAGTACACTACATTTATGTATTATATTATGACAATAATTTTTATTTTCCTTTATTTTCCATCTTCCAGGCTGCCATCCTGTGTCAGTTCCTGGAGAACATTGACTACAGCACGGCCCTTCGATGCCTTCAAGAGAGGAACTCTGTGGATGCAATGGATGCTTACTACTGCTGCCTGTGGGATGTCTCCCTCATTGAGTTTATAATCAACATGCATCAGAAACGTGGAGAAATTCAGCGCCGTGACAAAGCTGTAAGAAGG
>NC_051404.1:16760768-16761837 GCF_015228065.2 Penaeus monodon | reverse complement strand
AGTAGCAAGATGTCTTCTGGAAATAAGAACTAAATTTTTTTTCTTTTTCAAGAGTACTGACAAGAGAGATTCATGGAGTGATAATGTTCAGATCTTTTATAGAGAAATACACATATATATTACACAGAAACATGTTCATTTGGTATTGATTGAAGTATACATAAATTTTTAAAAATCTTTTTATCTTCTTCCTAGATGAAAATGATGAGTCTTCTGGAAGTCAACTCAAATAATAATGATGAAATCCAGAGAGAAGCTGCCAAGGTCCGGAAGCACAGATTTCTTCGCTCCATGGCTAAGCAGTACCTGTAACGGTGCCAGAAGTACAGAGTAACATCTAAGAATACAATACTGACCAAAATGTAATTTTATAATAAACCAAAATGTTTAAAAATGTGTTTATATAGATCTTTATTAGTGTGTAAAAGCAAAGAGTATTGTCTCATACTTTTTCTGTATTTTTTATACTCTTAAATGTTTTATATCTAACTGATAAGAAATACAAGGAGAGAAAGATGGGCAATTGGGATGGGAGAAAGAGACAGAGAGAAAGGGAGAGAAAAGTAGAGGGACATCATATGGGGTGGCAATAAGGGATGCTAAAGAATCCAAGGGCCTTCCAAATGAGCTGATCATTATACAGTTTTCAGGTTTATTCAAGACTGTGCAGAATTATTGTGAGATTATATTGTATTGTTAATGTCTACAGGTTTATGTGTTTTCATATTATGCTAGGAATATTTTCTCATATTTTAGAAATAACTACTAAAAGTAATTTGCAAGACATCCCATAATAGGCTAATATTTACTAAAATGATAAAGTGACACTTCTTTCCAAATTATTGTTTATTGTATCAATATTGTATCAAAGTTTTCATAGATGTTTTAGACAAAGGACTGCAAGCATTCCATTCAAAGTGTGGTAGAAGGGTTACTGAATATTTTCAATGTATATATTTGCAGGAGATGCAATTCACCATGCCTTCTGGGGTTGATAAGATGCCTGTTACGCATATGAATAAAACCAGGCTCTGTGAGAAATGTACATAAAACACAAATTAGAAAGTGA
>NC_051404.1:16760192-16760307 GCF_015228065.2 Penaeus monodon | reverse complement strand
GTGCCTAATATTGAGCTTATCACTATACAAGCCCAAATACCCATTTTATAAGGCCTGAAAATGTCTCCCAAAAATGGCCAGCTTCCACCCAAGGAAATATGGAATGACAACCCTG
>NC_051404.1:16759851-16760143 GCF_015228065.2 Penaeus monodon | reverse complement strand
AGGGGAAGCAGGGCATGTCTCTAATAACACTAATATCAGGCACCTTTATCATGTTGTGACATGTTAAAGAGGTGTATTAAAACACCTTTTTGATGTTTAAAAAATTATGAGGTGGCAGGCCAAAAGAGAAATCTGTTGCTAACACACAGTCCCCCTGCTTAAACAAATAACCAGATATTTGCTTTGCAGTCTTGATTTGGATTCTGATGTCTTAAACCTATTACTGTATCAGTGAACTTAGCTTGGTGGTACACCAGAAAGTGGGAAAGTCTTCATCTCTACTTCCTGCTTG
>NC_051404.1:16759166-16759240 GCF_015228065.2 Penaeus monodon | reverse complement strand
ATAGGTAACTCTTCCCTAATCCCAAAAATGAGATAATCATCAATATTCAATTCGCAGGAGCAAACATATTAAAA
>NC_051404.1:16757387-16759016 GCF_015228065.2 Penaeus monodon | reverse complement strand
TATATATTCCATAATCATACCAAAGTAAAAAAAATATATTACTTTTCACAGTCATATGTCACAAAGATAAATCTGCCTTTCAGCATATCTAAGACAAAACTTTATTTCAGCATATCTGTCTTAACATACAAATTTGGTACTGTTCCACACATGCAAATAAGACAAAAACAAAATCATTTAATCTATTTTTATTTCATTAATTTACATGGTATATGAAGATTTTAATAATAATGTCAGTTTCCCAAAAGTATAGATCTTGTTACATATCTCTCATGTACTGAACCATTAAGAAAGCAGGCATTTTCATCAAAGTCAGTCAATAAAATGTTTTGGTAAATAAAAATACAATTAAAAAGATATTACTTTTAACATATATGAATATAATGAAATGAATATCAAACTTTTTTTCCCTATAAAAATACTGTACATGCTAGTTTTTCTAGATGTATTCAGTTTCATTAACCAGGAAGAAAAATGCAACCTTAATATTTTCTCCTGCTCATTTAGCAATAATTCCCTTAAATAATGTACCATGAAATACTTGATAAAACATGCTGAAGGTATTAACAAAAAATTGTATATCAACTATAGTTCAGTCCCACCTTAAAATGCCAAAAAATGTGCTTTGTGAATCATATTCTTTGTGTATCATTTCTTATTTTTCTATACACAACAAAGCCTGTAGTTCAATAAGGTTGCCAATCTTACATGATTTACAATATATATTTATACAGTGTTAACTAATTATAGTTCTTTTTTATATGTTTAGGAATTGGCTTGACCCTAATTTGCATTGGCATAAGAAAAAAATTACACATTACAAAATTTTTTGTCAGAAAAATCCTTTACTCAGCTTTGGTTTCTCTTCCATTTCACCCTCAAGCTTCTTTCATCTCATCATCTCCAGGTGTGGCATCTTTCTCACTATTTTCCTGACTCTTGCTTTTACTTGTTTCCTGATTATCAACCTCTTCACTTCCTGCAGCATCCTCAACCTTTGGCTCTGGTTCTTTTGCTTTATCTGTACCATTTTCCCCTTGTTCTTTTTCCTGCTCCTTGTGTTTATTAGCTATTCCCACTAAATTATATTTACAATAAGGAGTAAAATACCCTGGCAAAATACTAAGGCAGCATACATTCTTAATCACGTCTACATTTACAACAACATCAGGAGTTTTCAAGTCCGGGGCATTCTCTGAATTGGCCCCCTGAAGCACACTAATGAGAGACTGGGTCAAGTCTTCACGCTTGATCAAGCTGTTGTTTCTGATCTTAGAAACTATGCAGTAGGTCTTGCTCTCCTTCTCAAAGTATGACTTGGCCAGGGTCTCAAGTGCACTCTCTATGTCCTTCTGGAATGCCTTGCAAGTCTTTTGCACCGGAATCATCCTGAGAAGCTTCTTAGTACGCTGTTTCTGGGTCTCAAGGATGCTGTCCATGATCTTCATGGAGAGTTCAAGTGGGTTTTCAAGGGTTGTGCTGATAAATATGCAGTTTTTGGCTGCACACTCAACCTGCTGGAACCTTCTTCGGCGTCTCTCTTTCTTGTCTCCATCTTTCTGCAGCTCTGAGACATCAGCCTATCAAGGAGAAACAAAGAATTAATTTCAGTAATAGATTTTGATAATG
>NC_051404.1:16756943-16757085 GCF_015228065.2 Penaeus monodon | reverse complement strand
AAAACTAAAATTACAGTGATTGTGGCATACACTCATGCCATTCACAGCTACTGCACTGAAGGTCTAAAAGACAAGATGAAGAAGGCCAGAAGGAAAAGGAAAAGGAATTGGGAGAGCTAGAGCAGAAGCAAGAGCATGAGCA
>NC_051404.1:16756800-16756894 GCF_015228065.2 Penaeus monodon | reverse complement strand
AATTGAAAAAGACAAAAATAACAATGTCAACCAAGGAAAAAGATAGGATCAAGAGAGCAAGGAAGAGACAGGGCAGATATATCATAAAAGTACA
>NC_051404.1:16756188-16756300 GCF_015228065.2 Penaeus monodon | reverse complement strand
ATATATAAGTGACTGAATACATGAACAGCACATCTCTAAATAATAATCTCTGGAATACATTACCTTAATAGCAGCATCAATATCAAGGTCTTCTTCCTCACTCTCACTATCC
>NC_051404.1:16755376-16756144 GCF_015228065.2 Penaeus monodon | reverse complement strand
GCTGTCTTTATTGTCACTGCTTGCTTCTTTGGGTGTATTTTGAGCTGAAATTTGAGGAAAGAGATTTATATACTAATAAAATCAATGAAAATAAAGAACCTGACTTGATCAATTTTAATTTCATGCTCAATTAGTAAAATATTATGAAATATTTAGGTGTGATGAACTGTATACTTGTGGATTTTTCTGCAAAAGGACTGTTTACTAAGAACAATACCAAAGAAGAAAAAAGAATCTGGATACCAAATCAATACTTTACGGTACTACAAAAAAAATACATCTAAAATAAATAAGGTCACTCATGCCAAAAAATAGAACTAACTTCTGAGTGCTGAAAAAATTATGAAAAAATTTATGCTTCGGCCTACTTGTCAGATGGCACTCAGCGTGTAAGAATTAAGAAAATAAGGGAGAAAATTAAAGGAAAGGAAGCGAAAATAATATTTACCTTGCCACTCCTCTTTTCCATAAAGATCATTTGCAAACTCATTGAGAATATTGTACGACTCCTGAACACATTCTCTTTCATGGCCATTACACATGCACAGAAAACCCATCATGTCAGGGCCTAAGCAAGAATCCTTTCTCTTCTGTCTTTTGGCCGACTGTATGTAATAGGACTTACGCCGTTTGTTTTTCCCCATGCTTTTAAAAGTCCTGTAAGAGCTGGAAGGAAAACAATGTTAGTAGAAAAACAATTATTTAGTTTGAATATATGTCCATCTACAAACAATTCAGATTCTATGCAAAATAAATAAATCTTAAAGA
>NC_051404.1:16753997-16754120 GCF_015228065.2 Penaeus monodon | reverse complement strand
ATCATATCAGATAAATAATTCTTTATCCATATAATACATACTAATTCCTTTTGATGTGATAGTTCTACTGAGAGAGACTGAGGGTAAGAGTTTACAAAAAATGAATATTCATGGGGAGTTTAT
>NC_051404.1:16752603-16753301 GCF_015228065.2 Penaeus monodon | reverse complement strand
ATGAATATTCATGAGATTAAAAACATATGAATAGAAGATATTAAATAAAGATATGTTTTGAAGTTTCAAGGTCCTCTAAGTCACCTGAAGTTATTGTAATTTATGCTTCATAAGTAAAAATTTAAGAAATGGACACCATGTATAATGGCTAGTTACAGGTAAATTAGTAGATTATATTGTTTAGCAAACATTAATAAATCCTAGCCAATGAAAACTTCATCAGTCTTTTCTAACCAATCATAACTCCTTTTTTTGGAAAGCCCTGCCCTCACCCACAAAAAATGTTCAGTGTGTGTCTGGCCACTATCAAGACAAGTATATATGTGAAAAAACATAATACTGAAAGCCGGCAGAGTTTTACAAATCACAAAATACACCTGTCCCTGGAAATACTACCATGTTGAGGATGATGTATTATGGTGAACCTTAATAATGGACAACATAAGGTTTATACAATTTAACTAATATATAACAAGACTATGACAATAATACATGCGTTATTAATACTGATTTGGCAGTAGCAAATGACTATAGTTGAATGATTGAGTGTGCTGTCACAACACACAACAAAATCTAGCTAAAGCATTCACAGTTATGTTGGGACAGGCACTAATTTTAAGCTGCACAGCACGAAGTACTGCCATGGCCTCCAAAGTATTTTGCGCTCAGGCAAAGGTCAATAAATTCCATATTACATT
>NC_051404.1:16751231-16752068 GCF_015228065.2 Penaeus monodon | reverse complement strand
GACAAGTATATTGAACTGTTGCCATATTTGGTTTGCAAGCTCTGTTACTAAAATGTGTTCAAAGTTTGTTGTTTGAGAATAACATTTGTGCAGACTGCATGCGCAACAACAATGGTGCGACACGTAACTGTCACTAGCAATCAATCAATAAAGTACCATTGTTATATGAGGAACAATTAATGAAGCTTATGCATAAATTTGGTACTGTCATCAGGAAAGTTTTGAAATGCATTTTCATATCAAAATACTCCTTTTGTCCAATCATGATTTAATGCATTTGTATTGTGCGTCCATCAGGCAAAATGTAATCCCAGATTTAACTGCAGAATTGTATACCATAATTGTATAGCTGAAACATAGCACCTGCCCCTACAGAGTTTCAGCAAACCTAATTTATGGTTATTTCAGTGTTTTTGTTCTGTTTTCTTGTGTGGAAATCATGTTAATTCCTCCCTAAAATACAGTGTGAAGCTAACTCTTACACATTTTATCAACTCTGCCATCAGGGAATACAAGTTCCGTCACTCATCATCTTTGATTTATGCTTCGGAATATATTCCAAAATTGCTGGTAAACCACTCAGCACTTAATATTCACTTTTTAATACTCAGTACTTCTCTAATACAAAACTTAACCTATATAACAGAAGTAGACAGCTATAGAACAAATAAAGCGCTTGTAATATCTCTCAGAATACAAGTATCTACAAAATGATATGCAGAGTAAAATTGATGTCAAACTCTTCTTCTTCTCCATGTAGGTTTTAGACTATAATTTCTATATCTCCTGGATCCTTTTATTCTAATTTTCTCTATAGCTTTTATTTAGTCAGTTATA
>NC_051404.1:16750507-16750806 GCF_015228065.2 Penaeus monodon | reverse complement strand
CTTGTGTCATGGGATATGTTTAATGGGATTCATTGTGTTGCGAGATTTTTTTGCTGCTAAGTCTGCAATTTCATTACCTTATATGCTTTATGTGCTGGGATCCACTGCAATATGATTTTGTGATTCTGAGTTGCAATACGCCGAACTCGAAACCAAACGCACGTGTTACTCTTGTTTACATTCTCGGAGTTCGCTTGAGGCCGGCGTTCGAGCAGGCGGATTCGCGGATTCACGATGCTAGCAAGTTTTGAATTATTACGTAATGTTGTACATAGAACGATGTATCACGATGATTTTAT
>NC_051404.1:16749330-16750289 GCF_015228065.2 Penaeus monodon | reverse complement strand
ATGTGTTGGGAGTTGTCATTTGGGTTCACTGGGAACATTATATATATCAAAGATGGATCTGCTACCCATGGCTACACTACATTTTACAGTATATTTTTCTGTCCCCAGCTTCAAAGGTCACAAATTTCTGCAATATCATAACAGGAATTGGACATGTTATTGACAATGATGGCCTTAGGGACATCTTTTCAACTCAGTGCAAACCTATTTTGTGTTCAAAACAACCAGTGGTTACACTTGTTATAATATCTTATATGAAAATAAAAACTTCAATTATCCATGATCAAAGACTTTGATATGCTATTATTAAAGAAACCACTGCAGAAGTACCAAGCACAGTAGCTGATGTGGTTGACAAGTTCAGTTTCTCAGAAATTGCATTTATAAATTTCTGAACGAGATCTTTGGATTCTGATCACCATAGAAGTTAATATAAACTATCAGAGCAGGTAAATCGGGGAAATTATTCCATACTTTCCTTATGCAAAGAAGTCTGTTGTGAATTACATTATGTCTAGACCCAATAAAGTTCCATTTTTGAAGTACTAATCTTTGATTCTCACAGGTGACATAGTTAAAGCAATAGTCTCATAATCTATCCCAGTCTTGATGGAAAATATTGGGAAAGGGAATGGTATATCAATTAAAGAAGATGGTCTAGAATAGTAAAGGGGGGATAATGCTGCATGTCAGATCTTACAGTTCAACAAGGATAAATGGTCTTTATAGTACCACAGCTTTTCATTCAGTTCTAGGCAGTATATACTTTTTTAATATGTGTGATATGGGTATCTTAAGGGGAGTTCACATATTAACAACCAAGTATGTACAGTGAAGAAAAGGTTTGGGTAGTTACAAAAAATTCACTAAAGGTCAAAACATTCCCACAATGCACAAAGAAAATCACTAATTCAGATCAGGTCTGAAAACTAATTCCAGAGTTTATAGTGACAAATGCA
>NC_051404.1:16745631-16749290 GCF_015228065.2 Penaeus monodon | reverse complement strand
CTTTTCTTCAAGCCACAGTTCTACAGTTACACTACACAAAGGAGAACTGAGAGCAACACTATTTTTAAGACATTCATATTTCTTATATAAGGTCTCTCTGTGGATGGCTATTCATGAAGGATTAAACCCAATACAACCTTAACCATAAGTAAAGTCTGACTGAGGAATCAAGGCCTGTCCACAAGAGCAAGTATGATTGGCAAGCACAAAGTTCCCTGTGTTTTCTCACCTTCTGTCTGCTACTCATACTTCCTCACCTGGACAGGTCTGAAGAATTAGTAATAATCCAATTCAAATAATAGGTTCAGCTGACATGAAGTCTTGTGTAATAGCTGCCCTTGTATTCTATGAAACAACAAACACCTTCAGATTTTCTTAATTTTGCATTTCAGTTATTCAGGTAAATATTTAAGGGGAATCTGTAAAAGCATTTTTGATATTCCTTTTCAGATCTTCAGTTAGTTATTCAGTTGTTTAATATTAGGTAAATATTTCAGTTTTGGTGAACTTTAAATGAAAATCTCATATCCCAACTACACCCACATGAAAAATTGTTGTTAGTTCTTCTAGACTATATATAAACATGTCACTTTTTCATTTAGAATGCAAGTTAATAGATGAAAGATCTTATCTAATGTAATTGTGTATTTAATATAGCAAAAAGATTTATTACAAAATACAACTACAGTAGTCACTGAGACCATTCATATGGTTTGTATCAAGTCCTAAGGAAAACTTCTTAACGTGTTTCTGAAATAGGTGCATGGGTGAATTGCTGGTACGGATTTGTTGGATAATGGTATATCAAGTCAATTAGAATTATTTCTCCTTGCTTCATACTATTCCATGCAGATAAAACCAGGTGAATATTCTACTTCTTAAGGATGTTTAAAATTAACGACTTTTTTGTATTATGTTGCAGGTGAAGGAATTGTTACAATGCCTTGTATAATAATAAAACAACAATCATCTCTTGATATTTATTCCACAATCACATTTTCCCAAACGGTAACAAAAAAAAATTAATTTTCCTCTCCGTTTTTTTTTATATTACTTAATAAATTAATTCTACATCATATATAAAATAAATGTAGGTTATGATTATAAAATTAAGCAAGACTTTCAAAAGCCAACCAATATTTAACAGAATATTGGTACTGTAAAATGGAATGTATAAAAAATTAGAACTTTCAACATTTGTGCAGCATAAATTTGACAATTTCATAATCTTTTACTGACTGACTACAATAAATTTAATTTTTACAGTGGTATTGTCTGAAGTTTCTATTGAGCTTTCTTCACATCTGTCACCTGTAAGATAGCATTTGAAAGCCAGTGAAATTTACAATTGATATTCCACAAGCCATATAATAAGTCACATAAAATGAAATTCACTTCACTCACTGAATGCTGCACTATCCTGTGGAAAATATCTCTTGAACAATGTATTGTTTTCATTCCTATAAAATAATCATGTTTAAATAAATATGCAGGATTATGGCAGAAATCAGTTATATATCATTTAGCGAAAAAAAGAAGTCGGAGAAGTTTGTTTTTTGATTTCTTGACAGAAAAAGGTGGTTATCATTAAAGGCATATTTAGCAATTTTCTGAGAGGGATCAAGAAATGCATAGTACTAAAATAAATTAACTAAAATGCTAGAAATAAATGCCAGTAAGTACAATCTCTCATTAGTTCATCACAAAAAATTATAAATAAAAAACAAAAGTAAAAATTGCAATACAACATTACACTTAGTAATATTGGCATGGAAAATCCCTTAAGTGAATGCTATCCACTCAGGTATTTCCAAGCATGTTAGGTCACATTTTATATCTATGATTGGTGCAAATTCTACACAACAGAATTTCTGAAATTTGATCACCGAAGTGTGCTCTGAGCCACTGAAAGCATGTAGTCAGCCAGACAGCAGATGAGGCACTAACCCTATTCACTGTTTAGCTAAGAGTCAGCCTACACCAAACCAGGGCTCAGATTCTATGCCTTTCTTGTTGTTCATAGTTCAGAAACTCTACTGGATGTGTGCAATCACAAGACTGAAAACTAGTTAATTACACAAAGGGCTGTATTACTGGTTCATGATAAATATTATGCTTCAGTTCTTTCAGCTGGCTAGATGTGAAGCATTTTGGTAAGCCTTGGTTAAGATTTCGCCAATTCAACCAGCGCTTACTTTCAGCTGCTAATATATTAATTGCTTTAACACATATGTCAGGTTTAGACTTAATCAGAATTTATAAAGCTTGAAATTTATTTCATTCAAACAAGAAATAATTATTTTCCTGAACTCTTTTGATCATACATAAAGAACTTTATGGAAAAGCTGTCACTATATTTTCTATCTATCAGAACTGAAAATTGTACATATGTAGGTATGCACATGTATATATGCACTTCAAATCTAATTTCTGTTCTTTAGATGTCACTGACACAGCCTTAACAGAGCATTATATACCAAGCTAACAACAATATGTTTTTAACTTACCAATTTTGACACTTTGTTATACAACAATAGTAACATTAGTGCTTCACTATGCTCACATAAGTCAACTTGCCATAGATATGTTCAGAAGATCAACTTGCTACAGTAAACACAGTTAAATAATTTACTTTTATATAGCACAAATTAATAAATATATACAAGAGTCTTCCTTCCTTTCTTACATTATGGAAAAAAATAGCCATCAACCATGTCTACCTCTTTCTTTTTATACAACTGGATAAAATATGAGAGCATGATTACAAATTATGGTGACCAAATTCTGCCTTTTCTTAATGTCCATTAACTGATACCCTTCCACTTCTTTTAATTTCCAAATGGAAATTCCAGTGCAAAAAGCAAGGTTGACTATTGAAGAATATAATTATTATGTCTCCATTTATTTATAAATGATGTGGAACACTTGTAAAAACATCTTATGGCAAAACTATACAGGAGAGACCTTTCCCTCTTTCTGTTAATGAAACTAATTCAGTTTACATCAAAACTGACTCTTGTATTCTGAGGACAACCACTTTGTACAAATGATAATGTCTTTTATTTATCCCTAGCTGCCCCTTTCTCATTAAACACCTTTCTTTTTATTTACTAAGCCACTTGTAGTTATACCATTAAATTCAACTTCAGGACAAATTTCATAATACTCAACTACTATGACTCTGTTGCTATGAAGATACACTTATTAATCAATGTTTTTGCTATTCATGGCTATAATCAATCTAAATTTTTATGAATTAATTAAATGTATATGAATAAGTGATATTTTGCTTGGGAAAATTATAAGATATAACAATTTTGTGAACATATCTTTTGATCTCCAAAGCATGTTTATTAATCTTGGGATATCAAGGGCCTAAAAATATATTTATATTCACTCAGTTTTATTCTTTTTAAAATAGAACACTTGTACCAAATTCTCACTAAGTCTAATAAAAAATAAAATAAACCAAAAATATAACATCTTTTAAGGTAACATGTTACAGGAAAGTATTAAGTACCAAATATTCACAATACCAGTGAAACAAAACATTTCTGAGATCACATTATCCTTTTCCCCTCTCAACAGTTGATACACACATGTGGACGGGTCACAGTATCTGAGGGCCACCAAATTATCAAGGGCTGTGTTAACTAATG
>NC_051404.1:16742779-16745557 GCF_015228065.2 Penaeus monodon | reverse complement strand
TCTGTAGGAAGGTGATAATGAGCATTAATAATATTAAGCAAAATCTCAGGGTGAATATCATTCTCACAGGACATAGCACAGGGATATGTTCATCAAAAAATTCTACCACAATAAAATTTACAACCTTAGCAAGGTCGGCAGTGAGGATCTGTTATTGTTCAGTAAAAAAGGAGGCCCACTAGTGATATGCATTGTTTAGTGACTTCAACCAACCAACTTCCCATCACTCTGTAAACTGAAGTGAATATCTGATAACATCTTGAATTAACAGAAAAAGTATACATACATAAATACTGGTATATGACCATTCACTGGCATTCAGTTAAAAGAATGGAATGATAAGCAGCATTGGTCATTAAGAATAAACTGCAAAATTTCATCCACCACATTTTGTAGCTAATTCTCACAAATTAGCTAAATAAAGATTGCAAATATTCCCATTTTCTTCACATACATTTAAAAATCACATCCCACAACCTATTGCAGTGAGGTATCAACATTCAAAGACTGTTGCACTGTTTTTGTTATTTTTTCCTGGAAAGATTTTGAAAAGAAAATATTCACAAAGAGATTAACACAGAGTAATGGTAGCATCCAATGCTTTACTCCTTCACAACATACCAGTAAAGTTTGAACAGCTACTTAAAATCATGAAATCAAATGATGTCCAAGTGTAAATCCCTGTACAAACAGATATATTTGACACCTTCACATGGTAACATGACCTAATCCTACTATCAATGTTGCATGGATCAAATCGCCAAAAATAGAGATAAAAGTGTCTTCATTTACCGAGTCCTCCAAAAAAATAATGTTATTTCAAACTTAAAAACATATCCAAGAAATCCAAATGAACAAGAATATACAGAGTGTAATCCCATCTTGACACGTTCTACACCTTTCCCTCCTTTGGTCTGTGTTGAAACAAGGTTTCCACAATGGTTGGATCAGCTAAAGTGGAGATGTCTCCAAAGTCGCGGTCTCCCACGGCAATTTTCCTAAGAACACGACGCATGATCTTTCCTGATCGTGTTTTGGGCAGTCCAGGGGCTAGCTGGATGAAATCTGGTGTAGCAAAAGGACCAATTCTGCCACGGACTGTAAAAATGGGAGAGGCCACATACAAAAATTAGTTTAATTCTATAAATATTCTAAAAATACAAAACTGGAAACTCCAAATTTCATTCTACTTATTGTGATTATTATCAACTTGTTCTGCAATAGATTTCAGAATCACTAACAAATTATATGCTTTATCATCAACTTTTTGTACACCATCTTACCTTTGTTTTTGAGTTCTGCTGTAAGCTTATCAGAGAATTCACTGCCCTCAGCAAGAGTTACGAAGCAGTACAGACACTCTCCTTTTACAGTATGTGGTCTTGCCACCACAGCTGACTCGGCCACACTTGGGTGTTCTACCATGGCACTTTCAACCTACAAAATGAGAAATGAAATACATAAAGTGAGAAAAAAAGTAATGTGAAATAAGAAGTGATAGAAAATGAACAACTGGAACTGCAAGATGAAGATGCCATATAAAATATTCACTGGTGTGTAAGAGGAATTCTTTTTCAACCCAGACTTTTTAACCCAAAGGCTTTCACCCACTCAATGCAGAGCCAAGGAAATGAACACAGTCAGCCACTTGAGTGAAAAATCAGAACAGGAAACATGTTTTCCACTATACATGCATTTGGCTGCACTACATATGATAAACAGGGATGAAGCCTACTTTGTACTGATCAAATGTACTTGCATTAGATACTTGTTATCCAGTATATAGTGTGTCATAACAAGAAAAGAAACATTTGACAAACAGGTTATGTATAATATTTTGGATTTTTTTGGTACACTTCATTATCATTAAATAAAAAATAATACCAATAATATTACATTTCTCTGCCTGGCAGAAGAAAGGTTTATATATTCCAAGCTTCATTTGTATGACAATAAGTAGTCATTGTCAACAACATTGCTATACGTTTGACATCACTGTTTGATTGAAATTGCTTTGTATGCTATATGTCTGACATCACTATTTGATTGAAATTGTCTTGTAATATTAAGTAAAAAAATTGAATATCTGTGTTTGGTAGGCTAAACTCAACCACAGGTCAACTCACTTTATGTGTTGTGCATTCAGTGCTTGGCTACCACTTCTGTTTTGTTGGATGCCAAATATTAGACATGGTAATTCTAGTTTTTTGTTTTTTTTCTGGAAAAAGTGCCCCTTATACACCAACAAGCAATTAGGAGATGAAATCACTTGATGCCGGGAAAGAGGAATTGGGTTACTAACCTGTGCAGTAGACAGAAGATGACCAGATACATTCAGCATATCATCAATACGGCCAGTGACCCAGATATAGCCATCCTTGTCTCGTCTGGCACCTAATGGGGAAGGGGGAGGGATGGAGATATAATCTATATACATGAAATATAAACATTTCCTCCCTCACCCATAAGTGCAAGCACTGAACTTTATAAATAATGAACAATTACACTTAAATAATAATCACCTTATCGGCTAAAAATATTTCATAACATTATAACTCCACATACCATCTCCAGTACAATAAAAGCCAGGGAACTTTTTGAAGTAGGTGGTTTCAAAGCGCTCATGATTTCCATAGACTGTGCGCATGATACCTGGCCAGGGTTTTCGGAAAACGAGGTAGCCTTCTCCCTCGCCCTTGATTTCAGCACCTTCCTCATCCAGGAGTGCAACGTCAACACCAAAGAATGGGAAACACTGTACAGGAAAATTTTTTATAG
>NC_051404.1:16742177-16742655 GCF_015228065.2 Penaeus monodon | reverse complement strand
CAAAACATAACATGAATCATTATTTTTAGCCTTGTGCAAATACAAATATTATCATCAGTGTCCATAAGTGTATAAGCAGATATGAAACCAGATCTGATGGGTCAGGTAACATTGATAAAAAATTGTTAAATATGTCACCAGTTTACTTATATATAAAGGTTACATGGTCAACATATTTCAAATCAATAAACTAAGACCAAAACTGCAGCACAAAGTATAATAATACCAAATATTTAGACCAAAACAGTAACAATTTACAATATGTGCTCCCACAGCCCGCTTACCGCAGAACCAGGCTTGCAGGGTGTGGCTCCAGGGAGAGGTGTAATGACGTGACCACCTGTCTCCGTCTGCCAGAAGGTGTCCACAATTGACACATTGCTGTCTCCTACTACTTTATAGTACCACAGCCAGGCTTCTGGGTTGATGGGTTCACCAACACTCCCCAAGACAGAAAGGCTTGACAAGTCATACCTAT
>NC_051404.1:16740182-16742124 GCF_015228065.2 Penaeus monodon | reverse complement strand
CATAGTGAATACCAGAGAATCAAATCTGCATAATTCCCTATATTCATATATTCTTTCTAGAGAAAATGAAGGGTACAATTTCAATATTATTTCACACAACATAAACATATAAAAATAAAATGAAACATTTCATCTTATTTTCATATTTGTTATAGTGTAAATCCAATCCAAATAAATCAAAGATTGAAATATAATAGCAGGAGACATATTTCCTGTCACACATGATTTCTTTCAGTTACTTGTATCTCTACTGCTTTTCCTAATTTTTTTCCCATATCTTCTTTTTCTCATGTAAACATTAACTTACTTCTTAACAGGATCATCTCCAAATTTCATAAGCGTTCTGATAGCTGTTGGCGCTGTATAGAATTTGCTAACTTTGTACTTCTCAATTATCTCCCAAAATCGCCCTGTGTGTGGGTAAGTTGGCACTCCTTCAAACTGCGAAGAACAAATACATTTATTTTATCTAAATTTGAAAGTGGAGAAAATCCAAACCTTCAATACCCACAGAACTAGATATTGCACAATGCAAAAACTTTCAGCAAAATATATATAAAAGTCATGATCCTTACATAAACAGTGCTTAAAAAAGATAACAGTATCTCTGCAACACTCACCAATACTGAAGTTGCATTATTCAGTAGGGGTCCATACGTTACATATGAGTGCCCAGTGATCCAGCCAATGTCGGCAGTGCAGAAGTAAACGTCGTTGGGTTGATAGTCAAAACTGTATTTGAAGGTGGTTGCACTGTACAGCATATAGCCTCCAATAGTATGTAAGACACCCTTTGGCTTTCCTGTACTGCCACTGTTCAAAGAAATTTAAGATTCATAAGAACTCAGTTTACAAATACCAATTAGAATTTATCTTATACATACAAGATGCATAAAACTAAAAAGACTAAAGCCTTATACTTTATCTATAGAAAGAACAAGAACAAAAATAATTGGATACAAGAAAAATAAGTTTATTGCCTCTAAATACAATGGCAAGACCACTTTTATTTCAAGTTAAAAACAACTAAATCAAAAAGAAAACAATCAAAGAATATTTACATAAATCACAAATAAGAAAAAAACAAATATCTCCTCAAAAAAGTGTTTATGAAAATTATGCAAATCTACAAACAAATCAGCTCATATATAGACTATTATACTTTACTTTTCTGTGCACTCCTCCCTAAGGAACTACCTCTATTAATACCCAGTAAATCTATCTTACCTGGTGTACAGCATGAAGAGGGGGTCCTCAGTATCCATCCATACAGGTGGGCATTCTGTACTCATGTAGGTCAGGGCATCATGCCACCACACATCCACCTCTGGATTCCACGTCACCTAAAATCAGAGGATCTTATAAGTCATCACAAAAAAATAAAGTATCTAATCTATTCAATTGCTACATGTATTACTCGTTACTGCTACTGATTGCAAATATTAGTAACTAGATTTCAGAATGTACCTGGGTACATCAAACAAGCTGTGCATAAATTTTTATTTATGACTTGATCAAAATATGTTCTTCTTAAGCAAATTATCAATTTGATTCAATCTGAAGAAAATATGGACAGAATATATACACTCCTTTAAGAACCAGAGGAAACCATCCCAAAATAAAAAAGTGCAGACATACACAACAAATGCATGTATAGTATCTACAAGAAATGTAAGCTCAGAATCCAAGTGTTGTACCTTACTGTAATGAAAGTGTGCATAATGATTATAAACAAACTAATATACATAACCTGCAAAGACACCAGTTACAGTTCCCTTATGAACAAAAAAAGAGTTACATGAGGTAAAGTGAATTTATTTCGATAATGTGTGGGATTTTGGCTTGTCACTGTTTGACCTTAAACCACATAAAAATAATTGATCCCTAAGGATATGCAGTGCAGCACTGAAGGAAATGTGCAAAAGTTCAACAAAGGAAGGCT
>NC_051404.1:16739322-16740048 GCF_015228065.2 Penaeus monodon | reverse complement strand
AGGACAACAAGCCAAGAAACCAATGCACATTTGGTCTACTGGTAAGGAATATACCACTACCTTATAGTTGCCCTGCCGATTCCGAGGCCAATGCAGGGACATTGATTGATATCGATGGTGTATCGGAGACGGAGCAGCAGGAGAAGGGAGCATTAAGGAATATGGAGAGGAGACATGACTGACTGTAGCAGTACAAAAAAAATTACAAACCATACACGTCATACCACACAGCTGGCTTGCAATGCTAAATCAGAATTCCTACATCAGTGAGAGAGTGAGAAGTGGTGGTTGAAAGGATATATGGTATATGTGAT
Organism: Penaeus monodon; assembly: GCF_015228065.2. Taxonomy (NCBI): domain Eukaryota; kingdom Metazoa; phylum Arthropoda; class Malacostraca; order Decapoda; family Penaeidae; genus Penaeus; species Penaeus monodon. The sequence continues at coordinate 16,739,734 of NC_051404.1, read as the reverse complement.
CTATTCTTGACAACCACCACTGCACATGCAATACTCACACATTTTAGTACTAAGAAACTAAGCAAACATGATCTAGTAATCTGACAATGATTAAATATAAACTCATGGGATGCATATTGATAATATAGTATATATATCCCATTATTACAAAATCTCAAGAGAATGATGTATTATGAAGTCTTCCTCATGTAATATATATCATACAATGCTATACCCATTTTCAGTCACAAAGTAAATGTGTGCACAAAACAGAAACTATCATATTAAGTGTATTTCAGGAATGTCTCATATGTGGCAAAACATTTTGCATATATTCATTTGGCTACAAAAAGGATATCCTTCACATATGGTGATTAAGCCCTTTATTGTAGGTTTTATATATTGCCGTATCTAAGTGTTTATATGCATACAC
>NC_051404.1:16738667-16739301 GCF_015228065.2 Penaeus monodon | reverse complement strand
ACTTCAGTGCCCTTATATTTGGCAGTGACGGTATCCTTTTTGCAATGGTAAAAACAAGGGAAAATGTATTTTTCATTTTCACAGAAGGATAATAGCACAATTCAATCTGCTGTTATCATCACAAGCCTAGCTGAGTTCTTGATTATTGAATAAAAGAGATTATCCATTCTGCTATAAGCAACATGCTTGCTAGCATGCACAACTGACAGTGTAGATATCAGATCTCTGTTCCAATGAGAGTTCTCATGTATCACTATAGAGATAAAGAATATACTGTCATAAGAGTTTATTAAGTTTAATTAAGAAACTTTGATACATGTAAGATCTGTAGATTATGCATCAAGTGCCTGCTAAAAATCATGAATGTGCATTTTAACAGAATATCATAAAATCTAAAGTGAATCAGTGACAATACCTACATAATTTTTCAACTAAACATGAAAAAATCAGGTTACCAGAATACAGACACCTAAATCTCTCTCCTATATTTATGATGCAGGGTTTATTATGCATTGTTATAGCATATCTTGTACATATCATGTATGCTTATACATCTATATTCATCTAGATTTCTAGTTCACAAGCAGATACAATCAAAATAGAGGGAGGGACAAGGAGACAAAGAAAAGGGGAT
>NC_051404.1:16736664-16737573 GCF_015228065.2 Penaeus monodon | reverse complement strand
GTATCCTTTAAATTTTCAATAAATATTCTATTCAGAGCTGATGGTGTAGAATAAGTACTGAGTATGAACTTGAAATGCTGTACAATATCAACAATAAAAGATATAGGTATGCATTGTCATACTATATATGGAGATATTTTAGACAAAAGCTGTGTATTCATCTCATTTTCTTTTTTTATCTATTTAAGAAATACAGATGTTAGGCAATTTGTCTGGACATTTGGAAGATGATTTCAGATGCCATGAAGAATAAAAAAAAGTTTAAAAAGTCTTAAAATTTTAATATAATCCTTGTTGTGAGGCAGAAAACAAATTAGTGACACTAATTATTTAGGAAAAGCTGTATCATATTTTCCTTAATTCTGCTATTCTTTGAAGTCTACATATAAAGCATTAGCATGTATTTATGAAAAGGACACCAACAGAATGCAAATGGTTAAAATTGGATTTGTGATGGTAAAATTTCAGTCTCCCATCCCAAAAGAAAGTCAAAAAACAATTACCATATTATGACTTGGTTCTGATAAATTAAATGAATTATACATTCACAACACAAAATACATCAGTACAAGCTTTTCCTGCTGCTAAATGCTAACACTTTCAAACATTAAACTCTCTGAGATATGTGCAACATCTAGAGAAGAACATTACCTGAACATCTAAAGGAAAATCAAGTCATAATTCATGAAATGCTTCTCCCAAAAAGGAAAAACATATGCCATAATTTATGAAAGGCATCAACCCAAAAATAAAGATACTGTTCTCATTCTTAAAATCCAAAGCTATCTCAGAGTAAAGACAATGCTAACAAAAGTCAAATCAAAGTTGGTCCCATATCCAAGAGAAAATTGGGGACACGTTCAATAAAGGAAAATCAATACTAAGCCACAAGATAATGGGGCAGAATAG
>NC_051404.1:16736277-16736585 GCF_015228065.2 Penaeus monodon | reverse complement strand
AGAGGGGTGACCAGGTGAGAACCCAGGGCCCTGCAATTGCAGAACCAGAATTCTATCACTGAGCTATGTCACTTCCCTACAATGCTAATACTTTCCAATAACTCTCCAATACTTCTTTTACTTTCTCAGAATCCAATGTTTTAGGCATCTGCACTATGGGTATATGATCAGTACTTATTCAGTAAACAAGCAATGATGGATTTCTGATAGCAAATGCAAAGAATCCACAGTTTGAAACTATCAGCTTACTACTCTCTCAAGAATATGAATTGTTACAGCCTAAAGAACTTTTTAATTATTGGAGGAGT
>NC_051404.1:16734929-16735745 GCF_015228065.2 Penaeus monodon | reverse complement strand
CAAGGAGTTGGAGTAGGGGAATAATGGGATAGAGAGAAGGAGACAGGGGTGAGTTAGACAGGAATAAACAGACCTGACCTATGTAACAACCATACAGCTACTAATAGGGGAACAGTCAAAACACTTTTATCTACTTTACCCAAATACAAATAAAGGATCAACTTTACTACTGCCTACTTCAACTTCATTCCATGCAAGGGTTCAGAAAGGGTGGGAAGGTGTAGGAAATTACAAAGCTAAGTGCGCATGTGGGGAAATACTCCTCTCATATGATTTACCATCATTTGATCCCTATCGCTGTGCTGACTACATGGCTCTATCTAAGCAGTGCATTCTATCCTATCTATGAGTGCCATTTAAATTATCAAGCATGTGAAAACCAAAAGATAAAAATATAATCTGTGATATTAGCATATTTGTGCTTTTATCAAGAACAATAGTGGACAGATAGCTGAGGCATTTTCTTCATACTGGATGTGGTAAGTACATAATGTCCTGCATCCACTTGGCAACATAGTGGCAATTAAAAATATATAGATATTCATACAGATAAGTCATTTAAATAAAAGACAGTAAGTCAATAAAAAGACAATAATATCTAATGCACATTTACTGGCAAGAGATACTGACAATGTTAAAACATGTATTCAAACTACTAAAATATTTTTGTCATATAAATAAGCAAAACAGAAATTATGTTACCTCAAGGAATGTAACTTTGTAAGCAACCATTCATGATAACCTAGTCATTTCACCTTTAATCTTACACAAACCAGAACCAAAGTGTTGAACTTGTGTCCCCACCATGTACAAGAA
>NC_051404.1:16734703-16734871 GCF_015228065.2 Penaeus monodon | reverse complement strand
TGATTAAACATGGTCAGGATATGCAATCATGACCATAATAATAAGACATGTTTTGCTTCCCTCTCTTCATTCCCCTTTATTAACATTCTTACTCTTTCTCTTTTACACTTTCAACTCTACATAACCTTCAGTTCTAGTTTAGAAAATTATGGCATAACTAAACAACAG
>NC_051404.1:16732425-16734678 GCF_015228065.2 Penaeus monodon | reverse complement strand
GTCAACCATCATTTTTCAAGGCCTTATGAACTAAAGTCAAGGCAACTTTGGGGTTTTACAATAACCTCCTATTTTGCCAACAGTTTTCACAAAATTCTTCAATCCTTCCCTTCCATATGTCTATCTTTATTCAAATTTAGTTTTCAACTAATATTTACCCTTTGCCCACTAAAACCAAAAACATCCAATGAACATTTTTAAAGGCCCTATCACACTAACACAATTTTCTGTTAATTTTTGCATTTCTGTATGGAAATGGACTGACCCTATCACACTACCAATGCAGCAAAGATAGTGTCCACGTAGGCAGGGCGCCATCCAAGTGAAGTCCAGGGAATCACTCAAACATTCTCATACATATCAAGTTATTTTAGAGAAATGTAATTATGTATATTATATATAGAAATATTATGGAATAATAACTAATGTTTACATTAATGTATTGTATCTAATTTATCAATAAAAATCATTATAATGGTATAGATCTTCAGTAGCATAAGATCAAGATGGAAATTAGTCTGACAGAAATGATCACTACTGCCTGTCTGGGAGGTGTTGTTTCCAAACAATAATTGAAGAAAGCCTCAAATTCAGACGAAAACACAAAAATTGGCAGAAAAGTGCTAGTGGAATAGGCCTTAACATTATATAAACAATCCCTCCAAATTACCTGTCTATCTGCATTTTTTTTTTCTTCCCTTAAAAGTTCTAAAATTATTTAATATTCTCCATCTGTTACATAACCATATAGTGGCCACTCCATCATCTCAAACCTTATCATTTACAGCTGCATTTAAAAAATAAAAATCACTAAACTTGAGCCAGGCACATACCACCACATAGAAAAGCCAACCCAATGAAATATGATATCATAACCAATAAATCTAAATAATAAGAAAATACAACAAAACTATATTTTTAAAATATATTCATAACTAGAAAAATATTAGAACATGCCAAAAAAGACAAGTAAAAGCTCAAAGTGGGATATCATCATCTTTAAAGAAATTTTAAAGAACATTCCAATATTGAGGTCACCATTTTGAACAGAAAGAAAAACCCTTTCATATATCCTTCTAACTCTACTCTTCCACTTTCTCCACAAATTAAATAAAATTATTATCTTCTTATATATATTTCATTTAGAGAGGAAATAATTTCAATAAAATACATTTCAAAAGTATTCCCATAAGCTAAGTTCTTCTCTCTTCATCTTCATCTTTTCTACTACTGATTCTAGTTTTAATGTTTTTTATTTTTCATGTTAGTTTTATTTATTAACACTCCAGTTCTGCTTTTCTGGTTCTACCCTATTCAAGCTCAATTCCTTGTCTCTTCATTAAATCTCTACCTAATTCTTGTCCATCTTTACTTTGAGTGATAATAACCACCTTAGACTTTACCTCCACTTTATCATTCTAGCTTTATCTTTCTATATAAGCTTATCTGGTTATTCTACTTTAGCTCAAGTTATCACTCAATCCCTATCTTTTTCACTCTAGTTTCTTTCACATTTCCTTCCAGCCTTCATTAACTTTCACACTCCACACTCCAGTCTAGTGTGCCTATGTGTCTCCTATCACCACTAGGTTTAAAAAAATACAATGAAGTTCACTAGTATCATTTTCACAGCATTCCCAGTGTTATTTGTAACTCATTACCTTGAAAAAGACATCTATGCAATCTTTAAAATGGCTAATTTATGCCATTTGTCTCCTGTTCATGCATATTTTATACATGGTGATTTTATGCAACAGCTTATCCACAGTCAAAATAGGTTTTACCCATATTTAGTAATTAATAAATCAGCACTTGAGTAAATACGACTGTCATAAAATGGCTTTCATTTACTCTTGTTATTTGATATTTACCAATCACTCTACTGTCACTAGTCTGAAATTTATATTCAATTATTAAGTAAAAACTGAAGACAACCTCAGTGTTACATACTGAAGCTACTCACTGCACAAGCCCAAGGCTGAAAAGGCAAACTGAAGCCAAACAGGGGGAAAAAAAATTGTGAGAAAGAGGAACCCCAAATTGAGAGACTCACCTTGTCATCAAAATGTGTCTTTTTAGCTGGATTCCCGTTGGCCGCACCATTGGTGACTGACTGCGGTGCAGTGACATTCTTCATGTGCTGCACCACCAAGTTTAGCCTAACGTTCTGGTCCTTCTCCCTGCAGATCTTCATGGCTGAGATAATAGGGAAAAATCACAAAAATTAAGCCAAACAAGAAGATGGAGATTTTT
>NC_051404.1:16730711-16731049 GCF_015228065.2 Penaeus monodon | reverse complement strand
AAAATGATAAAGATGATGAGAATTATTCCTGTAACTGATTCGTGGTTAGAGATTTAAGGATCGCAACAGCAGCCGACAGCCAACGAACCGTCATCGGCGATCTCCTTGAGGTGGATGAGCTTCGCGCCGCGCCACACCGCGTCGGCCGTGATGAGCACGCGCGCCTCGGCGTCCAGCATGCGGTCCGACAGGCTCTCCGCCGAGTAGCCGCCGAACTGCGGGGGGAAAGGACCGGGTCAGACGCGGGTCTCTGAGCGATGAGGGGTGCTGGAGGGGATGTGGATCTTGGAAGCGGTTGATGAACAGTAAATAGATATATGTAATCCAAAAGAAAGCAA
>NC_051404.1:16729927-16730294 GCF_015228065.2 Penaeus monodon | reverse complement strand
ATCACTGTAATTAACTCTGCAATTATAGAACAATATTTTATCACGACGTTTGGATACCCTGTGTTACTGAGAGTCTTAAGGCAAAGAGGCAGCGTAGCAGATTTCGTGCTCTGTGCGCACAAGCAACACCCTGCATAACCTGCGCGTGCTTTGTTTAGCTCATCTATTGATATTTTGGGTGAAATATTCTGAAATCAACGACTACTTTAGAAAGTGTCAAGTCTCCAGAGATAATCTGATTGTGCAAAATGATTATCATATTAGGTTTCAACGTTAGCATCGTAAAAAAGCTGTTAAATATCATTATACAATGGAGCAATGTGCGGATTTACAGTAAACAAAACACTATTTAAAATCGTTCACAAGG
>NC_051404.1:16729174-16729664 GCF_015228065.2 Penaeus monodon | reverse complement strand
CATCACATTAAGCTAATAAATATATTAACTTGAGCCAACGATGTCAACACAAAGTCTTTCGTATACATTCGCACTTGCATTGCACGTCATTTGCTAATTAGATGCACCGCGATGAATGCATGGCTATTTTTACTAACATTACTCTACTGTTGCCTTCCTTAGTGTTATTTTCACCGACAAAAAACATAAGCATAATACCTATTAACACACTGAAAATCATTTCTGTAGCAACAGGGAGCTATATTGGAAACTTTCTTATAATTTATGTAGGGAAGTTTCTGAGAAAAGTTAATATCTCTCTTATTTTCTTATCATCATAATCCAACCCTAATTTCCTGTTATTGAATATTACAAAAAAAAAAACGTAGTTTTATAACCAAAAAATAATAATTCTCATTATCCACGTCCTTTATCTTTCACTATTTGATATCTCAAACAGAGCAGATGATAAAAAGAAAAAAAAAGAAAATTTTTGGCACCTATCTCATCC
>NC_051404.1:16724574-16724940 GCF_015228065.2 Penaeus monodon | reverse complement strand
CAAATGTACAAACTATTCTCTACTTCCCCCCTCCCACTCTCCTCCACCCATTCCTTACCCCTTCTGTTCTATCCCCCCGTGCCCCCCCCCTCTCCCTACTATAAGGCGATGAGCTCTCCACCAATCACAAAGAAGCTACTGTATGGCGAGCCAGTGACGTCATCATCGCGCCCTGGGAGACAGTAGAATGAAGGGGGGGGGGGGGGTAATCAAGCAAAGGTTCCGTGCGTCGTATCATGCACGGACTTTTCACCTCGCCCGCTGTTGGCAAGTGTTAATGCTGACAGCAATGTTATCGAGATAGTACAAGATAAAGGTCTGCGAAAACAAAATAACGGTGACAATGGCAGATAGACAAACAGACAG
>NC_051404.1:16722730-16722818 GCF_015228065.2 Penaeus monodon | reverse complement strand
TGAACCCAAGCAGCTCACGTGTCGCGCCTATCGACCGGCGGAGATCGCGGAAAACCCCATTCCGAAGCGACCTGAGATTTCGCCGCAT
>NC_051404.1:16722387-16722480 GCF_015228065.2 Penaeus monodon | reverse complement strand
AGAAGCAACCTGTGATTTTGCCGCGTGACATGTACCTGACCTCGGAATTCCGACCTACGGCCATAATGTCCATGATATTGGTATCAATGATGG
>NC_051404.1:16721829-16722187 GCF_015228065.2 Penaeus monodon | reverse complement strand
AAACGCCCCGAGCCTTTCCATGCAGCAGCACCTGTCCCACAAGCCCTACGCAACACCTGTCGCCACACAGGTGCACTGACGCTCACACATTCACCTGTTCCTCATTCACGACGATGGGGACGACGGAAAAGACGGTTGTTATGACTATGACTATGGTGTGTGCGACATACAGTACTGACACAAGGAATGTGTTAATGAAAGAAAATAAGTCACTTGCAACGAGTCAGTGAATGGAATGTGGACGAATCGATCCACGGAATGAGTATTAACGATCTTAATAGATTTGCTGCAAGGTGACATTAAACGACACCAATAACGGTGCGAATAAGCTGGCGACATTTAGTCATTAAGCTATCTT
>NC_051404.1:16720876-16721790 GCF_015228065.2 Penaeus monodon | reverse complement strand
GCCACGGGAACACGGCATCATAACAGACCCAACGATTTACAGCAAATTGCAAATCAACCATAATTACCACCAAAACGGGATGTTTCGGGCTGTCGATGCAGTGCAACCGGTCTTGGCCTGACGGGGGAGCCGGAGGGGCAGCGCTGTCAGTAAAGGTTACGAGGTGAGTGCTGTGGGCGGCGTGAGAGGTGGGCTGGTGGGGTGAGCGGGGTGGCTGCGAGGGCGTCTCTAGCACCCTTTGTGTTGCAAGAGGCTTGTGCAATATTCCAAGATCGTCCCATTGTCCTGGAATCCTCGGGAAACTCCTATAAAGCTTAAATCCTGGGTTTCTCGAGGCGCGCATTAACCTTAATTCAAGTCTTGTGGGGATGTCCTCTTTGTCTCTTTCCAGGATCTATGCAATTGTGGATCCGCTTCCATGCCCCCGACCTCCATCGACCTGCAGGCCCTATTTTCGGAGTCCCAAAATACCTCGGTTCACTTCCGAAATCCCACTGATTCTGCTCCTCTGCTCTTGGAATCCCTAAAACCAAAATCCACATAACTTCGTGCACTTTTCTTTTCTTTTTTCTTAGTCTTCAACCTCAACTGCTAATGCCATTTGCCCGAAGAAGTGCCCAGGCCAGTCCCCTTCCTTAATGATGCCAGGAATAGTGCCCAACGAATGGGGAACAAACCAGTGCCAGCGCCGTTCTTCTTCTTGACATTAGGAGACGCAGTAACTCTTACAAGAAAAAAATGCCCTTACAAAATTATTAAAATATGAAACGATTCAAAGGAGGTTGTCCTCAATGACATACTCCCTGGTATTAATCATTATATCCAGGGGCCTAGCGCGACGTCACGGACAATGGAAGAGCGGAAAATTCAACACTTTCAGAAAACTATCTTGTACTATCGATTCTCAGCTGGCA
>NC_051404.1:16720577-16720842 GCF_015228065.2 Penaeus monodon | reverse complement strand
AAAATCCGAAAAATGAGAAAGGAAGGGGTAGATAAGCAATAAAAAAAACTTAAAACGTGAGAGAAACTTCGCGTTGAGACAGGAGGCGTGTGGCACGCGTTTACTGCGAGGGAGCGAGGGAGGGGCGCGGAGAGAGGCGGAGGGGCGGAGAGAGGCGGAGGGGCGCTGAGGGGCGTGGAGGGGGCCGCGGAAGAGGTGGGGTCGCGGATCCATACCGGCCCACACTACACCTGCGCCACGCCCTGCCACGCTGCCCCGCTCCTGC
>NC_051404.1:16719499-16720022 GCF_015228065.2 Penaeus monodon | reverse complement strand
AAGCTCACCAGCCCGATGTTCCTCCCTCTACCACTACCACGCCCACACCTCGCCTCTCGCCTCCCACGCCCACTCCTCGCCTCTCGCCTCCCACGCCCACTCCTCGCCTCTCGCCTCTCGCCTCCCACGCCCACTCCTCGCCTCGTCTCTCGCCTCCCACGCCCATTCCTCGCCTCTCGCCTCCCACGCCCACTCCTCGCCTCGTCTCTCGCCTCCCACGCCCACACCTCGCCTCTCGCCTCCCACGCCCACTCCTCTCCTACGCCCATATTCCACGCCCAACGAGAACCCCCGCCATAAATCAAAATATAGGCATTTAAAGGGCTTAAAGGAAAGGATTCCAAGGCGGACGTACCCAATGGCACTCTCGACAGGTAGAAAGAAGTTCGGGAAGTAATTGGCACTCAGCCTAAGAAAGGTGCCATGGGGGGGAGGAGGGGTGTAGGGAGAGACAGATGGTGAGGCCTAGGGTTTCATCGGAGGGGGGGGGGGTTACACGGGGGGGGCTAGCGTTTCACCGAGG
>NC_051404.1:16718383-16719128 GCF_015228065.2 Penaeus monodon | reverse complement strand
GGTAAGAGAGGTGGGGGGGATGAATCCAGGGAAGATGCATCAAGAGGTCGGAGCGAGAAGCAGCGGCTACTGAGTACACAACGAGGCACAAGTGGTGTACACAGGATGGCGTTTACACATGAAGGAATTAGTGTACACATAGACCCAATGTTGGCGTTCGCTGTCGGTACAACAGTTCCCAATAATCTGTGCCTCAGTTTTAGAATACAGTAGAAAAAAGTGAAGAATTAACATTAAAAATATTCAAGTCTTTAAAATGCACGCAATAGGCCTAATCCACAATAACAGCAATAACCTACCAAATATAGGTTAAGGAGACGGTAATCATGACAAAAACCAGTTCTCAGCGACTACGGTATGAGGACTCGATGGCAATCAATAACAAGAGTGGCCGCGTACGTACAGGTGAGCCAGCTGATGACTCTCAGCCACACGATGGTTAAAAAAAGAGCTTTATTGATAATGCATTACGAGACAGACGTGATATTTATAAGCCAGTGACACACACTTCTTTTCCAGTCAGAGCCGCATTGCCACGTCAGTTCAAGGATGCTTGAACTTCGTGGAAACGCAGTGGCGGTATGTAACTCAACTAGAAACTTATTGATTTCCACATCATCTTCCGTAAAGTCAGTAGTTTTGGGTCAAATATTAATTATGCATCGAACATTTGACATTTGTTTAGGCAGTGTTGCAAGATAAAGATTTCTCTGTCTCGTGTTTTCCTTCCTGTCCCTCTTATTTT
>NC_051404.1:16717988-16718183 GCF_015228065.2 Penaeus monodon | reverse complement strand
CCCATGTGTACGACTCCTCGCCTAACGCATGACGCTACCTTTACAACCCGCTGAAAAATCATGAATAGAAATGTTCCCGTCGCAGCTGATGCGCCAAGCAAGAGACGGCAACACTGAACACTCACACATTCATGCTTATCGCGAGGCTCTCTAATCGTATCCATCTCGTCTTTACCCTTTCCTCTTTTCCCTTTT
>NC_051404.1:16717498-16717900 GCF_015228065.2 Penaeus monodon | reverse complement strand
TCTTCACTTACGAGTATCATGGTATGTGATACCCATGATTGGCACTCGAGAAAAAAGTATACCGCCTCCCTTCTCTCCCTCTCCTCCCTTCTTCTCCTCTGCTTCCCTTCTCCCTCTTTCTCCTCATGGGTATTTAATACCCATGATAGGCACTCGAGAAAAAAGTGTATATATAATACCGGCTGAAATATATATCTTGTAAGTCATTTGAAAAAAAAAGATGCTCAGTCCAAGGCCTAAGAGAATTAAAGGTGAATAAAAAAAATAAATAAAAAAGAGTGTAAAAACTCAAATAGCAATGAGTGAGTCAGGGGTGACGCAGCGAGAGCAAAAATCTCGACAGAGCAGGAATATGACTAAGGTTATTACGTGAAGTATCTATATGACGCAAAAAGGGAAGGT
>NC_051404.1:16716774-16717195 GCF_015228065.2 Penaeus monodon | reverse complement strand
AAATCTTTCCTCTCATAGATAAAAAAAAATCAAGTCACGATTTTTTAAATGTTTATCTATTCTTTTATTCTTTATTCCACTATCCCTTCTCTGCTATGTAACTGCTATTCTACATTCCACACAATCCATTCCTTACTACAGCCAACACTATAATACAAAAAACGAGCGTATTTTTACTATCACTATTAAAATAAAAAAAAAAGCTGATTTCATAAAAATAAAATGTATCACGCTTTTAAAAGCGACATAAAACATATTAGACACAATATTGATAATCCTGGAAAGGCAATACGACCATCTTAAAAGGGGGAGCGCATTTTTACAAACTGAAAAAGAATGAAAATTGAATAAGACCATACAGTCGAACTGAGACCGAATAAATCATTCTCATTAAGAAGTAAATAAACAAAAGACATAATTG
>NC_051404.1:16716486-16716667 GCF_015228065.2 Penaeus monodon | reverse complement strand
ACTTTAAAAAACGAAACCCATTCACGACCATCACGACAGCCTCGACAACCAAGGTTAGTCCGAACACCGCCGTTTTGTGCACGCTTTAGAACACTCAAACGAAAAAAAAAGGAAAAAAAATAAGAGGGGGGAGAGGAGAAACTCCCTCAAGTTCAGCTTAAAGGAGATATGTAGTAACAAG
>NC_051404.1:16716230-16716318 GCF_015228065.2 Penaeus monodon | reverse complement strand
AACAATGCTACCTTTTCACTTGAGAAAATTAATAAAACTTTTTTTTTCTTGCTACGTCTTTTGGTATGTATATTTGAGACGAAATTGA
>NC_051404.1:16714867-16715746 GCF_015228065.2 Penaeus monodon | reverse complement strand
CTTCAAAATAACTCTAACGAAACTCCTTTTCAACTTTCACGCAGATAATACCATAGTAAATATATACGAGACGATTAAACTACTTATGAGCTTTAAGTTTCGCCACAGCAGTTTAATAAATCTAAATTCAGGGGCATTTTGCGTCACTGTCTCCTTGACTACCGATAACACTCACTCTAAAGACAAGACAAATGAAAAGGTCAAGTTTGGAAGTGGCAAGATTTTCCTCTTTTTTCTTTTTTCTTTGTTTGACGAGTTCACAAAGTTCAAGTAAATAAATCATAAACCAACTCTAATAGCAGAAGGAAAAACACTAATACAAATATTAATAAACATGAATCCGAACCTTCTGCCTTCACAAAAAGTAAGTTAGAGAGAGAGACAACAAAAAATACAAATAAATTAAGAAATAATACAATCTTAAAATAAATAAAATAAACAAAAAAAAAATAACGCAAACACACGCACACTCGCTCCTCCTTGTCAATATTCCTTAAGGACACACCTCTCTCAGTTTCTATTTCCAGCTTCCCTGCTCTATCTCGGATCCAGGGCGCCCTCTATCTCGGCACCTCACTTCACATCTCCGCTCCATCTCCCCCTTTCTTGGCCTCTTCTCCCGTTCCCTCTTTTTGCCACGTCCTTTAAACTCGGGGTGAATTCCGAAAAGCGAAGGATTATTATACAGAGGCGGTATTTAAATTATCCTCCTCTACTGACATCAGATCAACCTTCTATTGCGACAGCTAGATTATCGATATCGAGGGCAATTCCACTAAAATGAGAGAAAAAGAGGAATTCCAATAAAAGTAACCGTGACATTTAGCAGAATATTACGGGAGAGATAGTATACAATGGCAAACATATTTCGATCGAGGG
>NC_051404.1:16714301-16714683 GCF_015228065.2 Penaeus monodon | reverse complement strand
AATGTGAGTGTTTCACCTCACGTACACGTTATTTTTCTTTAGTTACGTTTGAACAGGTAACTATAACGCCATTATTAGAGACAGATAGACTAATAACTCACACTTCTACCATACACTACATTAACACACTATGCTAGATTACAATAGTAGATCACTTTACATCATAACACACAATGCACTATTCCAAACGACATTACACTACTCTACCCCTCCCATACGCTTTGCACTTTTATCCCGACTGCTTATTTAGTTATCATAATCATATATTACCTGAATAAAGTACGGTCTCACTACGGTTTATGGTATTGCAATGCCTCACGTTGACTTGTTTCTTGAACACTTAGAAGACATTATTGTGATGTTATACGCCTACAGAAGTAAC
>NC_051404.1:16713971-16714165 GCF_015228065.2 Penaeus monodon | reverse complement strand
TTTTTTTAAAAATTCCTCAAAAATTAAAATTTTGTATAATATCAATAAAATAACTCCTAGACTAAACAACTAAAAGCGATAACGATGATATGTGATAAAACAAAACAAAAATAATAATAGCAAAGTCCTCGATTTTTTATATATGTTTTAGATACTAAATCATCAGTCGATTTGTACATATATTCGTCGGTGGG
>NC_051404.1:16713407-16713799 GCF_015228065.2 Penaeus monodon | reverse complement strand
CAGTTGTTCTTGAATGTAAAAATGCATTAAATTCTTGCCATATGTAGACATGTCTCTTAATGCTTTTTTTTTTAATGGGGCGAACATATGTGAAAAACGAAAAACACTACACCCTTCTCACTGGCAACTCTAAAGTTTTTTGTAAAACCAGGAAAAAAACATTAAATGCGTATGTAGTCGGAAAAGGTAGGAAATCAGAAAGCAACACATGATTATCATGTATATCAATAAAACAAGATAAAAAACGATAATAACAAAAATAGAAGTATGGATGGACTCAAAATTAAATGCGAAAACCACACGTTGCATTCTTAGTCCTTAGTCAACTCATATTAAATAACAGTGTCTTTGTGTGTTTAATATATTTATAAAGTTATTCCTTGTATTTTAAA
>NC_051404.1:16712785-16713343 GCF_015228065.2 Penaeus monodon | reverse complement strand
TGTGAAAAAAAAGAGTGGGAAAATGACATCTCATTTTCTTTCTCACCTTTCCCTTGCAGTGAAAAGACATTCGTGTCCAACAATGACATGTAAATATAAGCAGGATTTAGATTATCTCCAAGTGTAATTTCACTTAATTTGCTATTCGGACACTGACTTTAAATTCCTTTTGTTTTCTCCCAACAGCAGATGGTTTGTCATCTGCATTTCTAGACACAACTAGGAATTAATAAACGTTTACTTTTACCTTTGAAATCGGTTCGTATAGATAGAATATTTACATTTTTCAAATAAATGTCAATTTTTTGGGGGGGAATGCAACTGATAATGTTACTTGGATCAAGTATAGATAAACGATTTTCTACTTAAATTTGCAATCTATTGTGCAGTGACTATAGGGAATTGCAATGTCAAGGCCTTAGACGAGATAAGTAATAGCCTGCCAAAACCCGGTAATTAGTTTCCTTGTTATGAGATAGTATGAGTGTGATCTGTATTTGTCTGTGATAAGACAAATGAGATATTTCAGCCTAAGAACTTGTATCTTTCCTCACGTAC
>NC_051404.1:16712597-16712749 GCF_015228065.2 Penaeus monodon | reverse complement strand
CACGATTATTATTTGTCTTCCCTATCAGACATATCTTGGGTTAGATGTAAACGATATGTAACAATGGAAATGAGATAACGAGATGGTGATTAACCTATATTAGATTGAATAGAAATGAAAATTATTGATATGGTGCTTAATTTATTTTAGAT
>NC_051404.1:16712099-16712385 GCF_015228065.2 Penaeus monodon | reverse complement strand
TATCTCATAAAAACGTTCTATTTATATAGCTCTTCTTCCAGGAAATTTTGACAAAGCAAAATATAACAGCAAAAACTCATTATGGCCAATAACAATAGTAATATAGCAATATCACTGAACACTGCACCGAATAGCGAAAGAGACATGGTAGAGTGATAATGAAATGCAATGCAACAGTGACTTTGCCTCGTGATGACGTGTTTGAAATCCCCCTCCGGATGCGCTCGGCTTTGAAAGGGATTAAATAGCGTGGAATTTTAGCTTTTCCTTGCCTGTCCTTCACAGA
>NC_051404.1:16711513-16711844 GCF_015228065.2 Penaeus monodon | reverse complement strand
CGACATCATATGTTTAGTAAGAAGTAAAGATACATAGTTAATTAGACAGACAGAATGAAGAGACAAATAGAGATGCACAGCCTCTGCCTCCTCCATCTATCTACCTGTCTATCGCTCTAACCCGCCTCTACACTTATCTTTTCCCACATCCGAGTCATGGACTCCTTTACACCCGTATCCCACGCCTCTCCCAACCTCTCCATTCTTCGTCATCAGCCTTGTCTATTTATTTCCTCTATTGTTATAGGTAAGTGTAATAGCTTGTAGTACACTAAGATGTAATATCTAAGTTTGATAATAATCTTGTATTATCTGATAATAATATAATAAA
>NC_051404.1:16711152-16711398 GCF_015228065.2 Penaeus monodon | reverse complement strand
CTAAATATCCTATCTGCCTTTCTTTACTCATTTTCCGATAGGTAAAAAGTACGTAAATTATTCTTTCATCTGTTCTAATTAGCAATTATGTAATTTGTTACTTTTCATCTCGTATTGCTATTTAAAAAATATTTACAAAAAATCCATCCTTTTTAGCCACTAATATAAAAAAAAGACCAGATTTATGCTGAGTCACGGTGATGGCCATTCCAAACTCAAATCGCACCATATATATTATACTGAGCA
>NC_051404.1:16710408-16710583 GCF_015228065.2 Penaeus monodon | reverse complement strand
AGCTGTTAATTCACGTTCATTCCACCCACACCCTGAGCAGAGATTTTTTTTTGTTGTTTGTTGTTGTTATCAGCCACTTTTCCCTCAGTTTTTTTTTATACGCTGAGGGGATTCGATATTAGTATGTAGTATGCGCGTGTTTCCAGTATAAAACAAAAAAAATACTGCATAAACA
>NC_051404.1:16710003-16710146 GCF_015228065.2 Penaeus monodon | reverse complement strand
ATGCATATTTATAATACAACATATATACTCATACATATCCCGGTTTTTAGCATTTTAAAGATATTACTACCAAGATAATCCTTGAGATCTTGTCATTCTGTGTTGTATAACTAGTTTCTGAGATACAGTACCGACATATCTTA
>NC_051404.1:16709339-16709973 GCF_015228065.2 Penaeus monodon | reverse complement strand
CAGGAGGGGGGAGGCTCAACAAGTCTTTATCAGTATGTTGTGATAGAGGTTCTCCAGAAATTTGGGAAAATTCTGAACCGTATTTAGGCCATCCGAAGACTGATGAGTGATATTGTTTTGTAGATAGACGCCATGGCCAGAAGGGAAACTTATTGCAACAATGTCCTTTCACCATGTCAGCAGACTGGAGTTCTCAATGGAGCAGATTTCGCTGATCTAATTTGAGGCATATCATGAGTAAAATGAGCACATATTAGGTAAATCAACTTTAGACAATGCTGAAATCTTGTATATACTCTAATATATAGCTCATTCCTGTTTTTATGCTTGGTAAGACTGCTGACTTTCTTGACATTAAGAAACTGTCAAATAACCTTCTATTCTTCTCTAGAGAGAACCAAGGAGGATCAGTAGACTGGACGAAGATAACAACAATAATGGTGAATAAAGATGAGATCAACAGAATCTTCTTGAAGATCAGTCATTTACAGGTCTCTTGACTGAAACAGCACTATCTGTAAAGTGTTGAGGAACGTCCATAGTTGCTCTTAAAATCTCCAAAAATTACTAAAGACAATATTATCAATTTTCATTCTGTACAGGTGCTATCCTAATGGTTAGGGTGTTCTGAAGG
>NC_051404.1:16708458-16709288 GCF_015228065.2 Penaeus monodon | reverse complement strand
CATATATCAGTGACATGTTTTCTTATTGTTTTTAACAAAGTTTTAAACCATGTTATATGATAACTTGCTTTCTTTAACAACTCTTGTTTCATTATCGACCTGAATGCAGTTTTAAATAAGAGTATAATTTATTAAACATATTTTTTCATTATATACATCCTTCATGTTGACTTCCACTGTCACAGATACTTTCCCCTGTGTTTGGGTGTCTTTTCTGCATATTTTTCAGGTTTGTATGTTCTTTCAAATACTCATCTTTCATTGAAGGTTCTTGACGAATAACAAAGTATTACTCATTTCATTTTCAACTATAAAATATCCAAACAACTATATAGTCAGGTACTTATTTTGGATGTATAAAAATAGAAATTGGTTATATTGATATTTGCGAGTGAAACATTAATGAAGAAAGCTTCAATAAAGAATACTGGGTTGATCAGGCAGTGATTACCTCTGAAGCAAGTGCCAGTATATCCTCCTGTCTTATAACAACACACAACTTATGTATTAAAAGCTTTACTAAGCCCCCAGAACCACATGACTCGGTAATAGCAAGCAGGAAAGACTTGTTTTACCAATTCAAAGTGATACTTGGACAAGCAGGCGTATCTGTGGCATTACTACAACTTTCCAATGTAACAAGACAAATGGGCATATCTACTTAAACCTCATTAAAATATCATAAATCTTTATTCGAATAAAATTGATTTTCAAGAATTAAAATGTTCAATGAATGCCTAATTCATCGATGTTAATAATATTTAAAATGCCCTTAATCTAATCCAGTAGCAAATAAAACAAAAAAAGTAGATCCCCTCCCGAGAAATCGA
>NC_051404.1:16707653-16707891 GCF_015228065.2 Penaeus monodon | reverse complement strand
CAGATCTCATTTGGTTTCTAGCTGATCTGTACTATCAGTTACAAACATCAGACACGAGCGGTACATGCTATTCTGACAGCGCACATTATCATTTTTCCATCTATCTTCATTTTTCTCCCTTTTTCACTGCATACATTGATTTACATTATATATGATTTTGTCTAGTTTCATTGCCTTAAAACAAAAGCGTCGAGAGAAGTCAGAAAGCAATTTGATTTACAGACAAGTTAATTACGAT
>NC_051404.1:16706920-16707311 GCF_015228065.2 Penaeus monodon | reverse complement strand
CAGTTAGCGCGTGCGAGTGGCTACCACATTCGACGGGAATTCATTCATGCATGCAACACCTCATGAGATTCTCTACTTGAGTTTCCTTCCGCATCGCTGGGAGTTATCCCCTGCCGCTTGTCACCTCGATTTTTCCCCTGCCTCTGGAAATTTTTTTTTTCTCTTGGTTTGAAGAGGATGTATACAGGCCTTATCTTGCAGCGCGCATTTTTGAAGGTATATACTGTTAGCAAGATGTTATTCAGTGGCAATTTTTATTAGCGTTATTGTTATCATGGTCATAACTATCATTATTAATCTAATTAATAATATTACTGCTCACATTACGGTTAGTATATTTATTTGTTTGCTATTGCTTTGAAAAGTGAGTGTGTGTCATTTCTTCCCCCCC
>NC_051404.1:16706415-16706485 GCF_015228065.2 Penaeus monodon | reverse complement strand
GAGGGATATAAACGGTAAAGCAGTAACAGTGTTATTATGTGTGTGTTATTAATATATTATATATTAAAAC
>NC_051404.1:16705936-16706019 GCF_015228065.2 Penaeus monodon | reverse complement strand
CATGAAAGAGAGAGAGATAGAAATATATGTGGCAAACAAAATAATATGTAGATTCATAAAATCATATGAATTACTATATTACA
>NC_051404.1:16704966-16705353 GCF_015228065.2 Penaeus monodon | reverse complement strand
TTAATTAATAAATTTAATTAACAATAGATACAGAGTGACATAGGCATATACATTTTAGCAACATGGTATAGATATAGCTTAGTTACACAAACACACACTCACAAATATAGAGAGAAAGTGAGACAAATAAATTGCGAGGAAACGTATGGACACATGCAACCATTATATAGACATAATTAATCCCTTGAATAGCGGTCACACAAAGGCCTTTAAAGTGTGATGTTGAACTGCCAGCCGTACGCTTTATAATCCTTTTGAATTAAGAGGCTTGTGAGATAAAGATAATATGTAATATATTTTGCATTATCATTGGTTAGGTAAAGCTATTATGATTGAACAACAACACGCACGCAGTATTTACGCGTGTGTGTGTGTGCAGTGAGGAGA
>NC_051404.1:16704168-16704283 GCF_015228065.2 Penaeus monodon | reverse complement strand
GGGTGTAGAGAGAGAGAGATATTGAAAATTATGAAAATCTTTAAAAAATATACGGTAATAACGAAAAATATATATATCATAAAATTTGGATAAAGATTTTTAAAAAAAAATCCCA
>NC_051404.1:16704011-16704127 GCF_015228065.2 Penaeus monodon | reverse complement strand
CCTCAATACTGCATCTTATTTTATGTTTAAAATATCAATAATTATCTCCTCTTTTTAAAATCTCGTTTCCAATATTGTAACATCTTTGGTAAACCCTTTCAATATCGCATTCCACA
>NC_051404.1:16703412-16703938 GCF_015228065.2 Penaeus monodon | reverse complement strand
AGATGCAAATTTTTGATGCAGTGTAAGACTAAACCGGTTGATAAGTTGAAATGGATATTGAACTACCATGAAATGCTCAAAATTAATACACAGATGTAAAGTAAAAGAGACACGAGAAAGATAGTAAATTTGAAATGATAACACTATACAGCGAAATAATAACACTAAACGATAAATGATAACAGCACGATAAAAAAATAATAGTACCTTCGCAAAGATGACACCAACAATTTATATAAAAAATGATAATAATAGTAATAAAATAAAAAAAAAAAGCACGAGAAAAATATAACCTTCCAAATATCGTGATGAAATCCAAAGTCTCTGCATATAGGTCTGTGTGTTTCGCCCTATCTGTCTATCAGCTATCAGCAAATTACGTTCACCGGCGGGATCGAAATCAAGGCTTCAAACCGGATTAAGGATCGAACCAGCTTTGCCTCGGCTGCCGGCGTCTCGCGAAAGACAATGTTCCTCGGGCCCTAGCAATAAGAGGGGTGTGGAGACGAAACTATTATTTTCTCTT
>NC_051404.1:16703031-16703292 GCF_015228065.2 Penaeus monodon | reverse complement strand
CACTTGATATATGTCATAATTCATTTACAATAGAAAAAAAAATTGTCCTATCAGTGGATATTAGATTTTTGAAATAAATACTGGAAAAAAGTAAATTGATATTCACATTTTGTTTAAAATGCAGACATCAATTTAGTCATTATATCTACTAAACAGAAAAATATGTATGTAAACATGAGATTTTTTTTCAGATATGGGAAAGTTACTGGAAAAAAGATACATAATAATAATGCCAATTTCTCTAATTATACAAAAATGAAA
>NC_051404.1:16702156-16702686 GCF_015228065.2 Penaeus monodon | reverse complement strand
CTCTCATATGTAAGAGAAATAAGACACGAAGAAAATTTTTTTTAACACAGTATGCAATGATACCCAAAAAAGAAAAAAATATAAATCGGTAATTTTTGTGCAGATTATTACGAGCGATATTTTGTTCTCGTCCCAAGCCAGTTTCTTTATTTTCTTCTTATTCTGAGACCTTACTTTTAACTGGCAACGGTTGTAAATTACTATAAGGCAATAACGATATCAATGATTATAAATTTAATGATGTGATATAGATAGTAATAATAATGAGGTTAACAAAATGATGTGAAGCTAATGTTTAATAATGATGTAGGTAACACTAATATTTCATCGTTTCTGGTTTCAGTGAAAATATATTTAAAAAGCGATACAATATTAATGCTAATTAAAGGAAGATACAAATAACAATGAGGAAAACTTTAGAATAAAGAGAAATCTGTTAACTAGGATATGATTGGAGATAATGATAACAATAGAAATTACAATAAGAAAGCCATTTAACCAACCTAGGATGACATGCAATTCAACATTTC
>NC_051404.1:16701384-16701628 GCF_015228065.2 Penaeus monodon | reverse complement strand
AAAATTTTCAAAGAACGGGAAACCCCTAAAAAAAGCAAAAATTGGTTTTCCAAACTTTTAAAATCTGTGATAAAACCAAAAAATTTAAATTCCCAAAATTTTTTGAACAGTCAAAAAAATTTTTTTTCTTAAAAGCTTTTTTAAATTGAAAAACCTTTGAAACCTTTTCGTTTAACAAAATTCCGGGAAATTTTCACAAACCCATTCAAACTGTAATTAAAACAACAACAAAATTTTGAACCCC
>NC_051404.1:16700727-16701363 GCF_015228065.2 Penaeus monodon | reverse complement strand
TTTTTTTTTGGGTTGGGTGGGGTTTTTGGGGGGGGGGTTTTTTGGGGGGGTTTTTGGTTTTTTTGGGAAAATAAAAGGGCAAAAAACCCCCGGTTTCCAAAAAAAAAGGAAAAGTAAATACTTTAAAAACCCAAATAACCCAAAAATAAAAAGGGAAATATAAGCCCCCACACCCCGGGCACCCGCATTTTTAGAAAAAAAGGGCCCAAAAAATAATTTCCCTCGCTTTTTTTTCAATGAGGGTTATTTTAAAAACCAAAAAAAAAAACCGGAAAAAACTAAATTTTCCCAACAGTTTTTTACCAATAGCTTTATATACATTAGGCCCGCATTTCACTTTATGTAAGCATATGACTGTGCTAAATTTTTTATAAGAATGGAAAATTAGCGAGGAAGTTTAAATATGGCAACTGGATTTCCTTTTAAATAAGAGAAAATCAAACTTTTTCATTAACAGTCAGCCTCATGTATGATAGATTCATATATAAAATTTTTTTGTTTATTTAGCACACATACACATATATATATATTATATTTTTTTTAAAATATATTTAAAATTATATGTATAACAATTTATATGTAAATAAATATTAAAATATTAATATCTATAAAAATTAAATATTATATAATTATATA
>NC_051404.1:16700634-16700706 GCF_015228065.2 Penaeus monodon | reverse complement strand
ATCAAACTTATACTCAAGATTTATTTTGTACAATGCAAAAACTAAAATTTACTTGCGGGCTTGGTGTGTAAA
>NC_051404.1:16700173-16700573 GCF_015228065.2 Penaeus monodon | reverse complement strand
TTTAAAATATATAATACCCGGGGGGTAAGCGAAAAATGCCCCCCCCAATATTCGTTGTTACTACTTCCCATAACTCTTCCCCCCTCCACGTTTTTCCTTTGGGAAATCTATTTGACGAAAAATTATGATATCAATGCTTTAACCTGGGTGTTTAGGTCCTTTAAAGGGTTTTTTGGGCGGGTTTTACTCTCTTTCTAAGAATTTTAAACTGTTTTATTTAAAAAGTGTCTCAGAATATTCTGAGATCCATAGTTTTTTTTCTCT
This sequence comes from Penaeus monodon, assembly GCF_015228065.2. Lineage (NCBI taxonomy): Eukaryota > Metazoa > Arthropoda > Malacostraca > Decapoda > Penaeidae > Penaeus > Penaeus monodon. The sequence goes on along the minus strand of NC_051404.1, from coordinate 16,700,309 downwards.
CCATACAATAAGCGGGGGAATGGAGCTTTTTGGGGTGGTGGGGCGTTTAAAACCCGGCAATAAGACCTGAAACCCAAAAAACTCATCAGAATTTTAGGGTCGACTTATGCACCGGATAGACGTGTACTCTTTTACC
>NC_051404.1:16699690-16699960 GCF_015228065.2 Penaeus monodon | reverse complement strand
ATTTCCTCCTTAGTGTTTATAGGTTTTTACCTTTTAAAATAAACCAAAATCTACCAAAATAATAAAAAAACGCCCCAAAAAATACTTTGGCTTGAGGAATAAAAAAACGAAAAACTTATCTCTGAAAGTGCCAGGCATCTTTAAAGGGCCCGGGCAACTTGACTTCTTACGAGGCGTGTAATGTATATACCCCAGTTATCCCTTTAAAAAAAAGAGAAAAAGTGGCTTGCTGCGATCCGAAAAGCCCCCAATTCGCACGTGAATTGTTCC
>NC_051404.1:16697279-16699666 GCF_015228065.2 Penaeus monodon | reverse complement strand
CGAGATCTCAGGTCACCAAGAACTCCAAAAGACAAGACATGCGTCTCGCTGGGGCGCTCTTCCCCAAAACGCATGTGTCCCGTTACTTCTTAAAAAAAAAACTCCTTCAGGTCTTGGTCGGCCCCAGGTCCGGTTCGGAATTGAATCTCCAAAGCTTTTAAATCTCTCCAGTCCCCCCGCCCCTACCCCCGGTTTTTTTTTCAGTGTGGCCTGCTACAAATGTCTGTCTGTTTGGGGGTGACATTTTCCTATGATGGGTGTTGTTTCTGTACCACTGTGAAATGGTTTTAGAATGTATCCCAAACACCCCATGCCAAAAGAATTATTGCATCTGTTTTTAGTAAAAGACAGTAAGGTTCACTGTAATTTTTATTGGTATTAAAGGAATTCTAAAAGGGAAAACTGCAAAGTGCGTTATACAAGTACAAGTTTTATGCAAATAACGTAATAAAAACCCCCTACATAAAGGGATTGAAACGTTCAAAACAATTTTCTGACGTTTGTCTTGCGTCACTTTTAAAAAAAAAATGTTTTTAATTATTCCTTCTTAAAAAATTTAGATCAATGTGCGAGTGAAAAAATGCAGGCGTCACATCGCTAGTCTGGTTCACACCACTACTAACAGACCCCAAAGTCATTTTTTTTCGAACCCAAGTGATCATTGATCTAGTCTTTAAAATGTGTTTTTTTTGGAGTTTAGGGCAAAAAGAAACATGTGTTTCTTTTAGAACCTTATATATATACGATTTTCCAATATAAAACCGGGTTTTTTTTGTACGGTTAAAAAGTTACTTTCCTTTCTTCTAAATTGTTGTATTATTAGTTTTTTTTAATCAATAAAAAAATCCTGGGATATTTCCCGTACTAAAAAACCCCGAATATCTAAGATTCACAAAAATTCCCGGCTCCCCCTTACCTCCTTTGGGGTACAGCTGACCGACCTCGCACTTCCGGGGAAATGAAAAATTACAACAAATTCTTAAAATCATTTTTTTTTCTTTTTTCCAAACCATGCTTGCACTGTGTGTACTTTTTTTCCTCCTCTCGCTGTTAACTAAGCCTGCCCAAATTTTTGTTTCTTTTGGGCCCTCCACCCTAATGTCTAGTCTCGTGCAACTTGAACCAGTCAACCCTTTTTGAAGTAAAAGGGGCAACTGACCTGCATGTTACGTATTAAAATGCCCCCCTGTAAAGGGATCGATGTATTAAAAATACTCGTTTTTTTTCTGATTGGGGTTTTTGCTCTGTGTTTGTGAATTAGACTGTGGAATTTTTTTTAAAAGGGCTTTGTTTATTCTCAGAATATTCTCGTCGTGCATGCTGATTTCGAAGTACAAAATTTTTAATGCGTGGAAGATAAGCAAATAAAACATCGAAAATTTTTTATCATTAATGATTTTTTTGTAATCGGTCTAATATCTTCAAAACTATGAAATTTGGACCAAACACCATTTCCTTGTCGCCCAGGATGTGTTTTTTTCCTTTTTTACGATTTTTTTCCCGAACTTACCAATTACCTCCTAAAAAAGGAAAAAAAGTTTTAAACCTCACGCCTTTTAAAACTGAAACATTGAACAGTATAAAAAAAAAAATGAAATTCTTCTCCTTGAGCAATAATTAGATATTTTTGTACATAAAAAAAATATTTACTATTTTGCAACTACTCACAAAATCCTTTTACGTGAAAAAACTCATATTTGGGCGGTTTTGAACCTGACCCTGAAAAAAAAGAAAAAAATCCAGAAAAGCTTCTTCCTCCCACCAGTGTCTTTTCCGCTTGCTCAGTTTCCGGATAATAGGGGAAAAGATCCGAATTAAAAAAGTGAAAAGGGCTTATAAAATTTAACTGGATATGAATGCTTGCCTTAAATTTCAGGGAAGCTATTGAATGTGTTACTGTTGTTACAATATATTTTTTACTTGAATTTCAAAGAAAGATCAAATTTTTTTAACGATGAAAAAAAAAGATAAAACTTTTGAATCTAAGTATAAAGTGAATGAAAAAAAAAACCCCAAGAAAGAACACGCGATAAATAAATACTTCCTATTTTAATTAGAAACTTTTGGGTTTTACTTTTAGAGTGGTTTTTATGAGTGACTGATTACTATAAATTGCTTAATCTTGTCATCAATAAGAAAAATGACTTTACTGCACTGCCTTTTACTGGTCGCAAAATAGAATCTGGAATCCCCCACCCTTAATAAAGAACAGTTATATGCATCACCAAATTTTCTTACTTTTTTCCCCTTTGCGTCACTATTTGAAAAAAAAAAACCTCCTTCACTGAAAAGCAACTGAATTCTATTTTTAAAACTACTATGGAACTTTTCATAAAATTATCTAGCAAATAAACTTATCAGTAATATTGCCCCTGAAATACCCTTAT
>NC_051404.1:16695594-16696055 GCF_015228065.2 Penaeus monodon | reverse complement strand
GCTGACCCAGGGGTCGGGGGGAATGTCGGTTTAAAAACTTTTTTTTTTTTTGGGCAAAAGACAAAAAAACCTTTTAATATTAGGGGGCTGTATCGAAATCAGGCACCCCAACCTAAACCCTTATTCGTCTTTTATTTTTCCCTTTTTCCTTCCCCCCACAGTTTGTTTTTTGTCCTTTTTTTCCCGGTTTCTCCCCCAAGGGATAAATACTTGTCCACGGTAAAATCTAGTGCTTCCCCAGGGGTTACTTTTGACTCGGGCTAAAATCGGGAACTCGCTTGAAAAAACCTGCCCTTTCCCCGTCTTTTTTCCCTTTTCCCCTTCTACTTTCCCAAACCTTTCTAAATTTCCCCTCAAAATTCAAATCTTTTTTTAGTTGTTGCGGGTTCTTTTGCTGACTCACCTCGGGAGAGAAAAAATGAAATGTTGAAATGTTCATCCCTTATCTGACCACTGTTCGC
>NC_051404.1:16695496-16695575 GCF_015228065.2 Penaeus monodon | reverse complement strand
GGGTTTACAGTGTCACCCCTGCCTCACACCTTTTTTTTTTAAAAACTGTTATGTCTATATAGGCCCCACACAAAAACCA
>NC_051404.1:16695145-16695434 GCF_015228065.2 Penaeus monodon | reverse complement strand
CCAAAACACACAAAAAAAAAAAAACAAACACACTCACTCACACAGGGCACACCACCCATACACACACATACACAACACCCACACACTAAACCGTCAAAACCCCCTCACTCCCCTCCCCTCCCCCTCACGTACTAAACTAAACTCACCCCTCCCCCCCGTCACCAAACACACACCCCCAAACAAAACACACACACAAACCCCACAACACACAAAACCCACCCCACACACACACAAAAACACCACAAAAACCACAAACCCACAAAAACACACACACCACAGTGTAACACAC
>NC_051404.1:16690330-16692246 GCF_015228065.2 Penaeus monodon | reverse complement strand
GAAAGTTTCAAAGCTTTTTGTATTAAACCCAAAATAAATTTTCCCGCCGGAAGGGGGGCAGTTCGGCACTTTTAAAAAAGCCCGGGCCCTTTTTTTACAAACTGTTGTTGGAAAAAAGGGGGTTGGGGAGAATTTTTTCATTTTTTTTTGGGTAAAAACTATGAAGAGATAAATTGAAGTTTTTTTCAAAAGGAATTAATCTCAAATTTTTTTGAAAAAAAATCCCCTTTTTTGATTTTTTCTTGGTAATAGAAAGTTTTGTAAGGGGAAAAAATTTTCCCCTTGAATATGGGAATTTTCCCCCTTTTCCCTGACTTTCGTTAAACCTAGGGTTTACTTACTCTTGTCAAGTTATTAAAATATGATATTAGCCTTGTAAAATCATCAAAAATGAAAAACTTATTTTAAAGGGTTTATGATTAGAGAATTGGGAAAATATGACTAGGGTATCATTTTTAGTAAATTAAAGAATATTTCTTTTTGTTTTTTTAGGGGGCAGGTTAACACTACAAAATTTTGAATTTTTGTTTTTATGTATAACATCATTTCTTTCAAAGGGATTTCATCAACTAAATAAGCAGGTTCCAAGTTTTTATCTTGCTAGAAAAATTGGTGGAGGATCCGACCCCCAAAAAAGGCCTCAGTAATTGCTCAATCCCGCCCCCAGTTTTGGGGGGCTGGAAATCCAGAAATGTTGGCCATACTCACGATTCAGGGGGTTCCCCGTAATGTGGATAGAACAATACAAGAACATTAAACCCCGGGGGGGATTTTCAAGGAAAAAAAAAATTTTGTTTCGGGAAAACCCCAAAATGCAATTTACTTTTTTTAAAAATTTATATTAAATTTGAGGTGTGAGTTTTGGGGAGGGAAAAATTTTTTTAAATTTTAGTCCCTTTCCTAGCTTTAAAATGTAAATAAAAACAAATTGAATTATTACAATTTATCTGACTCTTGGGAAAATTAAGTGCTTAAAAATCTGGGGAGTCCATCTCCAACCCATTGGGATGTGCAACCCGCAAAGCCCTTTTCGGGACTGGCCCGTGTTTTTTGTCACTCCTTTTTGTAACACTTCCGTAACTTGATTTAACATAAATCTTTTGGGTGTATAATACTAGAATTGTATATTTTTCCAATGTTTTGTGCTACATGGTGAGTTAAAATGGTGAGGTGAGCTAGTCTTGAAAAGAAATGTGTTATGTATTTTTTTAACAGTTTGTGGTTGACCGTAAATATAGCTTTTTGTTTTCATCCTTAATGTTGTAACATAAATAGACATTATTTATTCTCTTAAGTAAATGCCCTAATCGTAATTTTTGTCATTATTCCTCAATATGGGAACTTATAAAGCATATTTTGTGTGTAAATTTATTGCTGTATTAGAAAAAGGCAAAAATTGGTACTCCCTACCAGGGCAACAAAAAGTTGTATGTCTTTTTTTGACTACCGGAAATTTGAATTAAATTTTAATTTCATAATCTCTGGATGTATAGAAATTGTTTTTCTTTATTTTAAAGTAAAAGAAAAAAAATTTTCCATGTTGTTGCTCTTAGAATGTAGTAGCTTGCTTGAAAGAAGAATTTTTTGGTAAATTTTTTAACAGTTTTAAACTCTTTTGCTTTTTGGGGTTTTTCTCTTTTTAAATAATCATTATTTATTCTTTGTTTCTTTTTTTAAATTTAATTCTTTTGCTTTTGGGGTAAATTTCTTTACTATGGCCTTTTCTAAAACAGCTTAAACCCCAAATTATTGTTTTTAAATTTTTTTCAAAACATTTTTTTTCCCCCCATTTTCCTTTTTTTTAAGGTTCCAATTCAACCCACAAATTACATGTAGCTATAAAGTTAAAATCCCTTGGTAAGGAAGATTTTTTCAATTAAGAAATAAAATTCGGTTTGGTCTGTACCATTATCACA
>NC_051404.1:16690164-16690299 GCF_015228065.2 Penaeus monodon | reverse complement strand
GGTACATGTCTTATGTTAACACTAAAGGTTATTTGTGGTTTAAATTTTTAAATATTTTTTTTATTTTAACTTTTTTCATTTCTTCATTCAAGATACATACATAAAAGGTACTTTAAAGTTAATGCCTTGAAAAGG
>NC_051404.1:16688614-16689465 GCF_015228065.2 Penaeus monodon | reverse complement strand
CACACACATAAACATACATATGCATATATTCCTTTTTCTCTTTCTCAGTGCTAACAATCTTTTGTAAGTAGTAATGTTTTTGATCTGATACATAACTTAATATCATGTGTTTTATGGTTAGTTATTTGATTTTTTGTGTGTTTTGTAAGTTTACTTCCATAAGTTAAATTAATATATTAGTTTTCTAATAAAAAGTATAAATCTACTTACCTGAATAGCCATATTCCAAATGTTTCTCTTCATGATTTACTGATAGAGAATTTTGATTTATAAACTGAAGTGACACTCTGAACCCAGTGATAAAAAGAGGAGAAAATAGATGACAAAACATTTATATATCATCAAAAGGTTAACATCTATGGATCATTTACCAGTGATAACAGTTTGACATACAAGTGACAAGATTTGCTTATGATATAGAAACTAATCCACAAAAATAAAGTCCTCTTTAAAAAGTGAATTGATTTGTTTTTCTTTATAATGTGAAGATATTAAACCCCTCAGTGCTTTAATTTTTATTGTTTTAGAAGTCTTTGTTCTTCTGATAAGAAATGTATGAAAATATTAATCTCTATGTCCGTGAAAGTCCCGTGATCAAAGCTACAATGGGTTCCATTTCTGGGTATCATACAATGAGAAATATAGTTTGAAATGTGCCTTTGTATCTTTACCTTCATCTTTTTATATTTGAGAGTTATATATTTACATTGAATATCTTCTGTTTGTAGCCGTTGGCAGGTGACAGAATGGCTACAGACACTGTGGCTTGGTTTGAATTCCCTGCTGAACCCAACCTTACTGGAGGTCACACCTCAACAGAATAATCCAGGTGAGAATTTGGTGCAAAATTT
>NC_051404.1:16686873-16688500 GCF_015228065.2 Penaeus monodon | reverse complement strand
AAGTCAAATAATATGAAAAAGGAATGAATGTGAATATTTGAAGAAATAAGACTTGCTAGGTAAACCAAAAAAAAAAATCTTACACCAAGAAAAATAAACAAAAAATATGGAAATATGGAATATAAGAGAACAGAGCAATGCTGAAAATTATTTGTTCATCAGCACTTACATACAAAGTATTCCCAAAAATAATTTTTGTTTTGAGCTGGCAGTTCAGCTATTGCATCTGAGTACAAAGTTATAGACAAGAACCCAAACATTTTCTCTTTCACAGAACCATCTGCCATTGGGTTGATAATCCAGTTTTTTTTTATAATGCTTTAAGAGGAGTGAGGGGAGTAATAATGAGGTAAGGACTCAGTGCAAAATTCAAGGTTAGGTATTATTGATCAATGATAAAAAAAGATGATGTTTATTGCATATTTAGTAATTATTTTTCATCATTGTTTTTATATTAATTTTATACATTGTTATTGTTTAGTATATTTGTTATTACTAAGAATAATTTATTTTGAATATATTGGTACTTTTTTCATAAACCCAATGTCATTTCTTCTGAAATATTGTTACAAAATAATCCAGATATATTTCCAATTCCCTCTTCAGGTGGAGACCATTGATGTAGCAACACAGGAATCAAAAGAAGAAGAATGCTTTATCTGTGTGGGCGTTAAAGACGGGCGCGCACTCAGGTGGAACCTGGAACCTATGAACAAAAGTATGCATAGAATGAGTATTGATAATACTGAGATATAATATTTATAATTTTTTTGGGAAAGAATGACAACATTGACATAAAGCCTACCGTGTTTTCATTGTCTGTTTTAAAAATTTGGGGGATGAGGAATATGTTACACATTATTAAAAACATCTTGAAATAAGACTATCATTACTACATATCAAACTTCTCTTTTAGACTGCCACTTCACATGCAAGATGCTCTCCTCAATGCCCTGCTGCACGAAACGCTAGAAGAGCTCAGCAGTCCCTCGAGCCATGGCACTTTGGACACGGGCCCCTCTGCTCCCCTATAAACTTTCAGTGTTTGCTCTCTACCATCGCAAATTTGCTCTCAGAGCTCTTGTTCGGGCCAAACTGCCTGCCAAGCCTATTAAGGTTTCAAATGTCCCAATGTATGTCTGGTTTTCATTTTTAAATTTTGATATTTTGTCTTGGTCATGCTTTATTTTCCCTAATATTGTTTTGATTCTATGATTTTTTATAAATATATTAAATTCTCAGTGTTGTAGAGACTGGCTTCATGTAAAAAATTTTTTTTTTGTTATAACTTGTTTATTTGGACTGAAGGTGATACCATATTCACATTAAACATAATAAAGCTAGATGACCTGTATTAAATGTGAATTCATTGACATTCAAAGAAGGGCGATGATTTTAAGTTGTTAATATACACACAACCAGGCTTGAAAATATCACCATCCTGTGACACAAATCATAATTCTTATAAAATTATACATTATTATCTTGTCTTCTTAGTCCCGGCCAGCAAGACCCAACACAGGAGTCCCGTGAGGTTCAGGAGGGAATCCTGAGCATGCTTGACCGTGGGGCTGAGTTTCCATTAAATCCTGGAGCAGTGCTTGGGGCTGGAGAGGTAAAAAAAAAC
>NC_051404.1:16685839-16686783 GCF_015228065.2 Penaeus monodon | reverse complement strand
TGTTTGGGGGTGTTTATAAGTTGTTTAAAAATGATTAGTCTTCTGTAATAGATTGAGGGATTTCATATTTATTTGTAGATTTTGGGTGAAGGATTTAGGGAATTTGATAGACATGTGGAAAAGGTTTGAGATAGAGATTTATTTCTTTAGCTCATTTCAAAGTAAAGAATTCTTTTGAGAAAAGATTATAGCATTATATGTACACAGTGAACATTTTAATTCCAGGTTAGAGCTCCCGTGATGGCTTCCTTGCAGTTCCCCACACACCAGACAACCACAGTGAGTCATGCCTGGGATCGATGCCAGTCTGTTGCTGATGAGCAGTTTAAGTGCCAGGTGAATATGGAATTGCTTTTTAATATTGTTCAGTGAATTGATATCTCCTGACTATATTAAACTCAGTTCCCATTGTAAGTTTCGTGATAGGGTTGCCAAAAGATTTTTTCTTAAATAGGTCTTTTAGATATACTAGTCATAGGTTATATCCTTCTGAACTCTGGAATATATTAGTCACTGCTTTTATTTCTGTTATAATAGCTTGTATCATGTAGTACTTTCCTTGCAGATTCATTATGACCTTGGAGCATACCACTTCCTGCAGGAGAGATATGGATGCGTATTCTCACTTCTCAGAGGCTCTCAACTCCTGCCAGAGTTGGGTTCTAATCCAGAGTATTGCCAAGTGAATGAAAGTAAGCTCAGAGGTTATTATAACAGCTGTGCTTCTCTTTTGTGGCCCCAACAACACCAGTTGAGAAAAGATCACTCTATATAGATTTTCACATGCACTTAGTAACAGATATCAGGTATGTTTGTATGAAAGCTAATTCTAAATATAATGTTATATTTTATTGATAACCAATTAAATAACTGAATGAACTGAAGCAGATATACTGTTTGAAATATTTTATAGGTGCATATACAGAATAATAATTGTAGCATGA
>NC_051404.1:16685247-16685798 GCF_015228065.2 Penaeus monodon | reverse complement strand
AACCCAGGGTTTAGTCGGAGTTTTGTCAGATGACAACTTACCTTTGAAATTTCCTTCATATCTGCGTAAAAATCTGGAGTTGGATCTTCAAACCAGGCCTGAGAAATTACCAAGTGGGCTTCTTTTGCAGGTATAATTTTAAAATGCCATAGAAACATGAAGATAAACATAAACCCCATACCTCTGCTTTATGGATCCTTCCTTAATAGATATCGGAAGTAATGGACAAAACCTAGACCAGTCAACTCAGTGTGTGAGTCCCATGTGCTGCAGATGGAGTTGTGGAAACACAGATATGAGCCACCCACTTCACGAGCTGACTGCTACTTGGCGGGGCTTATTTACTTTGTTTAAAATTAGTGTTACCACATGTAGCTTATAGCAACATAGTTTTAAACCCCTTTTTTCTAGGTGTCAGTGAGTTTAATTTTTTAGGACTTTTCATTTTCTAAAATCTTGTTGTAAGATGGTGAAATTCAATAGAAGCACAAAAGCTTGAGTTAATCAGAAATTTAGAGTGTTACATTTGCAAATCAGGCACATGAGATGAC
>NC_051404.1:16685006-16685219 GCF_015228065.2 Penaeus monodon | reverse complement strand
GACCTACAGTTATTTTACATTGTTGGATTGGATAGTGTGCTTGATTGAAAGTACAGTATTGTATTATTGCCCTTTCTGTAATAATGTGATTGATATTAGCCAATACAGACGATGTCAGTAACTAAGGATTGGCAATATCAGATTGATATATCCCCTCTTTTGTCCATTAAGATTAGGTATGAGTGTATATACATTTCCTCAACACCTTTTGTC
>NC_051404.1:16683338-16684969 GCF_015228065.2 Penaeus monodon | reverse complement strand
TTTTTGGTAACTTTCACTAAATAAAAAAAAACACTTACTGTACCAAATGCTTATCTTCATGAAAATAGTATCTGAAAAAGTTTCTTAATTTTTTCTGGGCAGGGCCAGACTCTAAACACTATACGCAATGTGTTTGAAGGAGAATGTGGGGAGAGCAATTTCCCAATTGCTCCCGCTCAAGGGGTGGTAAGCCAGGAGTGCAGTTCCTCATCAGGTAGGTCTATCATTTTGGAAAAACTTACATGCAAATACTTTTACTGATAATTATTATTCTCAGTTTTGAAGTGATGTATATTTATATTTAATAGTTAAGGAGAATTACATTATAATGATGTTTCACTATTTGTTGCTCTAATGAAACTAATTTGCCTGAAACAGTATAGATTTTTTGATATACTGTCATGTATTCATATATTTTTTTAAGATTTATGAGTGAACTACTAACCATTTGTCTGAATATTTTTTTTGTATCATAACAATAATATTTTTTATTATTTATTGATGCATGCTTACCATTGCAATTAAATAATAAGTTGACCCAGAAAAAGGCTATATTACAAGTTACTATAATCCTAACTGTTATTCTGTACAAACTCAGCTCCTGCTTTATTTTAGCCAGACATTCTATCTCTGGAAGAAACTAGATCTTAGGATTCCTGTAAGTAAAAATTCAGCTAAGGTAAGCACCTTTTTCAAAATTTCCCTCAACTCTTTGCTGCTAAAATGAACCAGTTAGACACCACCCAGAGGGAAGAGTGCGCATGTTCCTGTTTTCAGTAAACCTCAGACAAACATTAGTGAGGTGTTGGTGCCTGCCCTCATGACTTGCAACCCAGTGAAAAGCCTCTTCCAGCAGGATGAGCTAACAAGATTTTGGCCACAATATGTGGAATCAAGAATCAAGTCAATGAAAAAGTCTTTCTGAAAGTGGAAATGCTGGGTAAATGGGCTCATTATTTTATTAGATACTTTAAAATTTCTCCATTTTTGATAGAGTTCTTAAATAAGTAATATTATTATATAACTGGTTTAGCTGTCATGCATTGTTCTTGTTTGGTATAAAACTGCCATAATGTAGGAAAGGAAATCAAAGAAAAAGTAGTATTTTTCATTGATATCAGATACAAATAAATTGGAGTGCAACTGTGAGCTATACTGAAATTAGAACATTTTGGTAAAATATTATTTCCATGAACAGTAAATTTTCATCTCGATCATGACTTATAGTGGAATTAAGATAATGTATTTAAAATAAATAATACTTTATTGATGCTCAACAGGTTCAGGTGAATTGAATGACCTCATATGGGATTTGATCCATTCATACAAACCAGACCTTCTGAAGGATTCTGTTATGCAGTATAAAACAGCCTTGCCAGCCAGACCTGATATCCCCAAAAAGGAAATTACAGAACTGAACACAAAGGTAAGAGGCTGTTCAGTTTAGAATGATTTGAACATTTCAAATATTTAAGGAGTTTAAACCTGATATTACTTGAGTATACTCAGTTGTCATTATTACTGATTATGGACCAATATTAACTAAAACGGATTGATACTTTGATTTATGATAGTGATATTTTATACTGAGACATACATTTTACCTCTACTTAGAGTTCAACTGGGACTAA
>NC_051404.1:16682714-16683265 GCF_015228065.2 Penaeus monodon | reverse complement strand
ACAGTGGGAGATGCCATCCCTATATATAACACACTGATGAAATTGCCAGCCAGTCCACCAAGAGACCTTGTGTATATCTACATTGCCAAGGCTGTAGAACTTAATCAAGCTAAGGTATGAATGGCCTCGTTTTCCAAATTATTATTGTTTTTTATATTGTATTATCTGTCTTGCATTGTTCTAAGTATATAGTGTAGAGTAGTAGAAAATCTTTTCTAATGATGAGCAAGCAGTGACAGTTTACTGGATATTCTCTTGACATTAGTCATTCTTTGTTTATTGAATTAGCATTTAGTTTTTTTATAAAGAACAGAAATAAAACAATTGTACATCATTTGTATGCATTATCATTAACGTTTTTCTTCTCTATAAATTTCCAGAGTTTCCAAAGTGCTTTGGACCTTCTAGAGAAGCAAACAGCCATGCAACAAAACTGCAAGGGAGGGAAACACCTCGACTGTGCAAGTTGCTTATGTGGATGATTCTCTTGACCAAAATACAACATTGTTTACATGAACTCCCATGTGTGAACAGTATGTCTGTCTCTGGTA
>NC_051404.1:16682306-16682690 GCF_015228065.2 Penaeus monodon | reverse complement strand
GGGATTGATAGATTAATATGTATAAGTATTTTAATATTTTCAACTGATACATGTTGAACTCCAAATAATAAGAAGTTTGAGGATTTCAGTTTGAAAATAACTAAAACCACAAACACTAAAATCATTTCATAGTGATTATAAAATAAAATATATCCCAAATTGAAACTAATTTGTCATGCAATTGAGAGACAGCACAGATAGTGTGGCAGTATTTATTTACATTTTTTTATTTCCTCTTCTTCAGACTCCATCATGGCAGAACTTACCAATGAGGCAAGGCAGTGTCTGGGGGTCACACTGGTCGTGATGGTATTGCACCCTGGACTGGGTTAATAACTGGTATGAGGATACCCTGTTGTCAGAAAAGGGTTCATTTTGGTTTTG
>NC_051404.1:16681745-16682121 GCF_015228065.2 Penaeus monodon | reverse complement strand
TTTTATGACTCATCGGTGTTACGAGCACGAAAATTTAGCCAAGTTTACGATATCCGTGAGAACCCCTTAAAAAATAAACGATTTTTTGCTATTTTTTCCCAGTATTTCTACCCCATTGGTCAGTTGTAGAAATGGGGGGGGGGGAGGTGATTCGGAAAATGTTCGTCTGTGCCCCAAGTAGATTTGTTTTAAGACGCCCCTTTATTTGCTTTTCCCTGTACGTACCCCCGTTCTTAAGCAAAAGAGCAAGGAAGTGGGGGGGAGAATGTAAGGGAATTTAAAGGGGGCGGGTTGATGGCGGGGTTTTGGGCACCGCCCGCTTTTGCATCAGGGGGACAGCCCTCCATTTTTCCCCGTCCCCTTTGGTGTTTTTCCC
>NC_051404.1:16681583-16681695 GCF_015228065.2 Penaeus monodon | reverse complement strand
CCCCCCTCCATTCCCCTTTCTTACCTTTTCCTTTTTTTACAAAAACTTTTCCCCCTTTTTTTCCCCCCTTTTTACTTACTTTACTTTTTCCCCTTCTTCCCCTCCTTCTTCC
>NC_051404.1:16680834-16681294 GCF_015228065.2 Penaeus monodon | reverse complement strand
TAGCTCCCTTTTCCCTCCTCCCCTACCTATTACTCCCCAAACCCTATTCCCCCCTCCACCCTACCCAACTCTGCCTACCTGCCCTACCCTCCCTCCTCCCCTCCCCTCCCCTCCCCCTTTCCCTATAATATCTCCTATCTTTCCTACCGTTTCCCCTACTCACCCCCTACCAAACCCTACCCTACCCTCCCCCTACCCACCCCCCCTACCTACCTACCCAAACCCCAACCCCCCCAACCCAAACCCCCCCCAAACCCAAACCCCAAACCCAACCCAACCCAACCCAACCAACCCCAACAACCACCCCCACCCACCAACCTCCACCCACCACTTAACCCCCACCCCCAAACCAACCAAAACACTCCCCTTTTATCCCTACCCTCCCTTACCCCAAAAATCCTCTTCCTCCACCCCCCCATACCCTCCCCTACCTACCCAACTATCTCATATACTTTTTCTC
>NC_051404.1:16678872-16680163 GCF_015228065.2 Penaeus monodon | reverse complement strand
AACCCTACCCCCCCTTTTACTTTTTTACTCTTTTTTACTCTACTCTCCCCCATTCTACTCTACTCTACGGGCTTATTCCCCCACAACCCCCCCTTTCCCAACGCAAAAACCCAACCTTGCCCCATTTTTTCCCACACTCAAACCTGCAGTCCCCCGAAAATTGTTTGATTGTTTCCCTGGTAGTCTAGCCCTTTCAAATTTCCCCGGCGTTCCCCTTTCTGAAAGAATTGAATGGACTAAAAAAGACACCCCCTTTTCGTAGTCTGTCTTTGGAGGGGAAGGGGAAAGGGGGAATAATAATAAAAATTTTAAAAAAATTTAAAAAAATAATAATAAAATTTAAAAATTAAAATAATAACAAATAGAAATAATAAAATAAAAGGTGGGGGGAGGAGAACGGAAGTTCGTCCTTCGTCCATAGGTGCGTGTATCACAAGGAAGAGAAAAAAAAAAAGGCACGGGCTTGCCCGGTATTTTTGAAGGGGTCGGGGTTGGGAAAAAGCTCGAAATTTGGGCCGGGTTATATGCTGTCCATTTTAGGGCGTGAATAATGGTGAGTTCGTGCCCTAATGGGTCTTTTGCTGCGGGGAGAGGGTTTGGAAGTAAGGGGGGGGTTTATGTAGGCCTTGCATTGAAAGAAAGTTTTCATAGTAGGTTTTTGGGGAGGGGGTATTTTTCACGTTCGCTTATTTGTTTTTTTTTTTATGAGTTGAAGGGGTTTTTTGGTAACGTTTTTTCGTTTTTAATTAAGATTTACGAAGGGAAGGAAAAAAAATGATGATAAATTTTTTAAAAGCGCTGTGGAATCGACTTTTATGCCCTAAAAGGGGTTTTAGGCCCATGCGATTTTCTTTGTTAAAAAGTCATTCTATTATTGATTTTTCGTAAGAATCTCGTTGAGGTGTTTTAAGATATCACTAAGGTGTTTAGGAATGGAGAGTTACAATCAAAGTGTCAGGTTTAAGGGGACAAGGGAGCTTCAGTGGGGAACAGCGGAGTTGTTTTGTGCGTGTATTGGTTTTGGGCTTCGGTGTGTTATTTTTGAGAAAAGAGGCGAGAAATGAGTTTGTTGGGGGGGTCTTTTTTTTTGGGGGGAAAGGGAAATTTTTTGTATTGTTTTTTATTTTTTTTTTTGTTTATTAAGTTTTTTATGGTTTATTTTTTTGCGTGGAATTGTTTTCTTTTTATTTATTTCTTTTTATAAAGTATTGTATATTTGTTTTTTATCCATTTTTTTTTAAAAGTTTTTTAGACTTTTATTTCAATATCGTGTTCTTTGCGAAAGAGTTTT
>NC_051404.1:16678196-16678532 GCF_015228065.2 Penaeus monodon | reverse complement strand
CCCGTCAGACGCTTTTTATTTTTTAAATGAGCCGACTGTTTTTCCAAGGACGATGTTATGTAGAAAACGACAGTTAACTTTGGGTTTTCTTCTCTGTTTTTGGGGAGGGACGTTGAGTCAAGTCCATGTTAGGGTCTCGCTGTTTTAGTGAGTGTGCCCCTTTCTTAATTACTAAGTTGGTTGTTTTAATCACAGACCTCGGGGTTTGGCGTTTAAAATAAGCAGACGGATATTAGTTTAAACTGGGTTGTAGGAAGAGATATTCGATATGCACATAGTTAATGTACATACACTTTTACATTACGCAATGCAAATCGCAATAAATACGCGCGCGGC
>NC_051404.1:16677477-16677775 GCF_015228065.2 Penaeus monodon | reverse complement strand
GGGGGGAATAAAATTTTATATTTTAATATTTAAAAATATTTTTGATAAAAAAAAGGGGGAATTATGAAATAAGTTAATTTTTAAACTAACACCCCAATAAAAAAATATATAAGATATAAATATTTTTTAAATTAAATTTTTTAACATTCCCCCAAATAGGGGATATTAATATTAAAATTTTATATAAAAATATAAAAATATAATAAAATAAATAAAAATAAGAAAATAAAATAATAGATATAATATATATAAATATATTATATATATCAAAAAATAATAATATAATATAAAACTAATT
>NC_051404.1:16677034-16677327 GCF_015228065.2 Penaeus monodon | reverse complement strand
TCGGTAATAGTCAACTGTTTACTTAGTTAAGCGTATGTGAAGGAAGCTCGATGTTCCACTGACGTTGCATGATGAAGAGAGACATTCATGCACAATGCATGTGCCTAATGTCATTAACTAACCATCCGCGCCATGAGAGAAAAATCCCATTTAAGCTTCCAAAAAGAGTTAGTTAGCGAAGCGAGTCTTGTTTGCGGGATGAGCTTGTTGCCATGCTCTCCGTAGGGCGGGCGGGCATGCTCTCCGTAGGGCGGGCGCCTCAGCATGACTGGTCTGTTTGGCGTTTCGGATGA
>NC_051404.1:16672518-16672857 GCF_015228065.2 Penaeus monodon | reverse complement strand
AACTGCCATCACTCTCCTGCGAGCCTAGCCCAGAGGCGGCAGGCACATGGCTCATCCGAAACGCCAAACAGACCAGTCATGCTGAGGCGCCCGCCCTACGGAGAGCATGCCCGCCCGCCCTACGGAGAGCATGGCAACAAGCTCATCCCGCCTTCAATCCTCGCTTCGCTAACTAACTCTTTTTGGAAGCTTAAATGGGATTTTTCTCTCATGGCGCGGATGGTTAGTTAATGACATTAGGCACATGCATTGTGCATGAATGTCTCTCTTCATCATGCAACGTCAGTGGAACATCGAGCTTCCTTCACATACGCTTAACTAAGTAAACAGTTGACTACT
>NC_051404.1:16672023-16672302 GCF_015228065.2 Penaeus monodon | reverse complement strand
GCATTCCTACAACCCCAGTCTTAAACAATAAATATCCGTCTGCTTAGCTTCAACGCCAAACACCGAGGTCTGTGAATTGAAACATACCAAACTTAGATAATTAAGCAAGCGGCACACTCACTCAAACAGCGAGACCCTAACATGGACTTGACTCAACGTCCCGTCGCCAAAACAGAGAAGAAAACCCAGAAGTTAACTGTCGTTTTCTACATAACATCGTCCTTGGTAAGACAGTCGGCTACATTTAAAAAACATAATAAAGCGTCTGACCTGGAAAAT
>NC_051404.1:16671517-16671652 GCF_015228065.2 Penaeus monodon | reverse complement strand
ACGTCTTTCGCTAACTGTAAACACGATATTGTAATACAGGTCTAAGAAACATTTAATAAAAAATGGATAAAAAAAACGAATATACAAATACATTATACACAAGAAATAAAATGAAAATGCAAACATATTCCACGC
>NC_051404.1:16670692-16671453 GCF_015228065.2 Penaeus monodon | reverse complement strand
ATTCCTTTCCCCCAAAAAAACAAAGACACACTCCCCAACAAACTCATTTCTCGCCTCTTTTTCTCTAAAATAACGACACCCGAATGCACGGACACGAACGCAATACACGCACGAACATAATCTCCGCTGTTCCCCACTGAAGCTGCCTTGTCACCTTGACACGTTGACACTTTGATTGTAGACTCTGCCAAGTTCACATCATACGACACTTAGTGATATACTTCACAAACACCTCAACGAGATTCTTACGATAAATCAATATATAGAATGACATTTTAACAAATGAAAATCGCATAGGCCTACAACCTTTATGGCATAAAAGTCGATTCCACACCGCGCGTTTCGTGAAAAAGTTTAGTCATACAGTTTTTTCCTTCCCTCTCGATGAATCTTAATTCACAAAACGAAATAACGATTACCAAAGAAACCCTTCAACGTCATAAAGCAAACAAACAAATAAAGCGAAACGTGAAAAATACGCCCTACCCAAAACACGTACTAATGACAACTTTCTTTCAATGCATAGGCCTACATCACCACCCCCCCTTACTTCTCGAACGAACTCTCACCGCAGCAAAAGACTCATTAGGAGGCCACTGAACATCACTCATTAATTCACGCCCTGAATGGACAGCATATAACCCCGGCCATGATCGAGCTTCTTGCCAACCGCCGATCCCTTCTTAAAATACCTGGCAAGCACCGTGCCTTCTTTTTTCTTCTTCCTTGTGATACACGCACCTATGGACGAAGGACGAACT
>NC_051404.1:16670409-16670571 GCF_015228065.2 Penaeus monodon | reverse complement strand
AAATGACAGACTACGAAATGGAGTGTCTATTTTTAGTCCAGGTTCAATTCTTTCATGAAGGAGAACGCCGGAGAAGTAGAAGAGACTAGACTAACCAGGTAATCAATCAATCAATTTTCAGGGAGGACTGCAGAGTTTATGAGTGTGGAAAAGCATGGGACA
>NC_051404.1:16668763-16669185 GCF_015228065.2 Penaeus monodon | reverse complement strand
ATGGAGAGGGCGTGTCCCCATGATGCAATAAGCGGACAGGTGCCAAACCCTGCCATCAACCCGGCCCTTTAACTTCCCTTACATTCTCCCTCCCACTTCCTTGCTCTTCGCAATTAAGAACGAGGAGGTACGTACAGGAGATGCAAATAGACGCGCGTCTTAAATCACCATCTACTTGGGGCACAGACGAACATTTTCCGAATCACCTCCCCCCCCCTCATTATCTACAACTGACCTGAATGGGGGTAGAAATACTGGGAAAAAATAGCAAAAAATCGTTTATTTATTTAAGGGATTCTCACGGATGATCGTAAACATTGGCTAAATTTTCGTGCTCGTAACACCGATGACGTCATAAAAGAATTTTCCCTTTTACGTAACTTTACATTTCCATTTCCTCTTAACTTGAGAAACAGAGTGGG
>NC_051404.1:16667440-16668260 GCF_015228065.2 Penaeus monodon | reverse complement strand
GAGATTAAGTTAGAAACGCACCTCGAATATATATATAAAAAGGGCTTACTAAACGATTAAAAAATGCGGCGGAAAATATCTAAGCTCCTGTTTTATTCCCCATCGTTCTTGGCTGACGGATCGAGAGCCCAAGAGAATGTTCGTGCACTTGGGGATGCAATATAGAAAATGCAGCAGAAAGTGCATATGTCAAACTAGAAAAGAATACAAAATTATCAATATAAATTTACATCAGGGTTTTAGGCTTCTCACAGGCCCTACGTGATGTGAAAAAATGTGCATCAGACATTTTTTTTCTCGTTCTAAGAAATATCCTAATATCGTTGCCCTTTAAGATGATCTTTTTTTAAAGACAGAGGAAAAAATATATATAGTAAACCTGAAAACCGCAAAAACGCACGGAAAATAGCAAAGTGAAATGGAAAAAAAACTAAGTCAAGTAAAAAATAACATTGTCATTACTGATACGAATAACGTTAGGCCGCATGTTCAATCAACTAAGCAAGTGACACTCTGCAAAGGCCATGTCCTTCGCTGACATGCGAAAGAAATGATCAAACTGGCTTTCCTGATTTTCAAGGTTCTGGTGACGCGTTGGCTCGCCGCCCCCTTGCAAATCATGCGGATTAACTCTGGGGAAAATATGCAAATATACCGGTAGACAGGATCTGAATACATTCCCTGACTAGGCAAAATTACATCGGGGAAAAATGCAATATACCAGGTGATATGAAATATTCTAATAGCTAGTCGTATGTCATCATTCCCCTCTCTTAACTAGGCTTAAATGATAATTCAGTAATGAATATTAGTATTAAAC
>NC_051404.1:16666948-16667368 GCF_015228065.2 Penaeus monodon | reverse complement strand
CTAGATTACGATTATTCCCTGAGACCAAGAAAAAATAGGCAAACAGAAAAAAAAAAGATATCAAAGAAAAAGACGGCTTTCATTTCACACAATGGGTATTACACATTAAAATAAATAAAAATAACCATTAACCATTTGTATTCCCCAGCACCATCTCACTCCTAAAACATACCAATGAAAAATACTAATCCGTAAAAAAAGGGAAATTCCAAAGAAATTTTCTAGCGGTCATTCGTCAGCAAAATAAACCCCGAATGGACGCCCTCGCAAGTAGAAACACATGGGCCGAGGAGCTGTTTACCTTCGGCCTGGCAAGCACCCAGCAGTACTGCAAGGTGGCTCAGTATGGGTGGGCAGGGACCGCGACGCCAGACGGTAGGGGGTGAAGAGTGGGCAACCCGCCAGTATATGGACGAGGAT
>NC_051404.1:16666716-16666794 GCF_015228065.2 Penaeus monodon | reverse complement strand
CATTTGTAACCCTTGAAACGGTGGCACGAAATGAACCGTGATTATCTTCATTTGGGATAGTGCGCTTGTAACATTGAA
>NC_051404.1:16666314-16666503 GCF_015228065.2 Penaeus monodon | reverse complement strand
ATAAAAATAATAAAATAAACAATAATGACAAAAACAATAAAAATAATAATCTATATATCTTACTTCCTAATTAAAGTGTTCTGCAGATTTTTTTAAAGCTTCTTAGAATGTGAATCAATTATTCCGTATCTTATATTCCTCGCACAGTCTCATCTCCTACATTTGTCTGGTCTGAATAAAATGCATGAC
>NC_051404.1:16665788-16666043 GCF_015228065.2 Penaeus monodon | reverse complement strand
CCCTGTTTTTCTCGCGGGCCGGTATCTGTGAGGCAGCCGATTACCAGGTCATTGCCTTCAATCTCCAGCCCTAAAGTCATAGGATACGACTAAAATCGCCAATCAGTAAAAATAAAATAAACATATAAAAAATGCCCGAAGTGGAGAACTCTTCCATGTGATCAGTACATGATAGGGGCCCGATAAGGATGCAGAGGTTTTATCACCAGCGGCGTACCTTTTTTCCTGTAACTTCGGTGCAGGAAATGAACATGT
>NC_051404.1:16665221-16665528 GCF_015228065.2 Penaeus monodon | reverse complement strand
ATATCAAAACAGATACCGACCTAACAAGCGAAACAAAGCGCCACCAACACCTGCCAAAACCAGCATCACCAATCCTTCTTGACAGCGCCGAACCAATGACCAGAAGTCACAGCCAAAATACGAAAAAATCCCTCCCATGAATTACCCAAGGCAAAAGCACAGTCATGAGCGAAAGTGGAGGCAAAACAATAACACAATAACGACCCTGGACTGCCGAGTCATACCGCACATTGACTGCCCTTGCTCCGTGAACCTTCACGTGTTGTAAATGCTGCTGATAAGACGGAGGAAATGGGGCAGGGTACAT
>NC_051404.1:16661122-16664907 GCF_015228065.2 Penaeus monodon | reverse complement strand
CCGCGTATGACACAGCGACGGCCTTGGCAACCGCCTCCTTCGCGGGGGGTCGGGGACCTTCTTAATCCTTCATCTATCAGCTTCAAGTGTCTTGTTACCTACAAGCATGCACTTATTAGTAAATGATATATATACACATATGTACCTAAAGTTTTTTATCCAATGTTGCCCTCACGCAGGCACGCTCGCACAAACAAACAATATGTCCACACTATCAGATAAATACCAATATTCATATACTGATATTCATAGATATCTATAAGTTCGCCTGCCTAAAACATGTTCGACTTGTTTCAGTGACTAATTGTAGGTAATCTAATCAATGAACCACGTTTCGCTTCATGACCCGTGATATCGAAATGTCATTCGGCCACACATTATGGGCGGAAGAGAAATAAATTGTTACCAATGGCTAGTCTGGTAAAAATATCGTGGTTCTGGTTCATTTTTTCTTCTTATACCGTCCAAATATCCACGAATTCCCTGTAAAGATTCTAAAATAGCAGCCCAGTATAATACATGGAAAAGGGGCTGGTCTGAATCTTGGAATGAATCCATGCGTTTGTTGCAACTACCATGGCATACTTTCAAAGAAGGTGGATTCCCCTTGCAAATTGACTGAACTCGAGACTCATAGCCTCATCAAACATGCGACACCGTTAAACCCAGCGACGAAAAAACTGCCATAGAACTCAACTCATCTAAAGCTTAATAATTAAAGTCATCACATTCAGTAAGCTTTCCAAAGGGTCTTGTGTATCAACTCCCACGTAGTGACTGTACGAAACGTCCTTCACATAGGCCTTAACCACAGCCCAATGCGTGTGACTGGTCCACACGCCCCCCCCCCATGTAGAAAAAGCCTTATAGCCAATTATTAAGCCATTCCAAAGGACTAGTTCTGTCTGGACTAAAATGCTGAAAATGAAGTCCGAGCATACGGCCGTTTTCTAACATCTTTATTAAAAGGAATTCATTCCTTGTCAAGTTTATATATTTTACTTATAGGCTATGTGAAAAGGACTGTGTAGACTGTACAAATGCCACAACATTGGAAAAAAATGCTTGAGCATCAAAAATACATATATTATGCAGCCGTGAGGAAACACCTTTTTGCACAGAAACAGAGACGGGCCAAACAAAGGGGACCTAGCACTGATAAATTATTTGAAATTATCAGCCGTGTCACCTTAGTGATACGGATAAGATCGGGAAGTGGAAATAAAACCGGTGCCACATCACTGAACAACTTTTATCATCTAATATCCCTGAGTTTCTTCACAGGGATTAGCATGGACTACATATCATCTGATAACCTCAATGAAGATATTCATATCACATGGCACAAGTCGACTTTGCGATTCTATTATAGAAAAGCGTAGAAAAGCGGTTTATTACAGAAAGTCTTCAGTTTCCATACCGTAAACGACTCCAACCTCAAAATAAAGTTACTCTGAATAATAGCTTACTTCCTAAGAGTCAAGGCCATCTCAGGCTTTGGTAAACGGTCCCTTTTTCATGTCACCGTATCGAACAATTTCAGATAACGTTCATGAATATTAAAAGAAAAGGGGTCTTTATGTTCAACTCGACGAATAAATAAGAGAAAGTGCTATCTTCTGAATGATTTATTGTACATACCGAAAGAGAACTTCGTCAGTATGTCATTTTCAACGTGTTTTCACACAGTCCACGTCTTTTATTTATAAAACTATAATCACGTGTGTTTTCTCACCGATATAGGCTATCGTATAAAGCTTATAAGTGAGATTAATAGAGTCCAGCAATAATACTTATAAAAGCATATTTATTTATGCAATAAAATCATTATAAAGCTCGAAAAGGAGGTGATAGGAACAATCAAGCACAATGCAAACACAATGCAAATACTACCAGCCACCTCAGATTTCTATGAAAATGTGTTTACCTTCTCGGCACACCAGACGAGCAGGGTAGTCGGTTCTACCGTTATCCACTCTGCAACTTTTTTATATACTACTGAACGCAAACACCATAATCTACTACAATCTAAAATGCTGCAACTAAATCTAAACCAACAATCTCAGATAATAATTTCTGAATGACGCGAAAGGGCTCTTTGATAATAATTATAGTAACAAATTACTGTTTCAGGGTCATAGGTAGCTGGGTTTTTTTTCTCCTTCATCCCCCTCCTCCTTCCTTCCTTTACAAACAATGCCGTAAAATACTAAAGCCCTTCCTACCCCCTCTTCTACGGCCGAGTTTTCTCTCCCCCTCCCCCAACCGGCGCGCCTTGAATCGACCCCAGTCTGACCCCAAACTGACAGCTCCACACGCGGCGCACTACTGCAGAGTCGAGTCGATCTCCTTCCTTCCATTCCTTTCCACAATAAAATAAAATTAAACATAAGTGTTCTAATTTAATTATCCTTTGAAGTACTAAAGTCCATAATTAAACTATTGAAAAGTACGAAATAAGTAATGGCAAAGTGTGGCAAAGCCACACAAAGTTCTGACAGCTTGCCCTTACGAAATCATTCAATTCCCATTGATCAATTCCTCAATGACCGCTATGGTGAACTCAATTCGATCTGACAATGACTACGTGACCTAAGATCCACCTTGGCAGCACGCTTATCAATCTGACTCCCTGCTCATGATACTCATTATCTGACACCTCCCACCATACCTCCTTTACTCTTGGTTATGATAAAACTTGCATGGTGGTTGCTGTTGCTACAGTATCTCGTGTAAATATAATAACATTGGTCTTTGTTTACAGTCACGGGCAGGGTATATTCCAAGGATAACACGAAAAAATAGGTACACAGGTAAGGTACATGAGGCATAGGTGAGGTAAAGAGACGCAGGTAATGCAAATGAGGAACCGGTACACAAAAAGGTGTATGAAGCTGAAATTATACAGCCATTATACAAAGGAACATTACATTGCTATCAGACTTATCCTTTAAACGATAAAGCCGATAATGTAATTCTGTTACAACCGTCTACTGATTCAAGTCTGATCCGACCTGTCACTTATTGTCCCTTTTTAGTGGGTGTTGCATTTCACTTTTTTACGCGTTACTGTCTCTTTGATCAAGGGAAATGGGGTTAATAAACTTCAGGTTGTGTGTACAATTTAACCTACAGGAGATGAAATGTAGAAACTGCTAACCAAGAAGGTTACAAAATAAGGACTGATGTCGGTTTCCTGACCGAAATGATGCAAAAAAAAAACATTCACTGAGCTTTGAAAGTGGATGGAAAGCCTCATAATGAATATTTATACATCCCAAGTATTAATCTTTATTGATTTGACTTCGAGGGTTTTATCAAACCTAACAGTTTTTCACAAATTCAGCATCTTGTTCCGTGCTTATTAGATTGTTTTGTTACTCTTTATCATGCACTGTCTTATCTTGTCATTTACCTCGATTCAACCCGGATACGGCGGGCCAGTCCTTAACTAAACAATGGCATTTAGCAAAACCCAAACAGGTACGAACAAACTGGTCTAGACACCAGCGAGTACTGGACTGGTTTTGGCCAATCTCGGGTCAGAGAAAGTTGTCTAAAAATAAAATCTGGTATCAGGGCACCAGGAGCAAAGCTCTGCGAGCAGCGGTCACCCCGGCGCCGCCTTGACAGTCAGCCTTCCTAACCGTCTAGGAGTCTGTCGAGCGCCCTGTCAGATCATTTCCCTCTACTCACCTGCTCGTCTCTTGCCAAAAGGCCTATCTACGTACCCACACAAACCCATCTTCGATTTCCTACGCACGACAAAACGCGACCCAAATGTG
>NC_051404.1:16660394-16660901 GCF_015228065.2 Penaeus monodon | reverse complement strand
ACCCACACACCCTCACTCCAACAGTAGCTACAAGAACACCCATTGAAGAAGTCCTGCGCTCCTAAAGACAACTCCCGGAGTCCTTTTTGCTTGAACTCCCCACCTCCTGCTATTACTACTCGCCAACAAATCCCCCATCATCAGTGGGTAATCTCAACCGCTGTCAAGGACTCTGTTGTGATCTACATAAGAGAGCTGATAATGTGCGCGTTGAAGGGACGCCGCTCCGGAAGGGGGCTTTGTCTGTGGTATAATATGTTTAATTAACTAATTCATAGGTCGATATGGAAAAAAATAAGAATCAACGATGAGGGGGAAATGACAATTATCTATCAGGCAGATTATAGCTTTAATGCTGTCCAATTATACATTATGTAAATCAAGATATTATATTTTCAATGTACTCGTACTACTAAAGTGATAGGAACAAGCAGAATGCTCTTTCTCCCTTCTCTCGTTTCGATCTTTTATTTCCTCTCCATCCTATCTGCTCCTCTTCATCTAGGC
>NC_051404.1:16657994-16659503 GCF_015228065.2 Penaeus monodon | reverse complement strand
ACATCCTTCCTGTCTCCTAGTTCTTAGACTAATCCTTATCTCTATTCGTTTTCTTTTCCTCCCTCCCCTTTCTCTCTTCCTTACTTCCTCTCTCTCTCTTTTACTCTCTTCCTTCTTCTGTACATATATACAGTATGTATATGTTAATGTGTGTACGAGTACGTTAAAGCGTACGTTTATTTGTAAGTGTATGGGGGTATGTAGGGACATATGAATGGGTTTTTACGTACAAGTGAATGTGCACAAAAAAATTGTTGGTATGTGTGTATACCCGGCGAATGACGGTGAATATTCAGAGTATGACTCAATAAGCGATAAATGTAGATATAATATGGTTTTGTGTTTCTTATGTGCAATGCCTTATTTATTTTATCTAGTTGTCATATCCTTAACGATTTTCTTAATATATATTATGCGCATAATGGTGAGTTTGTAAGGAAGTATGTGCGAGTATGTGCATGCGCGTCTGTGTGCACCAAAATACTGTATAAAGTTAATCTCAGTTTTACTTCCGCTCATCTAAAACTCTCTAAAACAGTCCTGTCATTTCTCTACACTGTAGCATACCTTGTATCTTTTCTCAATATTCTAAATCAATGTCGACCGCCTCACGTAGTCACGTCGCGATGCGCACCAGTTAAGCGTTTTCATAAACCGGTGTGATCTTATTTCTCTAGAAATGCCGTTTCTACGAGTTTCATTTAAAGATGAAGTTATTCTACTCCGTTTTATTAACATCTACGTTTATTTATTGTAGAGCGTACGAGAAAAACTCCTTTAATGGAAAAGGGCGGTCTGACACAGCCTGACGCGTGCCACAACGAGGCACTGTCAAGTAACGGAATGGTATTTTCACGTGTTTTACGGCTAAAACTCCTAGTTTTCTCACTTACCAGTAGAATGCCACTTGATCCCCTTTGCCTGCTGCCACATGCCGGTCTAAGCAGTTGTAGCAGATGTTGGTCTTGGCGCCTGCTAACCACCGAATGAAAATCTTCCCGTTCGTGGTGTCAAAATTGTAGTCAACGAACTTGCCTGTCACACCTTGCTCGAAATAAAAATCCTTGGCAATCTCTCCCCAAAATGCTTCCGGGTCTTTAACAGACTTCTCATACATCTGTTTGTACTGCTCCATTGAAGAGCAGTGGGATATCTTAGCCACCTTTTCGGCTGGGTTGAAGATTTGACAACCTTCGCTCGCCATGGTGCCGGCACACGTTTGTCCTCTACCAAGCCAAAACACAAACTGCCTCGGATGGGACGCGTCGGGAGAGCGCCGTCTGGGGGCGGGAGCGGCGGGAAGAAAGAAAACGGGAAACCCTGAGCGAGGACTTTGATAAATGAGGTTGGGATCATGATTTGTCGTTATATGAAATGTATCTTGTGTCTGGCCTTTATGGTTTGTCTTTATATGCAATGTATATTGTGTCTGGTCTTTATGGTTTGTCTTTATGAAATGTATCTTGTGTCTGGTCTTTATGGTTTGTCTTTAAAGAAATGTGTCTAGTG
>NC_051404.1:16657549-16657880 GCF_015228065.2 Penaeus monodon | reverse complement strand
GTTTCTAAAACTTTGTTTTGGTTCTAGATCGTGCTCAGTAGGCTTCATATGTTTAAACCTAAAACCCGGGATTCTGAGGGGCGCGCCAAAATATGTATGTAGTTGAAGAAGAAAAAAAAATGTCAAACAAATTGAGTGCTCTGTTTGTTTCCGTGCCAAAAATAGTTTATCCTCTCTGAACTTTTATGACAAAAAAACTGACTTCCTGTGCAGTGTTATTCGTTACCCTTTCAGGAAAAAATAATTTCATACAAAATCCTGTTCATTATATATGCCTAAGGGCTGGAAAATGTTTACCAGCCAGTGGTCATATTTAGGCAATGCTAGAATT
>NC_051404.1:16656523-16657438 GCF_015228065.2 Penaeus monodon | reverse complement strand
TTGGAGGATAAAACTGACGATGGATATTTTAAATTTCCTAACACAATAATATAAAGTTGAATTTTTAGAAATACAAGAGTAAAACTTACCTGCACAAGCATAAACTTAGATATATGTGCATGCGTAAAATGCACACACTCATGTCCTCTATGTACACACACACACAACCACCATGACAGGAAAGGACGCACATTAACGTTCCGAACGCTCGGTATACTTCCTCATCTGTAACACATACTTCTTGCATCAACATGTACTCACTATATCATGCGGGTGTCCTCTATTGTCCTTTGGTTTTATACCTTGTTTTCATATTTGGTAGATACTTAGTAGTGCTTCAGCCTTACTAAAACTAGCATCCGCATAGTAGACAATTTACCCTGTTGAAGATTTATCATATCGGGCAATTATCGAAGTGCTGACGTAATATTCGTAAATGTTTCCTCCATATTCATAAAATTAACAATAATCTGATTTACCTGTATTCAAATTTCTCTAATTGCATATAATCGGCGACTTGCAAATTCAGGTAATCACAATACTCAGGACTCTCGAGACCAGGTATAGTTCTCCTTTTCTCTGATCAAAATGTATGACCAGCCATATTTAGAAGGTGAGGGCGATTTGAATGAATTGTTTTGAATAGTCTTCGTCAGCTAAGAATAGGATAATTTATTATTCCCTTAATCCTTACCCTCTTCCAAGTGTTTTGGTAATGTTTCGAATATTTTTATATGTACTTGCTTAGAAAACAGAGGTACTGAGACGAGAAAATCCACTCTTACGTTTTTATTTTGTTTTTCATGGAATCTCAGGCTGAATATTTATTTGTCGGAGGTAGATGAGGATGAAGAAATAATTTCGAAACTTAGACCCTCGGACTTAAGCAAAAAGCAATTAATGCACTTAAAAAAC
>NC_051404.1:16656211-16656362 GCF_015228065.2 Penaeus monodon | reverse complement strand
TTATGTACCAGTACAGTTATTCCAATTATTGTCCCTGCTGTTCTATTCTATCAAAAGTCCAGAAAGTAAGGTGCCCTGTTCATAATAAACAGTATAAGTAAATAAGAATAATAAATATACTGTCTAGACTACTGTTTCAACACTGTGCCAA
>NC_051404.1:16655015-16656050 GCF_015228065.2 Penaeus monodon | reverse complement strand
CCCATTCAGGATGTAAAACTTCATGTCTCGTGAAAAATTAGCGTGAAAAACGTTAACCAAATTTCCTTTGAAATAAATATAAATTTGTTCTCATTGAATGTACTGTGTTTAGGTTTTGAATTTCAAAGATTATATGCATGCATTCGCCTTCGGTAGATCTTTTTTAATCCATATCATAAAAATTATTTTCCAGATTTCCTTTTATTAAATCACTTGCTGTTGACAGTATCTTTTTTAATTTCTAGAGGTATTCCCCAGGGATCTGTCCTCTTTCTCTCTTTCTTCCTTCTCCTTATCAGTGGTCTCTTACTGCTTTTCGAATTACACGTTTGCCGATGACCCAGCCTGACACTCTTCACACTCACCTTCAATTGCCTCAGATTGCAAGCCTTCATCTCTCAAAATTTATGTTTCCGACATCATTCATAGACTGAGTCTTCATAATAATCTCTCATATTTGAATCTCACACTTCAGACACCTCTCTTCATGATAGGCGGGCGTGACACTCATCCCCTACAAAATCCTTGACACATAATGAATCATCTTTCCTCACACACTATAGTTACATACACACAATTTTCGGCCTCTGGACTGGTTGTCATTCAGCACTGTCTAGCTACTTGATCAACGTGACATTAAACAGGCCTACTCCAATGAGAAAAGATCCCCAACAAAACATATACCTTGTAAATTACAGCAGTATGCTTTTATTGAACCAACGCTGTACTGGATTACTGTAGGCTGGATTCAGTGTGTCCGTTTAGATGGCTCTTGTTCCCTGTCCTCTTGGTGTCCCACAAGGCGTTGTCCCAAGGCCTTTCTGTTCTCCTTTTTTTCTTTTTCATTTCTTTCAAAGTACACTCCCTTATCCATTATCTCTTCTTCTTTTTTTTTTTTGTTTATTAGATTTTGCGCTGAAGCTGTCTTTTTTATATACGTCAAGCAGGTGACTTACGACTGATAACTTCGTCAAAGTGACTTGGACGCATTGATGTAATGGGGAAGCAGATGGCATATAAGCTTTAAACTCGGTA
>NC_051404.1:16653324-16654307 GCF_015228065.2 Penaeus monodon | reverse complement strand
TTAAGGAAGGACTTTGCAGTTGCAATTCCGACATAAATAAGCTTACAACATACTTGCGTTACCAACAACCGAGTAGTGTGTGTACCAACGAACTGAAGCTCGCAGACAAGCACAGATACAAGAAATCGCGTACAAAATTGCAATCACAATGACAGAAAAATAACTCTATCTGCACCCTACTAATACCAGAAACACCAGCAACTCACACGCATGAACATGCAACATACCACACCAACACTGACACTTACAAACACTCCTTCCTCCGTACCACACATGGCTTTAGTAGGATCCCACTCCCTCGCATATCCTAGACAACACCAAAATACACTTCTTAGGGATCTGTCCTCTTTCTCTCTTTCCTCCTCCTCTTTATCATTGGTCTCTTACTGCTTTTCGAAATACACCTTTGCCGATGATCATTCTTTGCCAATACAATGTATATCTAACAGTAATCATGCAGCCCAAGAACACTAAAAATGAGCTCCTCTTTTCTAACCAACTATTCGTGTTCTTTGATAAAGTAAACGCATGTTGTGCGTGCCCCTGTGTATTAATCAATCGAGATCGAGTCTTGCTTGCACCTCCCTATTGGTGCCCGTCCACTCCCCCTTCCATTTCTTCGCTTGCTGATGATATAATCAAATTTGAATGGTTGCTTTAAAATTATTGAATTCTAATGTCTTCAAGATACATTACCCCAGTATATTTTTCCTGTCTTCATTCCAGCTTTAATATGGCAATTTAAATTAATAAAATACTCGATTTCTCGTATATCATTGTATCAAGGATTCAAGTTAATAGCATATACCTTTAAATCTGCCACCAAAGACTGAAATGTTTTCCTTTGCTCCAATCTATTTATTCGAATTCTAGATTGGTTCTGTCAACCCTCGTGTAAAATATAGCTGTCTGATGGGTCTTCTTCCTTTATCCAGTTCAAATCAGACACATACCGCTTTCCCTTTTTTCTGCCCCTTAAGGCA
>NC_051404.1:16653118-16653241 GCF_015228065.2 Penaeus monodon | reverse complement strand
GCTATAAATCAATTTGAAGAATAAGCTCTTCCCCAACCATAAGTAGCGATTTTTTTCACCAACGGTCGTAGTGGTAGATTCAGCCATTCTGTCTTCGTCGAAAATTGTCGTCCCTAATCAGAT
>NC_051404.1:16648331-16650548 GCF_015228065.2 Penaeus monodon | reverse complement strand
AACGATAAGCGAGGTAGCACCTGTGGCACCATTAATTGATTATCAAGACTACCATCATTTTTCGAGGCACGCTCCCACGCCTCACCCCATAGACTGCCAGAACGAAGGGTGTGTCGCCGTCGCCGGCCCGACCCTTCGGCCGAGCGACGACTTGCCACTGCCTCTGAGTCCACGTTATCTGCGGCGCCAAACCATGTTGTCTCCGAACACGTGACTGGAGAAAAATCACGGAGGAAACGGGGCATTTCACTTCATCATTTGGCATTCGATGGATTTTGTTTTGGCGAGACTTTAATGTTTGGTTGGGTGGTTGGATTTTTTTACTTTTGGTGATAAATAGGACGAAGTATTTTATACACGCATACTGACCTTATAACATATTTATTGATTCATGCGTTGTAATATGATGTAAAAAGTTTAACACCATTTGAAGGGAGCACAAATACATATAATTAACAGATAAGTTATTGTATTGCTATTATTTTGGGCTTTTCAATATCTTTTTTTTCAATCTTGGAGCCAAAAAGCTTAAAATGCTTTGTTCTTTTGTGGTTTACTTAAGCTTTGAGAGAAGACGTTGATAGCTTTGTCCGAAGGCTTTTAGGAGGCTTCTTCTATCTTAATGGAAAACCAAGTTGCTGTCAGGAAAATTTGAGATTGATGAAAAATAAGGTTGATTTTATAAAAGCTACTTTATCGTATTATTTTTGTATTATGGTGTAATGCACATGATTGGTTAATATACAAAGCCGGAAATGGAATCCAAGTTCAGACAGAGCACACGCATCGGAACAAGGTTTGTTGTGGACTAGTGACGCACGGACTCTTGGCGACTGTTGTTTTGCTGCCGGTATATTATTTTCAACGTTTTCTACCCAAAAATGTAAGCGTAGATGGCAAGTACAGGGCATTATAAAAGATGGTATTTTTCCGTTTAAATGAGTGAAGTTACATTTAACACATATTCTGAGTAATTGTCATATTTCAAGTTTAATGTTATGGCGTCTCGAGATAATCTTGGAAACGTTTATTATTGTGAAACCAGTTTTGATGCATCTTTCAAGTTTTTTTTAATATTCATTATCGCTTGAATAAGTACACATTCCCATATGCTTCAAAATCAGGTGTTATTCCGTTATCAGATAAACAGTTTCTGAAAAAATGAAAGGAAAATAGCTCGTGACCATGAAAAAGACGGCAGTATTGGTGTGCGTGGGTGCACCATATTCGTACGTTTTCTCTGCATTATGTTGCGTTCGGAACTGCATGTCCAAATCAGACGGACTAATTGTTAAATCGGACGGACAAGTTGCTTGTATTCGAGGCCCGCAGCCCCTGCATTACTGAGCTGATTAAGAAACAAACTGAATGACAGTTAATATTCTTCTAATCATCGCTTGAAGCCGAATTACTAAACTAATACAGCTTTGCACATCAGGTTAACAGTTATACACACTTAGCAGATTTGTTGAAAAATTTAATGATGAAAGCTGTTATTAAGGAATTCCATCATCTTCATTATATACTAACAAGCACATTTCATTAAATTCTGTTTGCTTTCTAGAGGTCCAAGTTCATGATTTGTTTACACAAGTTGAACATTGTTCCAATGTTTCTTCCAACTAGTTTGCTTGTCCAAATTGAACAAGCAGTTCTGAATGTAGCATTAAACTCTTGAGTGCTATTTTATCGCTATAGCTTAGGGGTTTGTAGTTACCTTTTAGTTTGTAGTTTTGGTATATCAGTTGTTTGATAGTTCACAGCATAGTGACTACACAATGTTTCTCATTTTGACTACTGATTCACTCCAGACAAGTCTGGTACATTTGCTCCAGACTTCCTTTTTCATACCTACTACATTAAGTGCAAAATATGACCTGAAAAAAACATTTGTAATGATAATCATATTCATTAACTGACTAAGCAATTACTGCTAGTGTGATAGTATAATAAAATGGACGTTTGTAATGGAATATGGTGATAATTGCTGACCATCCAGATATCCTTCACCAGGAACTTCTTATCAAACCTCCCTTGTTATGCATTATTTCTTGTTATGTTATAGCTTAAAAAGCTGAGTAAGTTTAATGATAACAGAAATGAAGCCGTTTAATTTTGCTTGGTATTAGGACCAAATATTTTTTGACAGATTATTATAACCATTGTGTTAGAATATTCTTAAGGGTTAGATTTTGTAGCAGAATTAGTTCTATTTAT
>NC_051404.1:16645143-16645460 GCF_015228065.2 Penaeus monodon | reverse complement strand
ACTAAGTAAGGGTTTATGGTGCAGGAAGAGTTAGAATCCCAAGACATTATGTTGCTGAAATTCAGGACTGACATGCCTGGCACACAACCACAGTGCTCCTGCCATCCATGCTCGATTGATACCAATAGTTGAAACAATTGGTGCTCTCCATATGGAAAGGTTATATGGTGTTGCTATATGAATATAATTACTTTTGCTGCTCTGGACTATTCAGTAGAAATGTAATAAAGTTAGAGTTTGACAGCCATATGATTAACTAACTTTTGGCATAATCTATATATAGTTGATATTTTATCTACAGTATAGATTGCAGGAAG
>NC_051404.1:16644522-16645090 GCF_015228065.2 Penaeus monodon | reverse complement strand
CTGATGTAGTTGAACACTGTTGAAAAGGGAATTCCAGAGTTGATGTTGGACTTGATTCCTAGAGCCAGAGTCAAAAATTGTTAAATTTTGAAGTGAGATCTGAGTAGAGATACAGAAAAATTAATGTAATGCTCTCAGAAAACAGAAAATAACATTATTAGATTAGAAAACATTCTGCAGAAACTGATCATAGACCTAAGAAATTGTATAAAAAATTGGCCTATTGCGACCTAGGCAGTCAGTGTGGCTTCTGTGCCTTTGGTGCTCCCCTGAAAGGACAGTAAGCCTCCAGCATGTATATTCTGATAGGCTAAAGCTTCTAAAACACAATGGTACCAATTTTAAACACTCTTGCTAAATATATGTGGTGGGGATTTTTTAGCTTTTGCTGTGGAGTGATTATGATTAATCACCACATTAGGACTCCGTTCAGTTTTTATCCTGCCAGCATATTTGTTGTAAAAAACATAAGTGACAGTGTCCAAGGTGCATGGCAGTACATATAATCATTTACAATAGGGTAAATATTATTTAAATCCTTTTTTTAAAAAATAGGGAAAAAATGCAA
>NC_051404.1:16643661-16644422 GCF_015228065.2 Penaeus monodon | reverse complement strand
CGTTTTTTGGGCGTATGCGAAAAATGTTTAAGAGGAGTTATTCTAATCGCTTTAATATTATATGAAATGTCCAGTTAGGGGTCTATAAAAACGTTGCCTCATCTTCGAAGTACTTGTGAACGCCCGTACTTTCCTGAATTTCTCCTCGCTTAGCAAAATTAACAAGAACCATATTTAAAGAAAAGAAGTGGTGATCATAACCCCATTTCCTTATGGCACATTATCGATACATTAGTCACGATTATAGACCTACTTACTGTCATTTTGAACAACTTTCTTCTGCTGTTTTGCATAACACTGTTATTGCTAATTATTCCCCATTCTTTGTTCAAATCTGCCTCTTTTACAGGCTATTGTTGTTGTTGTTTTCATCTGCGTGTTATTGAATCTTACGAGTCATCTTCGTTTGCGAGTAGAGTATTCTAATATAATGTAGTCCCTCTCCTATATGCCAGATTTTCTACAAACACAATGCAAACGTTCGTTTTCTTTGAATACCACAATTTACCGATAAACTATTTCATATATCGGCAATTGGTTGAATTGAGTTAGGAACGCAGCACGCGGTAACAGGTTAAAAAATTACTGACTTGATAACGATAACCACGTGGAGCTATGTCGAAATCTAACACAAACTGATTAATCAGTAACGACAATAATCATTCTAAATCATCTTTCTGCATAATCTATTGTTTGTATCGATTCTGCTAATAACAGAATTATTTTATTGTGTACCTGTGACAGTTACGAAAAGGTTGATC
>NC_051404.1:16643063-16643148 GCF_015228065.2 Penaeus monodon | reverse complement strand
AAAACTTGAGTTGATGATATAAACCTGCTGCTAGTATTTTCCCCCTATAACAGACTTCGTCGCAGTTCGTGAGTTTAAGGGCATC
>NC_051404.1:16634510-16635964 GCF_015228065.2 Penaeus monodon | reverse complement strand
TAAGATTTAAGACAGATAATTCAGTTCATTGTGTACCTGTCTATCAATGTTCTCCATGGAGGACAAGTACGAACATGAAGAGATTGGAAAAATAGTAATTAGAATATTAGTAGATTGAAGCACTGTGACACTGATAAGATAGTGTTGTAAAAAGTCTAAGCAACATAACGATTTACTAGGTAATGGTATGCAGTCAAGCATGGGGGTTGAAAACCAAGATTCACACTGCCAACATTCAGCACCTACCCTTGTCAGACACAACGAGGGATTTGAAGAGCTAGGAAAGCCCAGGTATGTCACGGGAAGAACTCTCCCATTTCCCGGGCATTCCTGAAAAAATTCTCAAAGCTACCAACGTTAGCAAGGTCAGGCACTGTTAGGCACGTCCAATTGATTGGTACTTCTTTGAAAAGAGGGACGTAACAGCAACACGCTAAGCTAATCCACAGAAGATGAATTCATTCTAAAACTAATACTAGCACCTTGCAGTATCTAACCTAAGTCATTCGCTAGCGAGGTCGTTTAGCTTATCATCATTATCATGATGATAAGCTAAACATAGAGAACTGTACTTCACAGTTCCACTTGAATTATATCTGAAACTTTACTTATTCAAAACGTTCTACATTTCATTGTGTCAGATGTATTCTGTGGCCGTTCCAATATCAAGTGTGTTTCATAACGACCGTCAGCCGACGCAGCTGCGCCACTAACGTATGGACTCATGGAGGTGCTTAGTTGACGTGTTTTCCTGACTTGCTTTAAACACAGAGGCTTTGTAATACTGAATCCGTTTCATCTCCTAATATATTTAACATACTTGAGCTCTTCCTCGACTTACTGCATCCAAAAGTAAATTAAAGTATTTATTAAAACAATAACATTATGAAATATGTTTTAATTTCCATTTATTTATATGGAATACAATAAAACATTAAAGAATACATATTTATTATTCTGCAACATAAATGAGTTGATATTCCGTTATCGTTTCTTGTGTCAGGAATCATAAAATCCTCACAGAATGAGCCATTGATTTGGAATATACATTTGCAAGGGATACGAACTTATTATTATTTATTTATTTTTAGATCAGAGGTGGCGGCGGGCATGATGCACATCTCATTGTAGAATGCAGTTCTCTCTTCGAACGTCAGGAAGCCCTTGGGCAACATTTGTCATCTCTTAATGAAATGCAGTTTTGATGAAGCTAATTTATCAACTCGACTCATTCTGTAATTAAGCGAAGGCCCATCTTCATGTGCACGGTGACGTAATGACCTCCTTACTCCTTTAACGGACCAACTTCCGCAAGTTTTCTTATCTTATGCAAAATATCTTATCTGTCCATCTAGGTATATGTTATGCTGAATTATCTGTCGATCGGCATTTTGTTAATTTCATTGTCTGTCTATTTATGTGCCTATCTGTATCTTTCCATCTCTATCCATCCT
>NC_051404.1:16634260-16634454 GCF_015228065.2 Penaeus monodon | reverse complement strand
CCTGTCTCTTTACACACGCACGTTAGCATCATCAATGCTATCATGACAAAAGCAGTCCGATGGATTTCAATAATACTGAAAGACAAAACCGTTATGAATATTACTGAAGATACATCCTTCGCATTAACGAGTCGTATTTATTTCCTTTTCTGTCTTTTCATTATTATCTTTTTTGTACTTTTTTTTATTTAATT
>NC_051404.1:16633196-16634160 GCF_015228065.2 Penaeus monodon | reverse complement strand
TTGGGGGGGTTTGTTTTATGTTGTTAGCTTACGTAACACAGGAAGCCTTGGTGTGCACCCCAGCAAAAAAAATGAATCTTCAGGCTCGGGAGAAACAGACAGTGAGTAAGAAATACGCACACTGAATTCTAAAATCGTTTTCAGACTGGACATTTACAAGAAAACCCAATATATTTACAACAGTGGTTTAACAATGTGGTGTTAACAGTACTAGTATTATGTCAACAAGGACATCCTTGGCCTTATGGGTAGTGCACTTAAGTACAGGCATTGGATAATAATGACTATAGATCGGGTATTATATTAAATTCCTTGTGTTAGAAAGTGCGTATCGATGTTAATAAGTACATCCATGGCATTGGTAGTTAGAGTACCAGAGATAATAAATACAACTAATACAACCTTGCGAACTCTCCATAAGCATAAAAAAACCCAATTTCCCTTTGACATAAAAAACATACCTTCATCCAGGTGGCAGCGCAGAAGGGTGTGGCAACAGCGACGGGACATTTAGTATGACCACGGTGAAACAGCTCTGGTGATATTGCAAGTGATCAATGTCGAGTGCATTATCACACCCAATGTTGACGAGTGTGGCAGAGCTATTGAATCAATACCCAACTGTACAATGATGTTAGAAATGTGATGTAGTTTATTGCACTGGTATGTATATTTGTATCAATTATTGGGTATGGCCAAAGAGTTTAAAAATCGTCGTGTTGTGATAATAAAAAAAAAATACAGTATTGATTCTGTATATTGAATAATTTCAGCTGAAATATGATTATAGCCATAATGACACTCTAGGATTTATCATCTTATGATTATGACGATTATGCAATAAAGGGATTATCGTTGTTGAATTATAATGTTTTTAAAAATTATAGTAAAGATAATAGTGAAAGCATGATAGCCATATAAATA
Organism: Penaeus monodon; assembly: GCF_015228065.2. Classification (NCBI taxonomy): domain Eukaryota; kingdom Metazoa; phylum Arthropoda; class Malacostraca; order Decapoda; family Penaeidae; genus Penaeus; species Penaeus monodon. The sequence continues at coordinate 16,633,236 of NC_051404.1, read as the reverse complement.
GAGCAACAGCGACAATTATGATAATTATGTGAGTAATTTT
>NC_051404.1:16632647-16632931 GCF_015228065.2 Penaeus monodon | reverse complement strand
CAATTCTGGTTTTCATCCTATCAACTTATTCACTAATTTAAACCTTCTTCAGATATTCTAATTACCCATCATAAGTTTAAGATATGTTTTTCATGAAAGGAAAAAAAAATACTTGAGGGCCAAAAGAATTTACTGCTTCGCTTCCATTCCAGGATTTGGTAACAGTTGAATCCAAATGGCACTGGGGTCGAGTACACTGGCTTTGCGTGGGGAAAATAACACAGGGCTGCGTATTGGTACTGCATGATCGTGGATCTGTGCATGATTCTGATGGTTGGCAGACT
>NC_051404.1:16632274-16632456 GCF_015228065.2 Penaeus monodon | reverse complement strand
TAAGAGTTGAAAGGGATAGGGACTGGGCATATGGAGGAGGAGAGGAACAGACCATGGGGACTGGGGGATTAGGTGGGGTGGGGAAGATGGGGGAGGTTAGGGAGAGGGACAGGCTAATAGTGGGGGAGAAAAAGTGGGGAAAAATTGAAGGACTCAGAGAGGGTGTTGGAGTGAGAGGCAAA
>NC_051404.1:16632142-16632208 GCF_015228065.2 Penaeus monodon | reverse complement strand
AAAGGTCAAGGTCAGAGGCGCCCTTCGGACATAAGCGAGGATGTGACCGGAATGACCTTTCTGGCA
>NC_051404.1:16631523-16631856 GCF_015228065.2 Penaeus monodon | reverse complement strand
CAAACAAAACAGATAAGAAATAAAATACCACCTTTTCCCCAACCCCCCCCCCGGCCCCTCCGCTCTAACAAAGGGAATTACGAACCACGAATAAATACGGGTTTGAAAAAATAAAAAATAAAATAAAAACAAAGAGAATATTTAAGACAAATATAAGATAAAAATGATAAAGACAGAAAAAAAGGAAGAAATAAAATACGAACTCGGTGTAAAGTGCGGAAGGGGAAATGTATCTTCAGTAATATTCATAACGGTTTTGTCTTTCAGTATTATTGAAATCCCTCGGGACTGCTTTTGTCCCTGATAGCATTGGGTGATGCTAACGTGCGTGTG
>NC_051404.1:16631091-16631375 GCF_015228065.2 Penaeus monodon | reverse complement strand
TTCAGCATAACATATCCCCTAGATGGACAGAAAAGATATTTTGCATAAGATAAGAAAACTTGCGGAAGTTGGTCCGTTAAAGGGAAAAGGAGGTCATTACTTTCACCGTGCACATGAAGATGGGCCTTCGCTTAATTACAGAATGAGTCGAGTTGATAAATTAGCTTCATCAAAACTGCATTCATTAAGAGATGACAAATGTTGCCCAAGGGCTTCCTGACGTTCGAAGAGAGAAACTGCATTCTACAATGAGATGTGCATCATGCCCGCCGCCACCTCTGATC
>NC_051404.1:16630002-16631066 GCF_015228065.2 Penaeus monodon | reverse complement strand
ATTCGTATCCCTTGCAAATGTATATTCAAATCAATGGCTCATTCTGTGAGGATTTTATGATTCCTGACACAAGAAACGATAACGGAATATCAACTCATTTATGTTGCAGAATAATAAATATGTATTCTTTAATGTTTATTGTATTCCATATAAATAATGGAAATTAAAACATATTTCATAATGTTATTTTTTTAATAAATACTTTAATTTTTATTTTGGATGCAGTAAGTCGAGGGAAGAGCTCAAGTATTTTAAATATATTAGGAGATAAAACGGATTCAGTTTTACAAAGCCTCTGTGTTTAAAGCAAGTCAGGAAAACACGTCAACTAAGCACCTCCATGATCCATACGTTTAGTGGCGCAGCTGCGTCGGCTGACGGTCTTTATGAAACACACTTGATATTGGAACGGCCACAGAATACATCTGACACAATGAAATGTAGAACGTTTTGAATAAGTAAATTTTCAGATATAATTCAAGTGGAACTGTGAAGTACAGTTCTCTATGTTTAGCTTATCATCATGATAATGATGATAAGCTAAACGACCTCGCTAGCGAATGACTTAGGTAGATACTGAAAGGGGTGCTAGTATTAGTTTTAGAATGAATTCATCTTCTGTGGATTAGCTTAGCGTGTTGCTGTTACGTCCCTCTTTTCAAAGAAGTACCAATCAATTGGACGTGCCAAAACAGTGCCTGACCTTGCTAACGTTGGTAGCTTTGAGAATTTTTTTCAGGAATCCCCGGGAAATGGGAGAGTTCTTCCCGTGACATACCTGGGCTTTCCACTCTTCAAATCCCTCGTTGTGTCTGACAAGGGTAGGTGCTGAATGTTGGCAGTGTGAATCTTGGTTTTCAACCCCCATGCTTGACTGCATACCATTACCTAGAAATGGGTTATGTTGCTTAGACTTTTTACAACACTATCTTATCAGTGTCACAGTGCTTCAATCTATAATATTCTAATTACTTTTTTCCAATCTTTCATGTTCGTACTTGTCCTCCATGGAGAACTTTTGATAGACAGGTACACAATGAACTGAATTATCTGTCTAAATCTTA
>NC_051404.1:16622810-16622882 GCF_015228065.2 Penaeus monodon | reverse complement strand
GATCCTTAAACTACGAACTGCGACGAAACTGTTATAGGGGAAAAACTAGCGCAGGTTTATATCACAACTAGT
>NC_051404.1:16621483-16622332 GCF_015228065.2 Penaeus monodon | reverse complement strand
AATACTATGATCAACCTTTTCGTAACTGTCACAGGTACACAATAAAATAATTCTGTTATTAGCAGAATCGATACAAACAAATAGATTATGCAGAAAGATGATTTAGAATGATTATTGTCGTTACTGATTAATCAGTTTGTGTTAGATTTTGACATAGCTCCCCGTGGTTATCGTTATCAAGTCAGTAATTTTTTAACCTGTTACCGCGTGCTGCGTTCCTAACTCAATTCAACCAATTGCCGATATATGAAATAGTTTATCGGTAAAATTGTGGTATTCAAAGAAAACGAACGTTTGCATTGTGTTTGTAGAAAATCTGGCATATAGGAGAGGGACTACATTATATTAGAATACTCTACTCGACTCGTAAGATCAATAACACGCAGATGAAAACAACAACAATAGCCTGTAAAAGAGGCAGATTTGAACAAAGAATGGGGAATAATTAGCAATAAGTGTTATGCAAAACAGCAGAAGAAAGTTGTTCAAAATGACAGTAAGTAGGTCTATAATCGTGACTAATGTATCGATAATGTGCCATAAGGAAATGGAGTTATGATCACCACTTATTTTCTTTAAATATGGTTCTTGTTAATTTTGCTAAGCGAGGAGAAATTCAGGAAAGTACGGGCGTTCACAAGTACTTCGAAGATGCATGGACAAGCGTTTTTATAGACCACACTAACTTGGACATTTTCATAATAATATTAAAAGCGATTAGAATTAACTCCTCCTTAAGACACTTTTTTTCGCATACAGCCCAAACGTAATTACAAATTGAAACATTCCTTTTTTCCGGTCATGTACTTATACAGTCTATGGGGATTGCACCGACGATTTTATTAACTA
>NC_051404.1:16618167-16618386 GCF_015228065.2 Penaeus monodon | reverse complement strand
TAGTGGCAACAACTCTCTAAGCCAGTGCGTTTTGCTTCTTTTATAACTCCAGTCTCTCGAATCTCGTTTCGAATCTCTTAGTAAGACTGCTTTATACTTAGTTCTACAATGATAATGACTCGGAATGAAAATCTGTTTAACAATATTCATACCTTGATATCTTGTTTACAGGTGGATATAATTTGTCTACTTTTGTCAGCTTTCCACATTTTTTCATTT
>NC_051404.1:16616805-16617131 GCF_015228065.2 Penaeus monodon | reverse complement strand
TAGTTGCGAATGTACGTTACCAAGGAAGGGGTCCAACCACAACTTTTTTCTTTTTCTGAGGATGTCCATTTCCAGCTGACATATATAGCTTGGTCTTCAAACGAATACCTATTCTCAGTGAAATCTAAAGTACACGTTAGTAATTTTCCCTTACAATACATATTTCATGTATTGTTTGTAGGTTTTTGCGTACAGTCATGCAATATGTGATTATGAAATTCAGGATGAACAGTCAACAAGACCGATGGGCAGGGGATATGGATCGTATTGTTCTAGATATGTACATATTTTACTTTCTGTGTCACTCATAAATAATTTCTGTATAG
>NC_051404.1:16616595-16616697 GCF_015228065.2 Penaeus monodon | reverse complement strand
AAGAATCCTCATTTGACTAGCCGGAAATGACCGGCGAGGGGCTACCCAATTTAAAGGGCCAAATTTTTAGGGGTAACCGTTCACATTTGGAATGCACAGTTA
>NC_051404.1:16615062-16615129 GCF_015228065.2 Penaeus monodon | reverse complement strand
TTTTTATTATTGTAGGTTCATGTTTCACCCTATCACAGCATTATTAATTTTATGATTGTGATACTCT
>NC_051404.1:16612850-16613145 GCF_015228065.2 Penaeus monodon | reverse complement strand
ACATTGTCTGAGATATATTAGCAGTTTTTTAAGGAACCAGCTCTTTCTATCTCATAGTGATGACATTATTGCCTTCCTAACACACACTGGGTTGAAAAACACGGATACCCCAGGGAGAATCAGAATGTCTTTATAAATGATTGATAGATTGGTATGTTGTATCTATGATACTAATGGAAAGTATTAAGGTCAGAAGTCAGGATGTACAACACTATGACTCCAATTTTTACATGCTGCTTTGTGGTAAGTTTATGTTGTTCTGTATAATTGTTTCAAATACAGACCATGATTTTAT
>NC_051404.1:16612745-16612814 GCF_015228065.2 Penaeus monodon | reverse complement strand
CTCCCAAGTGATATATAAATCCAGGGACCTGATTTGGTCAGAAATCTTGCAAACAGTACTTTAGTGATA
>NC_051404.1:16610817-16611165 GCF_015228065.2 Penaeus monodon | reverse complement strand
GATGCATGTCATGGGTTGACAATTAAGTTATGTTACAATAAGCACTTTACTAAAAAGTTTCTCAGAAGTTAGGTTGATAGTCTCAAAAAATGGAAACATTCTTCATGCTCATTGTCATGAGGTTGAGCCAAAAAGTTTGTTACAATAAAGAAAAATGGTTTCTATTGTAATTTGTAGAGTGCTGTTGAAGATAATACAATTCTGAAACAATTGTGTTTGCTAATCCTTTTTTATACTTTTTCATGTGTTAACCTCAGTTTTGGAGAAAGTATGTTCAACAAAAAAGAAACAAAGCACAAATTCATTCCTTGAATTAAATGAGGAAAGACTTGATGGCTAGATAAACTT
>NC_051404.1:16609852-16610140 GCF_015228065.2 Penaeus monodon | reverse complement strand
ATACAACGTGTTAACATCTAGTGTTATAGATCATTAAGGGGCCATCCTGAGATGCATCAAAAGTAGCCCATAGATTTTTGGATAAAGGCCTATTCAAAGATGACCAGAGTGATATTATATTCATGGCACTTTGAAGAGATAAAAATGTAAATTTTTTGAGCTTTATTTTCTTTTACTTTCTTCTCCAAGGGAGAGCCAGCACCTGTGCTATTTTTTTTATAATTGAGGTATTATATTTGGTAGGTGATTTGGCAACTCCACAGTCTATACCAGTGGTTCTTAACCTTT
>NC_051404.1:16609304-16609562 GCF_015228065.2 Penaeus monodon | reverse complement strand
CCAGTAGTCTAATATAAATTCTGTTTGCTGGATCTGAAAGATAACTACATAATTATAGGCACTGAAGTATTTTTTTTATTATGCAGTAGTAGTTATTATGAGATGGAATAAGCTTAAGGGATGATGTTTGGTACAGTTGCATGTTATCTCTCTAGCGATAACAGAATTGGACATGGCCTTTCATATATCCAGATTGAATGGACTATAACTGTACACAAAAGTAATGGTAATGTACTAAAGTGATACAGTATTAACCAA
>NC_051404.1:16607554-16608893 GCF_015228065.2 Penaeus monodon | reverse complement strand
GGTAGAATTTAATAATGTACTCCATGCTTATACATTACACATGCAGATTTCTTCATCTTATCATAGGGTAACTAAATATATAGGTATTTTTGTGTTACTATCACCAGCATCACTGCTATCAATGTTCCATTGCCATAGTTTGCTTTAAGACTAAATTTTGTCACAGGTGAAGAGGCCTTGGGTAAGAATGTCTTATGGGACTTCCTTGAAAGGTGGCCTACTCCAGAGGACACGGTCAAAGCATCCTGGGAAGAAATAGCTGAGCTCATTCAGTGTCTAGGGCTGCATGAGAAGAGAGCAAAAATGATTATTAGGTTTTCTGGTAAGCTTCCATCATTGTAATTGATTTCTGTTATAAATGTGTATTTACTTGGAGATTCCTTAAGAAAATGTTTAATATTGTCAATATGTAGTAGCCTCTGTAGAATATGAATTATACTATTTTTCACTGCTTTTTATATGAAGTATTTATGCATAGTCAGATGTTTTGAATATTAACAATACAGTTGTATTTGAAAATTAAGTACCATTCACTTTTTTCCTTTCTTTTCAGAGGAATATCTAACCAAAGACTGGGTTTACCCAAAGGAATTGCATGGTATTGGAAAGTATGGAAATGATTCTTATAGAATCTTCTGTGTTAATGAATGGCGCAAAGTGAGACCCTCAGACCACATGCTGAACTTTTATATTGACTGGCTATGGGATAATCACCGATATCTTGGCATTGACTAGTGGATATCTAGTGACTTAGTAGTTGCGTTCAAAACCATGGCCTTAGACTGAGGTCAGGAATTTTTAAGCCTTAGGGAACTACTAATGCAGGAAAGTTAACATCCAGCTAGTGGTATTTATGTTGGAAAAGAAGTGAACAAAGCATTCTATGATATTTTATAAGGCCTAATGTTTCAGGATTTTAGTAAATTAATTTTCTTAAATAAAGTACCGAGAATGCAGGTGAAGTCTTTTATATTAAGTGTTACTGATATTAAGCACGAGACATGCAATGTCATGGAGGTTTACAGTATTCTGATCTCTTTTTACATAGATTTAGAGGATGTAAATTATCATTTTCACTTCTTCACTTCCCATGTTTCCTTTCACTGTATGTCATCCACACTAAATGATATTTTTCCGTGTCACGGTAATAGGTATATGTGTTTGGCTGAGTCAATAGCAAATCAACATTCTGTTTCTAAACTTCCCTGTCTTTATTTAAAATGTTTTTGTTTTTAGCATTGTGTATTTTCTTTTTGTTCTTTCTTTTTTTCTTTTTTTTTTCTTTACTGCCACGAAGAATATAAATGATTAGAATTAGTTAAGCAGTACTACCAGCATT
>NC_051404.1:16607320-16607529 GCF_015228065.2 Penaeus monodon | reverse complement strand
TGTCTAGCACGATCCACCTCATAGGTTTTTCTACAAATACCATCCTTTGTATTGAAAAAAGGACTTGCCCACAAAACCATGTTGATATCATGCAAGATGTTTTCAGAAAATGAGAATACAATGATGAGTGTATGAATGTTGTTGTTATACATTTGCTCAAATACTCTGGACTTGTAAATGTGACTTGAGTTGAAGGACCAGGAAGAGGA
>NC_051404.1:16607169-16607281 GCF_015228065.2 Penaeus monodon | reverse complement strand
TGTGTCAAGCATTAAAAAAGGAAAGCAATATAAAGCATGTGTATTGTGAGGAGTCCCTCCCAAATTTGATAAGAGATGAATTTCAAAGAGACAAGTGGAACTTCATATCAAC
>NC_051404.1:16606696-16607124 GCF_015228065.2 Penaeus monodon | reverse complement strand
GTGTGTTAAGAATAACTGTCATTAATATCTAGAATTTGTTTAGAGTGTAAGGTTTAACATTTAAGTTTTTTTTATATATATATACTCCAGTTTTCACAATATTTGACACAGTGGCAACTGACTGAAGAAGATATTGTGGTAAGGAAATAAAAAGTTTGTGTAGAAAGAAAATCACTGAGTAAGATAGAAAAATATGATTATGATGAGGTTAACAGAGAGAAGGAATTTTTTTTTGAAAAAGAAACCTTTTGCCTTTAAAAAATCTTTTTGTTTGATAGACAGTGTTGTGCAAGAGATTTAATGTAAAAAATCCACAGTATTTTCTGAAAGTTGATGTAGCTCATACAGTTGCCTTAAATGTTGATAAATTTTTCCCTTTATTTATTAATAGTTTTATTTGCACTTAACTTACATTACAGTCAGTAAGG
>NC_051404.1:16606222-16606615 GCF_015228065.2 Penaeus monodon | reverse complement strand
CCAAGTAAAAATAGTGTGTTATTAATATTAATATTTTTAGAGTTACTTTAACCATTGTAATTAGTCAATTATTTATAATTTTCTTTACAATTATTATACTCATTGTTTTGTCCTTATTGTTGAGGTTATATACTTTGTAAAGTTATTTAGACTGTAATAAGGCAGCCATTATTTTTTTCTCTTTTCTTTTTATTGGTAATGTTATTATTAATGGTAGGAATTGTTTGCATTAATTCTTTAAGCATGTTATCACACTTAACCTCATCATTACTGTTGCTGTTTTTAGTTTTGTTAAAGGTAGATTATTCATAGTTCTCAGAAATTGTCCGTATGACATTTTTTTTCCATGATTCAGACAGTTGAAGCATAACAGTAGTTCATTGTTGAATTTTC
>NC_051404.1:16603873-16606191 GCF_015228065.2 Penaeus monodon | reverse complement strand
ATTATTGGATTGTACTAAAGAATATAGGAGAAATCAGATTTATGGCAGATGAGTGAAGGATGAGTGAGAGAGAGTGTCAAAAAGGGAAGAAAGGAAGGCATATTTGTGTGAAAAGAAAAGTCTATCACCCTATACTACTTTCCTCTTTGTTTACTGCATTGAACTGCAGAATGAGTGTTCAGGTTTTAAGATGACATTAATGGTGCTTGTAAGGGACTCACTTGTCAAAAATAAAAAGATAAATACTTGAGTAAAATAAAATTCAATTACCTACAGAATTAAAGTAAAATCACCCAGAGAAATGCCTTATTGTAGGTTATTAGCCTTGCTTCATACCAATAATTTTTGTGGTGTAGATTTTGAACTCTTAAGTGACTGTTAGTATATTTTACTGAACACAAATCCAGCTTCATGCAGTCATCTCAGTAGATAATGTAATAATGAAGTCCCTCATTAAGAGCTCCTTACTTTTCATGTGTATGACTGTTATCTTGTCCACAGCAGTTTTACATAGTATACTTTGAGGGAAGCTTGTTGGCTGAATGGGGTCAGTGGCAACAGCAACTTTGGTTCTAAAAGTTATATCACCTATTGAACTTGCATGAACTATCATATGAGTAAATATACAATCTAGGCAGTGGAATCTGAAAGGTTGCTATGTATGTGACAGGAACCAGAGTAAAACTACACCAAAATTCAGTTTTCTGTTTATTTTTTTACTTAAATTTGTGTTTTGGATAATCTTTTCTTCCTGAAATTACTGCATTTTTTAAAAATAATTTCCATAATACTAGCAAAGTTACTATTTGTGATCTTTAATTACTGCAGATAAACATTTCTGTTCAAGGTAAATCACAGACAAAAATGATTGTTTAATTATTCATTGTTTCAGACACAGTTTTGTCGTGAATTTCATAATCTTGCTTCATTACTGTTTTTTCTCTTTGTACGGGTTGTAGATGAAATTGTAAAGGAAGCACAGGATTTGGATGGTTGGGTGAAACAACATGTAGATTTTTAATGTTGTATTGTTATAGTAGAACTAGATATATTTGTTTTCTTCTTCCAATGTGAAGGGTTCTGGAGGATATAAAGATCTGGGGCTTTTTTCAATGAATATGAATTTTGAGCTGATGGATGAACAACTAAGAAAGATGATTTTTACATGGCATTGTACAGTATAGAATTATTCATGCTGGTAAATCAACCAAAACAACACACTGCTCTATTGCTTTCCAAATACCTTTTACTGCTTTGGATAAATTCTATTGAAACCTTTTTTTATGTCTAATGATTTCTTTTATTCTTTTCTTTTTGTTTGATCTTTAGTGTCCTCATATGATTAATAACAAGGCTGCAGTTGATAACACTGAATGCTCTTACCATTTTTATGGTAGTGATTTAGTTTGGTGTTTGCTAGAGACCCAGATAAGTGCAGGCAGTATGAAACACAATATTCAAAATCTTGTGGATATTCATGTATCAATGTGTTCATAATGGTAACAATAGCGAGATTACCTTTTTGATTTACTGACTTACGTATGAAGTTAAATATTCATGGCTGAAAGTGATACAAAATGTGTTGTGGTAGAATGGAGTAACTATCAATGCCATGGCATGAATGCTGAAGCACTGCTTAAATGTAATTTTGTGGAAAGTTTTCTTGTATGCAAAATACTAGGTGGTAATGTATGCTGAGGAGTTTGTATTGTTTTGATTGCAGTCAAATATAAATACACCCATAAGCAGTCAATTTTTCCCCTCTATAGTAGCCATAGTTGGAGCCAGTGAAAACTTGGAAACCTACACTCACTACTTTTGCCTCATCCTGAGTGTAACCTTTATTGAACAAAGTTGGAACAGTGGCTGTGAGTTGTTTGATTATAGCTGGCCATGAACCCAGCTACTTGAGGGTGAAAAGTTCATGCTTACAAGTGTACCTCACTACTTCACAGGGCTGAGAATATGATCAGTTATCTGTCTTCAAAAAGATAGTATGCAATATAAAAAAAAAGTTCTTTAATTTTAATTTTGTTATGAATAGGTTTATGTATTTAGTGCACACCAAACGTGGTGGCTCAGATGTCTGGAATTCCCATTGGAAACTTTTTCGAAGTAGCCTATTTTTCACATCCATCAAAAATTGTGGATGCTTGCCTCAAACTTTTGATATACCTTCTAACATCTATTCAATCCCAAAATCATCACAAATACTTTGGAGAATAAAGTGCTGTAAAGCTTCCAGAGACGGCATTCTCCTTCTAAAGAGCTCATTACCTCATTACAAAATACCTTTGCTTCTACCTGTATTTTCAGTA
>NC_051404.1:16603756-16603837 GCF_015228065.2 Penaeus monodon | reverse complement strand
TGAGTTTTGCTGACATCAGGATATTTTTACAGAATATGATGTTTTGTCTTCTGTGGAAAGAAATGTGCTGGCCAATCATAG
>NC_051404.1:16603009-16603718 GCF_015228065.2 Penaeus monodon | reverse complement strand
GAAGTTCTGAGAATGAAAACAATGGCAGTGCATAGATTCCAACTTGGAATACCATATTTTCAGTAAAGTCCTGTTGTTTTGAAAAATTTAAAGTATTTTGAAGAAACTAACACTGAAATAATTATCAGTACGAGACTAAAATAATAAATAAACATTAGATTTTTTATGCTCAGTGTATGCCAGCAAATCTAGTTTTAAAATGAAATTAAAGAAATTAGGAAATATGAAATGACGTAAACAGTTAAAAGGAAATTATCAGGATATAAAAGGAAACACTTTGGAGTGTGATTAAATACTAGATTTTGTGATTATAATTTTTTAACATCAAAGCTAAGTATGCATTGGCTCACTTGTAGCCAGTAAAGATTTGAAGGTAGTAAATTTTACTTGAGACTCGTCAGCTAAGTCAGTAGGTTTCAGCACTTTGGAGATAACTTAGAATTGTAACTCTGCAACATGTTTCATACACAAAGATATTTACTTTGAGGACACTAATGACAAGATGAGCAGGTGTAGGCTTAATGGACAATGCATTCCAAGTGGTATTGATACTATAATTTTCCTAAAGCCTACAAAAAATTATTAGGTAATTTGTAAAATGATGTACAAATAAAGGAGATTTAATGAGTAGGCTCTTTTTCTAACCAAACATCCAAAATAAATAACAATTAATATAAATTCACCCTGCAGTAAAAAACAAAATTGTGAA
>NC_051404.1:16602288-16602706 GCF_015228065.2 Penaeus monodon | reverse complement strand
ATGATAAATAATAAGTCCAAAACATTTATGTCAATAAGTAAAGTACCTAAAATATTTCTGAAGTTACATGTAAGAAAGTATTTATATCCATGATTTATTTCTAATTTACAGCTTCGAAACTTGACTATTAAAGATCACAGTATAGAGACAAAAAATTTTTTAATATATATAACAGAAGTATTTTAAAAAGGCAATAAAACACCAAACAATTATTAACTTCAGAAGATTGAAAATTAAGCGCATGTGGTTTTAATGTTCTCTTTCTGCCTCATAATACAATGAAGATTAAACTTCTTTCACTAGATTTTATTTTCTGTTGTCTATTCAGGCCATGAGTTAGCAATAAATGTACTAACGACACAGATGTGCCACTTTCGGAGGAAATTTATGTTTTCCATGTTTGTTTTATTCCTCATCC
>NC_051404.1:16601991-16602119 GCF_015228065.2 Penaeus monodon | reverse complement strand
AAAATTGTAACCTCTTCTTTTTGTTTTGTTTTGTCTTTCATTGGCTTAATCTTAATATCGCTGATTATAACTAATTTTTGTTAGAATCAGACCTTGTTAAAGTACTTGCAAAAATATCATTAAATAGT
>NC_051404.1:16601550-16601888 GCF_015228065.2 Penaeus monodon | reverse complement strand
GTCTTAAGAAAAAAAAAATTTAATACAATAATGAAACGTAATAAGAACAGTATGAAAAAATATAACAATATACATTGAATACTGTACTATGTTACCATGTGTAGGCGAATTTCATAATCAAGGAAAATCCACTTCAAAAAATTAAATGATTTTCTGCTTCACTGCCCCAAATAAATCTCATCTGGTACCTGCTGCAGTACAATCCACAAACATCATTACAGAATTTTTTACTTGTGTTCTGACATGAGTTGGGCCCAGTAGTGCAGCTAGATGTCTGGGGTCCTGGTGTTTTATTTTTTTAAAGTCCCTCTATGTTTTCAAGTTTAAATAAAAAGAAT
>NC_051404.1:16599743-16599862 GCF_015228065.2 Penaeus monodon | reverse complement strand
AACAAATGAGGGGAGGGGGTGAGAAGAAATTCAGTACCGACATTTGCCTGAGTATTCACGAGGCAGCTAAAGATAGCAGGAAATGACATTTGTTGAGGTCACACTCTCAGTTTTCCCCT
>NC_051404.1:16596861-16597637 GCF_015228065.2 Penaeus monodon | reverse complement strand
TTCCTCAACATTAAAAAAGTCACAACAAAGAACGTTGACTTCTCTCGATAGCACTGTTGCACAATGCCGCCCTTTTGAACAATTAATTTGTATTATTGCCACAGTCACACTGTTGTGTGTGAATGAAAAGTGCTATGCAGTTTTTAGTTTTTATCACGTTTATGCAACAATATATATCCTAATATTAAAAGACGATAGATCTAGAAAAGAGAATATAAGAAATAATATTAATGTCAACTTTTCGAAGTAATTACTCTAAAAAAAAACAGCCTCATTCACTTAAGTAGATTATTTATTTTATTATGTCATTTACCATGAGGGGAACTTAGGGCGTAACACATCTTGTAAATTGGGTGGACCTTTTTCAACTAAAGACTTACTAACTTTCCGTTTAGAATGCTTAACACGTGTTACTCCTCTGAGAGTGTCTGGCAACCGATCACTTAATATAAGGTGTAATTAATATTATCTTTATACTACTTATCGGTCGAATTCTTTCACTATACAAATGTTCAAACTTCTAATGGTGGAGTCGCCGTATTGGATACAGCATTTAGGGTTTATAAATTGCAGTAACCAAACAATTAAGGCAACTATTTTTAAATAAAAGATAGAAAGGAAGAAAGCGACGACAAACGTATAGTCTTGGCAGAAGTTGTTCGTGTAAATGTGTGCCTGTATGGCTACCATTTGCAAAAGCCATCACGCACTTTCTGATGCTCGAGACCAAGACAGGCAATGTGCTTCTTTCCTGGTACACGGAACTGCACTGTGGT
>NC_051404.1:16594991-16595853 GCF_015228065.2 Penaeus monodon | reverse complement strand
ATGATCCATAAAAGTTCCTTAATAACAGTATGTGCATTGTGCGTTTATCTGCAATTTAATAAATAGGTATGAACAAGGACAACTGTATATACAACGCAGATACAAATAATTTTATTTTTCTTTACACATTTTATATTTCATCTGATACAGTTCTCTGAAAAAATATACTGAATCATTTTTACGCACGCAATATCCTGACGAGGACCTGATTTCCCAATACGAACAGAGACGCCAACAGTGTAAAAGTAAAAAGAAAAGAAAAAAAATCAAAACATCACTCAAGCTGGTAGTGCTTTCAACTCCGCCAATTTGCGCGTAATCGATACCACTTTCTTAGATAAATGATTAGCCGAACAAACGTAACCCATTCGAGATTTCAAAGACCACTGCAGTTATAGAATTAAGAAAATATAAATAATGGAATGAACTCAAGGCTAAGGCGCTGAATTAGAGAAATGTCATATATCCGGATCTGTCTTTAAGTAATGACCTTGGGCTGGGAACTTTATCCAAGGTTTCATGCAAACACAACTACCATGCACGACAGGGACTACCAGCAGCGTTACATGATATTTCATCCTCGAGCTCAAGTTACTCTTGATACGATGAATGTATTTTTTAGTCTGTTATGACTTGCAAAGATGAAAAAAATAAAAATAAAAAGAATTCGGATGGCACGCACGCATTGGGAAGAAGTCTCACTTAACGTATATTTTTTTTGTTGGTATGATGTAATTTTGAATTTTATCTGAGGATTAATGATAATGGTTGTTTAATATGAAGTGTTTTTTGTTGTTTCTATGTTCTAACTGTTGTAAATTGTACGGGGAAAAATTCAAATGAAATGAGAACACCGTTTAGT
>NC_051404.1:16593188-16594959 GCF_015228065.2 Penaeus monodon | reverse complement strand
TGCGCAGCATTACAGTCATCAATAAATCTATTCATATAGAGTTTTCAAGTTATACATTCTTTCTCGACATGGTTTCTAGTCTTATAAGTCATAATCAAGCAGTATTCGGTATTTGAAACCTTCCCATGTGACATCTGTCGTATTTGCGCGGTAACATACAGAGAAAGTAGTCCCTGTGTTTCGCCAATCTCCCATCCCAACGTATATCACAAATTATACCTCCGAACCCATCATTTTTCAGCACAATTTACCGAGCAGCGTGTCGACCGAAATAAAGCAGAGAAGGAGAGGGAAAATAATATCGAGGGTGATTCATCTCGGCGAAGGGATATTCCTCCGCCGCACATGTGGTAACTCCTCTACCGGTGTCTCTCGCAGGGAATTATTTATCGCCGCTCGTTTCCCCAGCGCTCGCCCTCAAATATGGAACAGGTTATACAAATACTCGAGAAAACTACATCGCCAGGTGAGTAAAGCACGCAGAGGGGCGAATGTCCGCCGAAATGCGTTAGAAAAGAGAGGAATGTATCGGTGGGTCTTCCCGCCTTGGTTGTTACCATACGTGAATCGGACGAAATGGCCAGAGATTTCACAAATTCCGATAAATTGGGGCCGATCAGCACACTCGCCCTTCGCGGCAGAACCAATGTCAAGTAGTTTAAGCACAGATGAGGCGTGGATGGAGTTGCAAGACGAAATAAACCCGCAAAGGCGGTCTGGCTCCAGGCGGCCATATTAACGTTGTCAACAACTCCAAACTTCCACTCGTGGTTTAAAAAAATTAAAAAACCTCCCCATCGCCACACTGGAACGGAGACAACGACCACGCCATATCCCAAAATGTGGCGGAGAACGACCTGAATATTGAGGCAAGGCCGCTGACACGTGGGAGGGGGTAGGCCTATAACGTTTTTCGAATTTCCCAACACCTCAGGCTGGGCGGGGGCGGGCGGGGGCTCTGGTGGCTGTCGGGCGGAGTGTGTGGGGCTGCTACAGGGGAAAAATAATTAAAATCTACTAGAAAGAGGGATGAGGAGGGACCTGGAGGGTGCACTTAGTCTGCGTGAAAATAGGTTTGGGGTTTTTGTTATTCGGCGATGATTTTTAGAAAAGTAGAATTACTGTAAAATGACGCAGTGTATTTTATTTGTGAGGCATTTGACTTTTAATTAAGGCGGTGCTGAAGTCTTGTATGTGTTTCGGAGTTGCCTTAATCCCTTCCGGATACACTTGAAGGGAGGAGAACGTCGTAAAACGTACTTTCCTACATGTTATTACACCTGCGCATCTACCAGCATGTGTAGTGGATCAGTACTCTTTGCCACATTATCTGAGGTATGGAGGCTTATTGATTACACTATGAAAAAAATCTGTTGCTAGGTTCAGATTTAGACTGAAAAACTTGTATCACATTTTACAGTATGGTTTACTTGGAGGTAATTTTCTCAAAACAGTCCATACCTTAAAAATCCAATAGTTTTGGTATTACTGGATTCCTCAAATGTGCCTTTACAATGTTCTAGTCAGTGATAGGCAAAATTAGCAATGATGCAGTACATGTTAAATGGCAAGGTCATGAGGTATTATTAGGAAAGCGGGGAATACTAAATGTCCACCACATCGACTAACAAGATAGACCTGAGACAAGACTGGGATGTCTTGTTACGGACTTCTTGACCCAGCTGAGGTGAAGGTAAACATCTGGTGTTGTGCACTGTCCTGAAGGTTCATCAGTACAGTGCGCATTAAGCTAGGCAAATTGGAGATATTC
>NC_051404.1:16591219-16593043 GCF_015228065.2 Penaeus monodon | reverse complement strand
GGAGTTAGGAACCTAGTGTAAGTTATGTTTATTAATTCCCCTAACTGTTTGTAGATGCTATTAGGCAATTGATACCAAATTTTATGGACTTTATAATGCAAAACTATTCTAAAAACTGTCAGCTGGATTTCTTAGAAGACTACCAAAAATTGTAATAAGAAAAGAGTCCTAGTTTAAAACACACATCTTAATAGTAAGAACCTGATTACAGAGGAGAAAAAAGGGGTAAATCTTTTACGGCTTAAACATATCAGAACTAAATTCAAACCGGCAGTCGGGAATTAATGTTTCAGATTGGGGTAAATTTCCAGTTTAATCCAGCCTCTGATTTTTTATACTATAGTTTTGGAATGGAATCTTGCTTCATAGTTAACTCTGTTATGCTGTTATTTTCTGTTGCATTTGACTCGTTGATTGGCAGAATTTGTATTCCCCGATGGCAAAGTTAATAAAATGTGTAAGAGTCGGCTTGCACTGTATTTTGGGGAGGAATTAGTATGATTTACACGCAGGAAAACCGAACAAAAATGGTAAAATATATTTGAATCAGGTTTGCTGAAACTATGGGGCAGGTGCTATGTTTCACCTGTACAATTACGGTTTACAATTCTGTGGTTAAAGCCGGGATTATTTTTTTGCCTGATTGATGCACAATACAAATGCATTAAATCATAATTGGACTAAAGCAACTTTTTAATATGAAAATGAGTTTTGAAAGTTTCCTGATGACGTAACCAAGTTATGTATTAGGCTTCATTAATTGTTCCTCAAATAGTACAATCTACGCAGGTTTTTTTTCTCAAACAACAAACTTTGAAAATGTTTTAAAAACAGAGCTTGCAAACCCAAGTGATGATTATTGTCAAATAGGGTAACAGTTCTATACTTATACTTTTAAAATGTAAGATGGAATTTATTGACCTTTGCCTAAGCACAAATACTTTGGAGGCCGTTTTGGTACTTCATGCTGTGTAACTTGAAATTATTGTCTGTCCCACATAACTACGAAAGCTGTAACCCAATTTCATTGCGCTCTGTGATGGCACACCTAATCATTCAACTGCATTCCTTTCCAGTAGCCAAATTAGTGATAATTTTTGTTAATACTGCATGGATTGTTTTATTAAAAGTAAGGGCATTTTATTGCATGAATTTGCTTGTTACTAGAAATTTACTTCTTAGAATAAATATGTAGAAATTGCCAGTTCTTATTGTACGTTAGTTAAATTGTACAAACCTTACTTTGTCGCACCTCCATTATTACAGCACATCATCCTCAATGTGTCAGTATTTCTAGATGCGAGTGTATTTTGCGATTTGTAAAACTGAGCTGGCTTGCAATATAATATTTTTTCACGTGTACACTTACTTTGACAATGGCCACACACACTGAACATTTTTTTCTGAAGCATTTATTATCATCGTTTCAGGTGCTGTGTGTTGTAACCTGTGTTTCAACATGTTAAGATATCAATATTATTTAATATGCTTTCAGTGGAGTTTTTTAAATATTGTTTTAATTATAAACATTTTTTTTTGTAAACTCTTACCCATAGTTGCTCTCAGTAAAACTATCTCCTCAAAAGGAATTAGGGCAGATAGAGGTAGGGGCTTCTCTTTCCCTACAATAGAAGATTTTGGAGGAACAATTCTTATTTTTACTTAGTACACAAATAATACTTGAAATGACTTAAATGTAGTTCATGTATATCAGCCACTTCACCCACTTCCTACGGTAAAGCCAGAGGTTTCCATATTTTGAGTAAGAATATACGACTTTATCAGATGGTGAGCATACCCACGATTCTTTAACCCGTTATTGAC
>NC_051404.1:16589070-16591021 GCF_015228065.2 Penaeus monodon | reverse complement strand
TGCGTGGTTTGCTTATCAGCTGTTGCTATAATTTATTTCACTTATTTAATTTGTTAGGTGATGAGCATGTTTGCCATGCAAGTAGTATTGAGCACTACTACTACAATTTCTCTTCATCTTTAATATTTTCTAAGACAATTAGCTCTCCTGTGCTCTGTTCTGTTATATTGGTGGTGTATAATGAAATCTGAATGTGTTACTTCTTAATAAGAACTGCTCTAATCAGCACTAATGGTTATGGATATCGGCTTATAATATAAACTGTAAAATGCTTTAAAAGTATCAACAAACTTGCGCAGTAGCGTCCGACTTTTTAAATTCCTGCTCATTTCTTCATGCCCCTTTTACCTCTAATATGGACCAGACACATTGATTTGTGCGGAGTTAGAAATTAATTGGTTACTGTAAATAATCAATTTTTTTGTATTTTATTGTCATCCTTTTATGTACAAACACATTCTTCATGGAAGTTTATGTGGGCTTTATCTACATACGAAATTAAGATATTTCAATAAAATTAACAAAATAAAATATTGTTTTGTTTAAAAAAAGTAGGAAAGGATATTGGGTGGTGATTTCTAAGATATTGAGATGACAGTACATAGAAGATAAATTTCTTTGATTTATTTGCTCTATTGTTTGCATATATTATTTTTCATATAAAAGATGGCTGCATGAAACTGGACCTTCACCTTTGTAGGCTTAGAATTCCAAGTTGGGCTGATAGGAGTGGCCTGGTTTTTGTGGATCTTTTTTTCTTTTTCTTCCTTATATTTAGTTTTTCAGAAGTACTTATACTCTCCTCTGTACAGTTTTATTTATTTTTGTTTAAAATGAACTGGCTCCAGCATGGCTTAATCACCAAGGAGCCAATCAGATAATATTTTACAAGAGGCCAGCATATGTTTGAACTAAGCCCCCAACTCTAACAAACCAATGAATGAAACCTGTCCTAAACATCCAAACTACTTCAAAGAATGCCATATAAATCAAAAGCCTTCCAAACCTTGACATATTGCATGATATTTAAATGCTTATTCTAAGTAAAATATGTAAGTGCACTAATTTTTTTCATTTTCATGTTATTTCTTTGGGTTTTTAGTTCTATAAACTAGTAGTAGTAATAAAAATATAAACATTTCAGAGAATGGGATAAACATGTAAAGTCATGTATGTCTAGTAATTGATTACTTTGGGAATAAGCAGCTGTATAACAATGAATGTGAAAAATAAGTAAAAGTTGCAGTGGATTAATGCATGTATGCCATTAAAAAAAAAAGCAAAGATATACCATTTGGCTAACCAACTCTCCTGGAACCCCCATACCATCAGCCTACAGATATAGGGGGTCACATACTTTCAGATAAATGTAATGTTAAATTAGGTAAACTAGTCATGGCAGTTGGCCAGAATAAAGCCATATGAACTTGGGAGGGGGGGGGGCTACCATATACTGGCACCAAATTGACACTTGATACAATATGATTTAGTCTGCACTAGTATAAAGGATGACAGTAGTCTGATATTCAAAAGGGTACCCATAGTAACTTTTGCAATGAAGGCTAAGAACCCCCTGCCATGTATATTTTGGTGAGATAAACTTTTATAATACCCTCAAACCATAAGGTTGAATAAACCAATCTCCTCACCCATCTCTCCAGAATATTTCTTAGTAGTTTTTATGCTTGACCGGCCTAACTTGTAATACTGTTAAACTAACATTGTCATCTTTTTAATGTAATTTGGCAATTTTTCTAGAACAAGAGCTTATAAGGTTATGCTGTGCTCTGCCAAACATTCATTTATTTGTCCCCCCCCCCAATTTTATCTATATAGGATGCTTATTTGAGCCTTTACATTTTCTTTTCAGAAGTAATATTAAAAGAAATAAAATTCAAATTGAGATTTTAGATTGTTATTTAGCACTGGATCAATAGAGTTGCAGTTTATC
>NC_051404.1:16587877-16589027 GCF_015228065.2 Penaeus monodon | reverse complement strand
TCCTCGTACAAAGGAACATTGTGTGCATAGAAAATGTACATCTAACTGGAAATGTTCATTTACACATACAAGAAATGCACAGTGTTTCACATGTGCAACTAATTGATTAACATTAGTAATAGCTACTTGTATAATTCACACTAGGTATTTTTGCTTGCATGCTTGCTTTGCATACATGGAACCACAATATCTATTCATACTTCTCTATTCAACCTTGCAAACACATTAAGAGGAATATTTTTTCACTCTTGTCTGCACACTTTCATGCAATTACAGTAACGTGTCCCCACATCCATCTTTTTCTTGGCATCCACTTACATCAGTTAATGCTCATGTTTATAAATGATATTTCAATTTTATTTCTTCATCATTCTTCAATTTAATTACCTTAATTTAGTCCTTCACAAGAAAAAAAATTATTTGTTGACTTGGAAGCCACATTTAGTGGTTTGGTTCTTATGTGGTAATAGTTATGAAACTTGTATGTATTGCATTTTAGTGTTATTGGTAATTCCAAGATGTAGGCTTTATGAGTTTGACTCATTCTATATCCATTGGTGACTTAAGTTAGATAAATATCAGTTTATAGTGATAATGTCTATATAAAGGTTGATAGTAAAAGCTTTGTTTATTTTCAGATAAAACTGAGTTAGAAACTGCATTAAATTATCTAGAGCAGGCAGCACAATCAAATTTGGTAAGTCTCTTAGCATAGTGAAATAAACTTTAAGGCATATAGATTTGTCAAGATTTGTTCTTGATTAATATGACTGATGTATCTTACAAAGGTTTTTTCTCTTACTTACAAAAGATTTAATCTATTTTAAACTAAAAGATTAATTAGTTTGTTTTCCTCAAGTGTATTGCCCAAGTTTTTAAAATTATATATGATCCTGTATATGAATGTTAAGGATCTTATAAAATTTTCTTTATTTTACAGCCGGAATATGTGAAAGTACTGAGTGATGTATTGCACCATGGAGGAAATTCCACCGTGGCCCGAATGGCCGCGGGTATTCAGCTGAAAAACACATTAGCTTCCAATGATCCCAAAGTTAAAGTACAGTATCAACAGCGGTGGCTGGCATTTCCACCAGATGTCAGGGACTACGTTAAGGCTAATGTAAGAATGATTGTGGTGTTAGTGCAT
>NC_051404.1:16587350-16587821 GCF_015228065.2 Penaeus monodon | reverse complement strand
CAAGTGGTACCTTGTTTTTTGGTGTATATTTATGTGAACATTTGATTAGTTCCCATTATTTAAGGAGTGAATTAATGCTTTGGAACAAATTTAATTGTAAACTTTATTTTTAGGTTCTGGGAGCATTAGGTACAGAGCAAAACCGGCCAAGCTCAGCAGCACAATGCGTTGCCTACATTGCATTGACAGAAATTCCAGTTGGCCAATGGCCAAACTTAATAGACAGATTGGTGGCAAATATAACGGCTCCTGGAGCCACGGATATGACTAAAGAGTCAACTTTAGAGGCTATTGGATATATTTGTCAGGTAAGTTCAAACAGTGCTGCAATATTAGAAATGGAAAAGTACTTCAATGACTTCAGATTGAAATTTAATTTAGTTTTAAACCAGTGGAAGTTTTGACATAGTGTTGGAACTTTGGTGGTTGAACAGGTTATTGTTATTTTGATAGTTTGTGTATAAAATACTA
>NC_051404.1:16583665-16587330 GCF_015228065.2 Penaeus monodon | reverse complement strand
TTTAAATTTACATTTTGTTTTTATTCATCATTTCAGGATATAGAGCCAGATGCCATAGCTTCACAGAGTAACCATATCCTCACTGCTATTGTCCATGGTATGAAGCGTGATGAACCCAATGATCATGTTAGACTCGCAGCAACGACGGCACTTCTTAATTCGCTTGAATTTACAAAACAGAACTTCGAAAGGGATGCTGAAAGACATTTTATTATGCAAGTAGGTATTTTGCTTTATTCAGGTAAAAACTTTTTCTGTTCTACATAAGTTTCCTGTACAGCCATGTCATAACTAAGCTATAGTGTATTTTTAATAATGTGTGTCTTTTTGCAGGTGGTTTGTGAAGCAACCCAATCTACCAATACTCAAATTAAAGTTGCTGCCCTACAATGTTTGGTAAAAATAATGTCACTGTATTATCAGTACATGGAGCATTATATGGGACCTGCACTGTTTGCAGTAAGTGGCTTTTAATTGTACTTATGAAATATTGTCAAAATGCCCGAATCATTTGTAGTTGGACATTTTGAAATGTAAAAGTAAATTGACAATGGCATTCAATTTTGCTGATGTTTTTCTGTATATTCAGTACTCCCATAAGAGTTAATTGGATGTTATAGTGTTTACTCTCTAACTTCATTATTCTACTCCATCCCATGGTCTTTTGTGTACTAGGATATATTTCTGTCTGTAAATGTGATTGGCTATTGTTAAGCTCAGATAGGTAAGGCCACTATATCAGATAAAGTTACATACTAAAGATAGAAATAAAGTTTTTATTTTGTTTCTCAACTTAATGTTTTCTTAAAAGATCACTCTCGAAGCCATGAAGAGTGATATAGATGAAGTAGCACTACAAGGAATTGAGTTCTGGTCAAATGTGTGCGATGAAGAAGTGGATCTTGCCATTGAGGCTTCTGAGGCAGCTGAGCTTGGCCGTCCCCCAGAGAGAACCTCTCGCTTCTATGCCAAGGGAGCATTGCAGGTATGTTTACTGTGATATTGGTATATATATATTTTTGTTATATTGTGCAGTTTAGTATATTGTACTGTGTTTTTGATGGAAATCAGTTTGCAGACATTTTAGTTTTAACATTTCTCTTTCTTGTAGTATCTAGTCCCAGTACTGATGATGACACTTGGAAAGCAAGAGGAAGCAGATGATGATGATGAGTGGAACCCCTGCAAAGCAGCTGGAGTATGTGTGATGCTTCTTGCGACATGCACTGAAGATGATATTGTACCCCATGTCCTGCCTTTCGTAAAGGAGAATATTAAGCACACTGACTGGAGACTCCGAGATGCAGCGATAATGGCATTTGGTTGGTATATAATTTTGTTACATAAAACCCCTTAAGTTCTAGTATTTTTTGTAACATATTGAATGTTGTTTTTCTTTGTAAATAAAGGAAAATTCTTTTTACAGGTTCGATTTTGGAAGGCCCTGATCCAACAAACCTTAAGCCAATGGTGGAACAGGCAATGCCAACCCTGATTGAGGCTCTTAGTGATTCGTCTGTAGTGGTGCGAGACACAACAGCTTGGACTCTGGGTCGAGTGTGTGAACTAATCCCAGATGCAGCATGCAATGACACTTATCTCAAGTTATTGCTGGAAGCATTAGTTCACAGCTTGAAGGGAGAACCAAGGGTGGCATCAAATGTCTGCTGGGCTCTCAGTTCACTAGCAGAAGCTGCTTACGAACAAGCAGATACTGGAGATGTTGATGGCGAGCCACCAACCTATTGTCTGTCTGCATTCTTTGACCCCTTGGTAGATGTTCTTTTGCAAACTACAGACCGAGCTGATGGAAACCAGTGTAATTTAAGGAATGCTGCCTATGAGGCCCTCATGGAACTTATGAAGAATTCTCCAAGGGATTGCTATCCAACTGTCCAAAAAACTACTATGATAATTCTGGAAAGGCTTCAACAAGTATTGCACATGGAGTCTCAGATTCAGTCCCATAGTGATAGGGTTCAGGTGAATGATATTCAGTCACTGTTATGTGCAACTCTCCAGTCAGTCTTAAGGAAAGTAACCCCTGAAGATGCTCCAAAAATCAGTGACCCTATCATGGCTGCTCTGCTGCAAATGTTCCAGACGTCTCAGGGCAAGTCAGGGGGTGTGCAGGAAGATGCACTCCTTGCTGTTTCCACTCTGGTCGAGGTGTTGGGACACAACTTCTTGAAATACATGGAGGCATTCAAGCCTTTCTTGTCTTTGGGCTTACGGAATGTTGAGGACTATCCTGTATGCTCAGCTGCTGTGGGGGTTACAGGTGACATCTGCCGTGCTCTGGGTGATAAAGTAGAGCCCTTCTGCGATGAACTGATGTCCATGTTGGTAGAAAATCTTGGGAATAATAATGTTCACAGAAATGTGAAACCATCCATACTCTCAGTATTTGGCGATATGGCTTTAGCTCTAGGACCCAAGTTTACCAAATACTTGGAAGTGGTCCTTCAAATGCTTCACCAGGCATCTCAAGCCCAAGTAGATCGCTCAGACTTTGATATGCTGGATTACCTTAATGAATTACGTGAAAGCTGTTTGGAGGCTTATACTGGTATTGTTCAGGGTTTAAAAGGCGATGGGGCAACACCAAACCAGGAAGTACAGCTCCTGCGTCAACATGTGCCCCACATGATCTCTTTTATCACTTCCGTTGCTACAGATGATGAAAAATCTGATCCTGTTATTGCTAGTTCAGCTGGTCTGATTGGGTGAGTTGAGGATAGATTATTACTCTGTTAGTTGGAAAGCTTGTGCAAATTTTGAAACAATATTTTTGTTATATTCATTTATATCATTTTTACATACTTCATATACTTTCAGGTTATCCCACATTTTCGGACTTAAGAAATTTCTCTTAATACTAACAGAAGTTCTCTTACCTCAGGGACTTGTGTTCTGTGTTTGGAACAGACATGCTGCAATTGGTGGAGACTGATCCTATCACCAATCTACTTTCTCAAGGCCGACGCTCCAAGACTTCGAAGACAAAAACCCTTGCAATGTGGGCAACTAAAGAAATCCGTCGCTTGAAAAACAACAGCACTTGGTAAGTACTCTTAGGTAGGTGATATGTTGGCTGTGGGTATAGGGGTAATTTAATGGGGCTCTGGATACTAACATGTTTCTTCTAGGTGTCTACATTCCTAAGCTAAGCACATGGACTGGATATGTGAAAGTTCATACATTACTTGCTCATGTTTTCATATTTCTATGTTTAATGTAAAATACATGTATGAAAATGCAGAAAGTAATCACTGATTGGCTATCATTTCTTGGTGAATGAGCAAGTAACTTGTGGACCTTCATAATTCTAGGATTGGCAGACGGTTTTAGCTTACAGATTTTAAAGAGATTTACATTTTAAAGGGATGAAGAGGGAAATGAAGGTTGGGGCTCTTCAGTTTTTCACTCAGGATATTTAAGAAAGAAAGGTTTATGGGCAATACATAAGTTGTAGATCTAATCTTTTTGACTGAAGGGCTCAATTAGAGTATTACAGAAGGCCTTTAAAACCCTTTTGGAAATGTTCAGTCAAGACATGTATTAGGTAGATATACTTGAATGGGTTGTGAGGATAATGATAATGATATTAAAGAGGCAGGAAAGATCAACATAACTTAATAGACTTTGAATTTTTGTATTTTGAC
>NC_051404.1:16583196-16583411 GCF_015228065.2 Penaeus monodon | reverse complement strand
TAGCCACTTACTCATTCACTTGTTCACTTGCATCCATTCCCAGGAAGCAAACTGAAGCATCTCGCCCTAGACTCTATAGTACTCTGATTCACCAAGTTACTTTTATTGTAATTAAATGGTACTTGCTACTAATGTATACATGTTTTATAATTAAAACTTGTATGCAATATTTTTATAGCTTTTTATAGAAATCTGCTCTTCTCAACTCCACTTTG
>NC_051404.1:16583040-16583128 GCF_015228065.2 Penaeus monodon | reverse complement strand
TGAGATTGGCAGGTTGGAGTACTCCAGAGTCTGGAGTTTTTTTCCCCCCCCCCTGTTGCAAGATGGAGTATAGTTACTTCCTGGTTTG
>NC_051404.1:16582396-16583006 GCF_015228065.2 Penaeus monodon | reverse complement strand
GATTCCTAATATTCAATTGGCTAGGTCATTCTTTTGCTCAGTCAGTCATTTATTCTAGCTCATGCACAGTTATTCACTCATGGCTTTCAAGCCATATACCCCAATTTTCAGATGTAGATTTGATACTAGGACTATTTTCTTTAGTATAATATAGTCTTACTTATAAGTATTTATGAGGTTATGGGAATATAGGAGTTGAATAAAGTACATAAACTAAATAAAGGAACATAAAATACCCACACATCTTTCAGAATGTTAAGGTGCCTGTTCTATATTTATAAATTTTCTTTTGAATGTACTGAGACTGTATGGTAAAATCTGGTGATATGAAAGCTTTCCTCAACCACAGCTTGTGTGAGAAATGCTTCACTCTTCCATAGTGTGTCTTTGAGAGAATACAAGTTCTTTTGTATACCAGATAGTCATCACATTGTTTAGGGGAGGTGGAGGGAAGTGCGTGTGACTGGATTACGTCCTTAAGTGTCATCTAACTGGTAGTAGCCCCTAACTTGGCTTTTCAGAT
Organism: Penaeus monodon; assembly: GCF_015228065.2. Taxonomy (NCBI): domain Eukaryota; kingdom Metazoa; phylum Arthropoda; class Malacostraca; order Decapoda; family Penaeidae; genus Penaeus; species Penaeus monodon. The sequence continues at coordinate 16,582,483 of NC_051404.1, read as the reverse complement.
GAGTGGCGAGTTTAGTCTGTGGTGAGTCGATGCAGTGAGTCAGATGCGGTGTGTCTGCATGGAGTGAGGGAAGAGCGTTGCCCGGCT
>NC_051404.1:16581536-16582352 GCF_015228065.2 Penaeus monodon | reverse complement strand
AACAGACAAACATGGACGATCGCAAGTGCGGCAGTTTGGCCGAATGTGCGATGACGACCGGATGGCCTCGGAAGAGTGTGAAAATATCTAAAACTTTTCTTGAATGACGGGAATATCTTCTTTTATGAGAATATCAGAAAATCATTTCCAGTGAATCATTCCAGCTCCCAGGAATAGATCTGCCTCATTTGCTCTGTAAAGCATGTAAAACTTTTCCAAAGTGAGTCCTATTTATGAACTGTGGTTTTTGAAAGCCAGTCCTTTCAAGTGCCTTTATGTGGGAATGAATGGTGCTGTAGCCATGAGTCGGGTACCCTACTGGTAACTGATCCATCTACTGTAATATAAATACAAGTGGGGATAGTATTCCAGGGTGTCTAGTCAAGGGTACAAAGGATTTTCAACTACTACCACTTCAATTCTGTTAGTGTTAGCCAAGTTAATCTATTCTATCTGCAGGGCAGCCTTCTGCTTTATTCCAATGCAGGTCTTTATAGATAATCTGAGTCCTCTTTAAGATCCAGTCTACCAAATAATCTACCAATCAGTATAATCTTTTTTTTTATAAACTATTGAAGAACCTAGTTGAAAGTAGTTAAGATCAGTTTGGGATAATGCAGATAATCTTTTCCTGTCATTATACATCCTCAGTTAGTCTCCTAGTTCTTCGGTGACAGCACATGTGTGTTTAGGGCACTAGAATGGGATGCGGCTCTAATTGTTCTTTAGTGGCATTTTGAGGCACACAAAAACTGAAATCATGAACATGAGTACCACCTAAATATTTCAAACAGTATTTCGAATGGTTATGCTCAA
>NC_051404.1:16579027-16581503 GCF_015228065.2 Penaeus monodon | reverse complement strand
GCATGTTGTTAAATTTAAATGAAAAGAGGTTATTATTCCCTGTCAGGTTCTCTTGAATGAAGTATAAATTGTGTGTTGCTGTTTGCAAGCAATAGTGAGTTGGATAGTAATGGTATCAGCTGAAGATTATTGACTGGCTAATATTTCCCCCCATGTACACAAGTGAGCCATGTCAAATCCCTCTTAGTTTGTGATTGCTAATGTTGCATTTTGCAGTGTAAGCCCTAAATGTGCAATGTGAGAACTGAGGTGTGTCTGCAAGTTGTTGGAAGAGAGGACTTTAAACCCAGTACAATTTAGTTTTGATTTTGCGTGAATGAATCTTAATGTATATGGGTTAAATCTTTCTTCCACTTACTTGTGGAAACTTAGTTGATACCAACAACCCACCTAAGTGACTGAACTGGTACAGTGGTAGAAGATAATTTGCAATTCAATAGATAATGGTTTCAAATCTTGAGGACAATGTTACAAAGCTTCATTTTCCAAGTACATAAGTTTCCTTATTTAAAGAGGTTGGGTAGTATGGTTAAGTTTTAACACTGTGCTCAAGTTAGAGGATTTCTAAAGATGCCAAAAATGGTACCATGGAAGGAGCAAATCTGCTGCAGTCCTGTGACTGGTGAATGCTTGACTGTGATAAAGAGGCCCTGTGTGATGTGGCGCTGAGTAAGTGTGTGGTGCAAGATGCTGTGCAGTCCAGTAGTGTTATGAAAGTAAAGTGAAATGGACTGAATGTTAACTTTCACACCACACTTCTTATACAACAACTGCAAAATTCCTGAGGAAGATGACTAAGAGTACTGGAGTGTGGATAAGTTTACACACTTGGACTATACATGAACAATAGGCGCGCATCCGGTGCTTTCTTCCTTGCCATGTTAGCACATTTCCCGCATGTTAGCAACCTGGGAAGTTGAGAGGTCTTTGATCTTGCACCATTCTTCCTGGGTCTGGCATGCTGACATCCCCAGTGACGTGACTCAAGTGACTGAGGGTGCGAGTGCAAATTTGTTCGTTCTTGAAGGACGTGTGACTGTGATACTGTGTTCCTCTAGTGCAAATGATACTGTGTGAGTGTGTACATTCCACCAGATGGTGTAGTATTAGTGTACAGAAACAACACAAAGTTGAACTAATGAACCTGCAACAAAAGTTCATGGTTTAGCTCATGTAGAAATGTAACTTGTTATTGCCTCCAAATAGACAGAGCTTTGTGTCTGAAACTTCTTCACTAAAGTTATTCATGACATACATGATGTAATTTCAGTAAGTGTGGATAAACCTAGTGTATATTTTTTCACAACCCGTTGATATTCAATCTGTTTCATTTATAATTTGATTACTTCTTTTGGTACTTTAAGGCTAATAATTTTCCTTTAATAAACCCTGTACTATATTTACAAATGGAAACCTTTGAATAAATAAGTTTGTGAGAAATGTTTACATTTTTTTTTTCCTTTTCCTCAGTGTAATTTGAGAAAATGCCTTCAGATTTTGCATTTTTTCTAGTGGAAATAACAACGTGAGACCAGTGAAATGTGTAATATTGAAGTAATTGTGTTAATGTAATGTTTATTTATACCTCATGAATTCTCTCTCCATAGTACTGATGATTACACTAGAGGCATTCACTGGGATAATGACTTGTGCACAGAAACCATGAGCTAAGTTATTCAGAGGTGATATCACTATGTTGGGATGGCTGGGACACATCCACAGGTGTAATACAAAACTAAACCATATTCGTTTATATGCTTCAAAGAGCACTTATGTACAGCTAGACAGTGGAAAAGTCGTAAACATATATCCAAAATAAATATTGCAGAAGTAACCAAATCTTATTCTCCTTTCTTGACAATATAATTCTGGAAGAAAGTAGTTTCAAAATGGTCATGCATAACTCATTTGCACCTTAAATATAAATTTTGCTTCAAACTTCGATTTGTTATTGGAAGCTTGTTTTAAATTTTGACTGACAGCAAAGCAAAGCAATGTATTCCTGTTACCTACTGATTATTGCTATAGCTTCATTTAATACATGTTTACTGATTGGAGGAAATATTTTGTTTATTATTTTTGTTTTTTACAAATTTGACATTGCTAATGAAGTTGACTAGGTAGGGTTTGTCCGTCCTTAATCAGTACTATTTGTGCATTTTCATCCACAGATCTTGTATTTACTTTTCTATATGTGTTTGTCAAGTATATTCATTATCTAATTTTGTGAGGCTGCCTAGGTTTCTAGTCTTGCACAAGTTTTTTTTTTTCCCCACACTAAGTATGTGAAGCTGCAGATAACAAAAGATAAGAGCAAGAAAAAGTTCTTACAGAGCCTTAGAGATTTGTTGAAAATGCCACTGATCTGTAATGACCAGATGCAATTTTAAGTGGATCTCATTTCTTGAGATAACACATGGGTGCACACCAGGCTTCCATAAAGCTTCCATAAAGCTTATGAAAACTAGAATTACCT
>NC_051404.1:16578200-16578467 GCF_015228065.2 Penaeus monodon | reverse complement strand
TATTCTTGGTGTTCTCTATATCATTAGACAATCCTTTGCTATGTCAAGGTGAATATATTTTAGGGATTTGGGCTTGGAATAGGAATTTCTAAACCAGTCATGCTGGGCATAGAAGTATCAGAAGTATCATAGAAGTGTCAGTATCAGGCTAATGTTGTTGGAGGGTCCTGCATTGTTTATGCTTTTACATCTGGTTAGAATTATAGAGGGCTAAAGAGTGCCATTAAACTTACTGTGGAATGAAAACCACAACATAGGCTTTGCTGA
>NC_051404.1:16577887-16578168 GCF_015228065.2 Penaeus monodon | reverse complement strand
TATCAGAACTCCCGAATTAACATTCTTACAACAAGCAGTTGTGCATATTTTTAAAATTTTGTGCATTGAAGGATGGGAGCAAAAATAAAAAGCCAGAATTGAACTATAGGTATTGGTTATCAGTCTCGGGACAATTAAATGTTTTGCTACAATAAAAATGACTTAACTACAAATTACTAAATCTTCCATAATAAATCCGTTTAGTATGGACATTAAGAATTTGTGAAGAAAAACAGAGGAAACATGAAATTATTCCCTGCCTAGATTTCCAATAACTTGTC
>NC_051404.1:16577172-16577361 GCF_015228065.2 Penaeus monodon | reverse complement strand
TTTTATTTACTTGTAGGTGGCATGATAAATGCTTAGTCATGTGGGCCTTCCTAGTCTCACCTGTTAAAAGTTAAGAGTTTTTGGTTACCATCAGTATTGTTAAGGATTATTATATGACAATGTCAATATTATTGACCATAATAATGGTATTAGGGATAACCTGAAAATGAATGAGATCAACAGGGTGAC
>NC_051404.1:16575464-16577122 GCF_015228065.2 Penaeus monodon | reverse complement strand
CAGGTATCAGTATTTGTATCTGGTACCAGTGTTAACCTGTGGCCATAAATGTTTGCTAGAATAAAATTGCAAGGTCAAATGCTCTAAAGCAAAATTATTATGATGTAATACAAAGCGAGACAACAAATACCATGGTCATCCTTTGACATTTTTTTCACTCTTAGTTATAACAAACCTTAGTAAACATTGTTAGGTGTGGTGTTGCTGAAGTTGTCATACCTTGAAAAGAATAAGAAAGGCCAATTTAACAAAAGGTTTTATTTTATTTATATACATTTCTTTCATGGTTAAAAATGTTCAAAATGGATACTGAAGGTTTTACAAAATGAGGGGGAAAACAAAGATGCAGGGAAAAGCAGGTTTACAGTAACTGCAATAAAGTGGTGTACAAGAAGCATGTCAGCAATAAATAATCTGCATATTGGATGTATTAATTACAACTTTGGTCACACAAATGGAACAGCTATTGCATCATTCTCTTTAATTACAAAAGTGACTCCAAACAAACACATTGAAGCAAGGGCAAATAATAATGTAAATACATTTAACCCTGTTCACCAGTCCACTCATTCTCGGTACACAAAATTGCATTGACTGAGGTACACTTGACAAGTCTGACAGAATTGTTGATCTTCAGAAGTGAGACCTTAATGAAGTTTTATTTGAAACACTAGGGTGAAGGAAATGTACACAAAGGAGTCTTTGTACCTCATATACGTGCATACATTTAGTACCTATACAAAATTCAAGTTCTAATATAAAACCTTACATTTTCACGATGTGTGTAAAAAAAACACATATTTAAAACTATAGTCTACAAAGATAGTTAAATTGGAATTTCATATTTATGTATAATTACAAAATGTTTTATTTACTTTTGATGAATAAGAATTTTCTCATGCCTTATTTCAATGCTTGGTTTTAATTTACTTGGGTGGTGATGAAGTCTGCCTCAATTATCACTTAATAAAGACAATATACTTTGGGTATGAATTCATATCTTGCTTTGAAATTTAACAATCAATTTCATTTGATTCCTAAATTTCAATTACAGTTGTATACATGGGAAAGAAATTTCAAACAATATCAAGAATTCTGTATATATTATAGTTATATCCTGTTCAGGATAAAAACCTACTTATTCTTGTTATTTGCATACCCACAAAAGTTTTAAATGATAGGTGTCTATGCTAGTCATATGGATGTTATTAAAAATTAAATAGTGGTATGTCATTCATTCACTTGCCTTACCCTTTCATTCAATTGAATTACAAAACTATATACTGTGTTTTACTGTAATTGACAAATTACTTTAATGGCAAGTATCACTAACTAAGAGACAGAAGTTATGCATACAGGTAGCTGCATCATACTCTTGTAAATTAGTGAGAGTAACAGTACCCAGTTTATGTGGGAGTACACTTAGTGTGAACACAGGCCTACTGTACAACTGTAGGTCTAGCACAGGCAGCAAATCAGTTTACTAATTAGTTGAGCTTGACCAATTATAAGATTAATACATTAAGAGAGAGGGTTTATTCTGAGAACCTCTAAGAATTGTGGTTGCATTTCTGATGGGTAGCAGGGAAGGAAAAAAAAGAAACTTTCTAACTGCTAAGCTTTTCAGACATTACACTAAATAAGGCAATCACTTTCAT
>NC_051404.1:16575197-16575384 GCF_015228065.2 Penaeus monodon | reverse complement strand
ATGTGCAAATGCATGAATTTTGTTAACACCATGTCCAAACAAACATGTATACATGTGTAAATGGAAGCATGTCCTGGAATGACATTATTATAAATTGTGAAAGACAAACATTTCAGGGCAAGGATTATGCAATACCACATCTCTTGCACTGCAAAGATTATAGCAGAAAAGAAAAAAGGATATCTGG
>NC_051404.1:16574645-16575174 GCF_015228065.2 Penaeus monodon | reverse complement strand
GTGTGATACTGCACCCTTCATTTCCAAAGTTCAACTAAAGCATTATTTATATACACTTCTCAACATAAACATACATCTTCAGAAGACTGGTATATTAATGACAGAACCTTTCCATATCTATATAAACAGCAGTGATAAAAACAATGCACCACTATTAACAATAAGAAGTCACCCCTGATGTACATGGAAGAAATAACATTACTTGCTTGGAAAATTGAATGTATATAAATATGTATCCCCAAATATGGTAATATCCACTTTTTACAGGAAATGGGTAGCAGTTAAAATTAATTTTAGTGAATACAATCTTGACTTATTTCACATTTTGCTAACTCCCCTAGTGAAAAAGAAGTAAAAATTAAAATCAAAAGATGTTTTTTCTTGTAAAAAAAATATCACACTTTGCTGTCTTTCCAAACAAGGGGACAATTTTTTTTTATTTTTTATTCAGAGGCTTGTGCTTTGTGCTCGTTTTACTCTACTGGAGATTTGGTGTGAATTGGAATAGATTGCACGGAATATTTTTAGA
>NC_051404.1:16574102-16574282 GCF_015228065.2 Penaeus monodon | reverse complement strand
TGTTTCAGCAGAGGCATAAAGAACGTCTTATATCATTTATAAATTGAAAATTTGTACATCAAATATATAAAACAAGGTCCTTTTTTATAATCAGATCATTCTCTTAAATGAATCTCTAAATACAAGTGAAACTGGCTAGGATGATGTTAATTACAATGCAAATTATTTTGTCTGTAATGT
>NC_051404.1:16573895-16574060 GCF_015228065.2 Penaeus monodon | reverse complement strand
TTGTATTTTTTATTCCCTATTCAAACCCTGTCATACATGTACAATATATACAGTAAACACTTACCTCATACATCTGAAAAAATATTAACCGGGGACATACAAATCTTGAACTTAATCATTAAAGACTTGAATAAATTGTATCTGTAAATCTAATGAAAACAAAGA
>NC_051404.1:16573233-16573878 GCF_015228065.2 Penaeus monodon | reverse complement strand
ATAGCTGAGGCATTCCTGCCACACAGAACACTTACAAAATATCCAAACAAAATTTTTTATAGAATCTGAAAGCTAGCCATTCTCGTGACATTGTTTATCTTACACAAGTGGTACACAAACAGCAACACATTTATGTATATCTAACAAGGTCATATAATGACACCAGCACCATACTACAAAGTAATAATTTACCTCCAATACTGTGTCATCCTTCACACAAACCTCACACTGACCTTATATAACTATTTAAGAATTAAATTTCTTTACAATAGCACATGACACAAATCACTCCTTTCATACACATTTTTTGGTGCTTCACGTTTTTTTCTCTGAATCTGAAATATTTGGTTTCAGACCTCAACTAAGTTTAAGTTTTACTCAACAAAATACTGCTTCAGTGTTTTGTAATATATATCTGAAATCCTGATTCAGAAACAAATAACTCAAAACTAAATAAGTCACAATTTATCATGCATGTGAAGAGGAGAAAGGGAAAAAGGGAGAGGAGAAGATATTCTACAGTATTTGGAAAATGACATTATTTAATTGCTTTCAAGGTTGTTGGTCCCATGCATGCCCATCACTCACTCATTTTTGCTCTCTTTGCATGTATTTTCAAAATTTTGTGACTGACAATAAAACTAC
>NC_051404.1:16572312-16572725 GCF_015228065.2 Penaeus monodon | reverse complement strand
ATGTACCTGACAGCAATGGGTTACAGATTTGTTGCTGAATGACCAAGATGAATATTTTAATATGTAATGTATGTACATTTAACTTATTACTGTATCTTTTGTTCATAGAGCTTGTGTGCTTGAAATTTGCAAAATAAATAAGCTTGTTGAATAATAGCTCTAAAATACAGATGTAAACAAGAAAATCCTTCAAATATGGTTGCATTTAGGAAGGCAAATAAAGAAAGTTTACCTGACAAAAACAGAAAGACAAGAAAATGTGCTCTGTCCTCCAACACAAATACACACTTTACATAGCTGCAGACTACTGAAAATAAAGCATGGATAAACACATCAAATGTTCTATTGTATTCTGTCAAACAATATCATATCATATGAATACTGACTCCATAGCTTTAGGTGAAGTGAATGAG
>NC_051404.1:16571991-16572289 GCF_015228065.2 Penaeus monodon | reverse complement strand
CTGATAATGCATTGGTCCCACTAATATTTCACCATTTTAGATCTCAATGTTCATTTTAAAAGCTTTCATATAAAAATCAGCTTTTATACTATAAATATTCTCACAAATAAACTACCTGGTAGCTTATTCATCAGTTGTAACTGCATGTTATATATAATTTTCATCTGTGCTTGTTCTTCACCTCATTACCTAGTACTGAAATTTTTAAAATACCTTGTATGCTCTTCATATTCTGTCAGTGAAAGTATATGCAGGTGTATTCATCTGAGAGAGACTAGGGCTTTTCACTAATTTCCTG
>NC_051404.1:16570878-16571221 GCF_015228065.2 Penaeus monodon | reverse complement strand
TGTAATGTCCTGAGATGACACCCTACTTGTTCTCAGCACAAAGTGGAATGGAATTAACTACATATCTTCTTTTCTGAACTACAAATGTTTTAATATGTGACGACAGAAGAACTTTGGATGCTAATGTACATGACAGAAAAACTGTTGTGATGATTACTGATAACAAAAAAATTGATGAATACTGGTTTTCATACTATGCAGTAACATACTTCTTACAATAGAGTTTCCTTCATCCAAAACCACACAAATAATTGCTTTTTAAAACATGAAATGGAAGGAAAAAACATTTGATTCCTTTTCCTTATTATTAACTGGAAATATCTACATTAACTCTATGCAGATA
>NC_051404.1:16570639-16570792 GCF_015228065.2 Penaeus monodon | reverse complement strand
TACATAGTGCAACAGCAAAATTCTGAAGTTCCGGCACATTGGAAGGATTTCTTTTGAGAGCTGTCATGTCATGTCAAAATTCAGTTACAAGACAAATGAACAAAGAAGCAAGCAACAAAGTGGATGAAATTTTCATGTGCATAAGCTACTGCC
>NC_051404.1:16569719-16570585 GCF_015228065.2 Penaeus monodon | reverse complement strand
ATACAAATGTGTCTTGTATGTACATTAAAAAAAATAACTTACAAAACAATTTATAAGATATCTTTATTTCCCCACTAATTTTGATGATACATTTTCTGTAGATAAGTTGGTGAGTTGCTATGACTAGCTTTTCACAGGCCTCCAGATTGACCTTCATGCAGGCATAGCATTTCAAAGTGAAAAATACTCTATGGATTTGGAAATTACTGCATAAATGCTTCCTCGTACCTATATTCAAATATTAGATTTTCTATGATCAGCATGATATTAAAAAACTCTAGACCTTTCATAGGTTATTACAAAATATAGGAATAGGTATCTAAATGCAGCCTCCCCAACAGATCCTATCACAATAGTTGTCCATTGTTTCGACTACAGCACTACATTTATCATGATTCCTGAAGAAGGAGATGTGTTGCTGTATTTACGTCATTGTTGCAAGTCTGAAGGGCGTTGATCACTCTCTGTCTGTCAAATCCCATCTCAACTAAGGTTTGTACCTGTTCCTCGGTGGGAGGGGGGGGTGGGTGAACTGTGGGAGTAAAGGAAAAATGACACTTAAGGAAAATAAGGAAAGAAGTGCAAAAGCTTATAACTCTACTTTTTAATCAGAAGTATATCTTGTACATTTATGTTTTAAGTAATATAGTATGAAGTATAAAACAGAGGCCACTGGGTATGAATCCTCTAGTTTTCATAACAAAAAAAAACAAACACATTAAAGCTTACATATATACAAATGCTGTGTGAGTAGGTTTTCTGTTTGTTTTAGAAATCTAATGAAAACATACCTGGATTGTTTTGTCTTCTTCCAATGAAATTTTGCATGAATGGAGGGACAGCACCATTTGCCTGAAAAAAAAAAG
>NC_051404.1:16569545-16569676 GCF_015228065.2 Penaeus monodon | reverse complement strand
AAGGTATAATAAATACCCTACAGCCAACAGGCAACAGACTTGGGATCTTTTAGAAAAGCATATGATATACAATATACTTCACACTGGAATATCTAATAAGCAAGCAATATATACCACTTATCTCTTGCATA
>NC_051404.1:16566086-16567792 GCF_015228065.2 Penaeus monodon | reverse complement strand
ACAATTCAAGAGGTGTAACTAATCTTTCAGTAGTTTTATCCCCCCCCCACCCCTTAGCTTATGTAATTCCAATAAAAGCAATTGTAATGACACAGAATCTACCTATTTTCTCATCCTATATCACAAATTTCACATTTTGTGCTTCCCCCCAACTTACCCCTGGTCGATTCCGCATTTCCCTTGCTCTGTTCATCATCATCTGCTGCTCCCACATCTCAATCTGCTCCTGCCGCTGCAACTCTAGTGTGGCTCCTGCTGGGCCCTCTGGAGGGGGTGGGGAGGCCAACAGTCGTGCCAGAGTGGCCTTGGCACCACGAGCCAGCCATCCTGGCACCCATGGCACTTGCTGAATATACAAAATATTGTACCGATAGAACACACCTGCAATCTGGAAAGTATACAAAAGAAAAAAAAAGTGGAAACCCATCAAAGTATTTTACAAAATGATAAAATGTCATGTATTATGTAAAGAAGCTAAAAAGCATGAACTCTCATTAGAACAGAGCCTTCTTAGATCTTAAACTCACTGTATATTCTTGGGTTAAGTCACTTTTGACTCACTTTATGGGCTTATAAGACAGCAGTCTGATGACAGGTATCCTCAGCATTAGTAAAAATAACTAAAGTCTTTTTTTCTATATTGTCACTATTACATACTAGGACTACTATAATGCTTGGGAGGATTAAAAACTGATCAAAAGCAGCAAAGAAAGCAGGTAAGAAGAGAACACACTGAAAAATATCAACATAGAATAACAAGGAAAGGAAAATAGAGAAAATAACACAAGAACAAAAAGAATTAACAATAAGTAGATAATATCCATGAAAATACACAAACAAATGAAATGTTTAGAATGTATTTTAATGTGTTTGCATATCTTTCTATGGCTTTCTATCTACAGAAACTAGCTGAACCATGAATAAGGGACTTCTAAGACATTAAATTAAGTTTAAATGAACTTTCAATTCTACATTAAGGTGGATGTTAAAGGTCTTTAGTAGTTATAATGATTTCACAAACTGACAGAAATGTACAAATCTCTTTTTGTAGGGGACAGTTACAAAGGAAATGCTGTAACAGAAACACTAAGCAAAATTATTTAAAATTAAATACCACTCTCAATTCATAGGTTTCCTACACTACTTTAACATTCTATGAACTGGGTCACGAATGCCCAAGATATGATCATATTTCTTATTTCCATAAACTTGACACACATACACTTAAGACATAATCTGTAAGTTACAGCTCAACAGGTTAGCGCTATTACAGAAAAAGAAAAAAAAGAAGGAATCTGTCTCAATACTCACAATGCCACAGAGTGCTGACGTAGCTGTTGCAGGTGATGTGGAGCAAACCTGTAAACCTAACAGGTAAGTGAGGGTCTTCCCTGTTATAGGTATCCCAAGCACACTTGTCTGTGCGACTCGAGGAATATCAAATAGGTAGTTCACGAAGAGAGGAAAGATCATACCATACCTGAAAACAGGGACTCTGTTGAGGGGCACAAATATAATACCATAAAATAACCATTTTCATACATACACAGAGAGAGACAGAGAGATGAGGAGGAAGGCAACAATAATTTGTATTATTTACGAAGACAAATTTCCTTATTCTTTAGTAGTTATAACAGAAACAAAAAGCAATAATAACAAGGAAGAAAACTTACATGACTTCATGTTTTACACAAAGAAATGAAGGA
>NC_051404.1:16564179-16565796 GCF_015228065.2 Penaeus monodon | reverse complement strand
TTATTATCCTTGTTTTTCCTATGAAATATAAATAGTAATCATACATACACCTGAATATACATTTTGTAACTCCCTCCTTCCTTACTCCTCCCTCTCTTCCTCTCCCTCCTTCAGTCCTTACCTCCTCCTACTATCCAGCTCCTTTCCTTCCTCTCCCTCCTTTCCTTCTACCTCCTCCTTCTCCTCCCTTTCTTCCACCTCTTCCTCCTCTCTTCCTTCCTTTCCCTCCACCTCCTCTCTTCCTTCTTCTTCCTCTACCTCCTCCCTTCCTACCTCTTCCTTCTTCCCTCCTCCTCTTCTCTCTTCCTCTCACCTGCTCTTAAAAGGCCCCATGAACCCATGCATCACAAACTCCAAGAGTCACTTACGGTCCAGGAGGCAGGAACCCCCCTGAATGCAGGTCTATTGCTAGCCATTGCAATGTGAGTATGGTGAGGACCTCCAGCACTGTTGTAAGAACCTGCGAAGCCACCAGACATGATGCGAACTTGTGCGACCCATACCGTCGCTCAAACACCCTGGCGGTTTTGGTAATGTGGAATGTAAAAAAAAAGGCATATGGTATAAAAAAAAGTTTATATGTATAAAAATATATAATATTTCAAGCAGAACTGGCATAGTTCTACCAGTGGTAACAAACAATACTATCAATACTTAAGAACAAAAATATAATTTTTCATAAGATAAGACTGTGTTCCTGAATACATGTTAACAAAAACAACTTCAAGATAATGAGTGATACATTATCTTCAGTAAGTTATAAATGTCACTGGGTATACTTCCTTTGAGAAGACACTATCAAATATTTACTCTTTTCTTTGTCTAAATATAAAAGGCACTGATTAACATCCAGGCATGGGTGTTAGCTATCTGCTGAATTTCTCTCTATTACTATTACCCAAAATGAATCTTGGATACTTTCAAAGAACAAACTAAAATGAACTGGATTGTGAAGCATGTATGTACTCACTCATGGTTAACTCTTACAACAGGACAGATAGTCTCTTCCCTTACAAATGGTAAAGATGAAAGATAAAATCAGTAATATATCATGTTTTACTTTGGAATAAATAGTACATCATGCATGAACTTTTTTCCTGTCACTGCCTCACACTTTGTATCAACATCAACACTCACCTGATCAAAAATGTGTACCTTATCATAATGAGAGCTTGAATAATGCCCAGAAATCAGAACAAAACTCCAACAGCACAATAACAAGGTACTTAAAGCCTTAATCAAATGTCACCTATAAATTTCTAAAATGCAAAAGTATATTCCAAACTATCTCCTTCATGTTATCATTTTGGAATAAGATAAAAGGAACTAGAGTTTAAAGACACTTTTAGGTGATGAAAACTTACCTAAAATAATAAATAAGTAAAGAACCACATACTAGATCCTTAGTGTCAACAAATGAAATCTTTGCTGAAGCTATTCGCCATATCTGGAAAGAAAGAAATCCTGTGATAAATTTAAAACCAAATACTTTTTTAAATAATTGTCATCACAAGATTAACTTCTTGACTTGCAACCTGCCACTGAAACATGCCTTCTACTAAATGCCTTTAAAATTCATTAAACCTTCCTGTAGTTAAACTAAAATGTATCTAACTT
>NC_051404.1:16562766-16564054 GCF_015228065.2 Penaeus monodon | reverse complement strand
TCTGTGTTCACAGTATTCCAAAGTAAAATAAGTGTATTATAGATAGTATCCAAATTTTTACTTACCTATTACTACATTACATATAACCAAAGTTTATACACATCTACTTGTATACAATCTACTACTACACAAATATATCAGTAGTTAATACATCAATGGAATAACTACAGAAACACATACCTCTCCTTTAAGAAAGACATCTGGGATTTTGCATATGAGGTATTTTCTTAAATGTGCAAAGAGTGGCACATTGAGAGCTGTACATGTCAGGAACATGCATCCCATGAGTCCCTTGCTAACTGGTGCATTATCTGGAAAATACACAAAAACTATTTTTAGACCAAAAAAGGACAAACAAATTTATGAAGTCCTAGTGGATGTCTCACTTTATTAGCCTAAGACTGGGTTACCCATGTTCAACTTTACCAATACTCCCAATGTACAACAGAAAATGACATGTTTTCTCAATGCAGATTTTGATCTACAAAGTCCAAAACTTAATCTCATTTTCAGTGTGATCTGAATTTGAGTATATAGAAGTTACTGTTTAGTGCACTAATGCGTTAGATCATGTCCTTTACCCTTTATATCAGAAGCACCATCTAGAGCTACAAACTGCTATACATAACTACATTAAAATCAAGTTCTCAAAAGAATTGCAAAAACATGGAAAAAAAGTATAGAAATCTGGCAGTTCAGCAGCTATGACATGTACTGTAGTGTTAAGGGTTAAAGAGAAAAAATGTTCTAAATGGAATGATATACGTGAATCATAATAATTTGTGAGTGTCAGTCCTTCTGGCTAAATCTGGACACTTTATCTGAAAACTACGTAAACCACACACTGAGCATTAATTTCTGATCATATCATTTTCTTATTCTCTATATTCTAAAATTTTCAAATAATCATTATGTAGTTATACATCAGTATTCTTTCTTTAAGGCCAGATGTGGTAAGCCAAGCAGAGTTATTGTAAAGCCAGAGGTGACTAGTGAAACCTGGGCTTATGTAAACCAATCCCTGACAGAATTCTGATTTAGATATATTCATTAAGAAATGGGTAAGATACTATATGACTTTTTCAGTTGCTCACATCTTCATGTGAAACACTTAATAGAGAGGGGGGTTGCAGTCTCTATAAGAAATGATAGCATATTCTAGAGATATCATAACCAAACTAGTGATTTCACTTCAATGCAACACTATCTATGATAATTTTCTGTTTTTCCAAAGCCAGAGTGGTTTAGCATTTATTAAAAGTCTACATAATAGACATGAATACAATAC
>NC_051404.1:16562244-16562543 GCF_015228065.2 Penaeus monodon | reverse complement strand
TGATAGAAATAATAAAGAGAAATGAAAAAGGTAAACACAGCTGCTATAAGGAAAGCATGCCGAGGATCGCCCACCCACCTTAACCACTTCTAATTCCTTCAAGATAAACCAAGTTGAAAATGAAAATAAGACAAGTTGATAATCCTCTCTCATGTTCCTGTCAGCTTTGACCTCATCCAACTTTATTATGAGAAATAATTTAACCATATTTTGCAAAATCTAGCATCTGCATTCTTCTGTGGTAAGAAATTTTCTCTAATAGACATAAAGGTATTAATCTTTTTAGTATAATTTTACAA
>NC_051404.1:16560747-16561346 GCF_015228065.2 Penaeus monodon | reverse complement strand
TTCAAGGAAAATACAAAATTAAATTCCTGATTTATGAACACCTTAATAACTATTCACAGCTACTGGCAATGTCAACAGGAGAGAATAATCTCTTGCTAGGTCTCACAGAAAAGGGTTGGCTTTAGTCTGGTCAACATTACTTACATACATGTAAGAGTAGAAGGGAATAGGATGCCACAGCATATCATTCCATGAATAGGAGGTATAAATGACTCAGTAAATACCATTTGTCAATATCATAAAAAAAGACATCAGCCTTTAAAAAGTAAATATTTTAAAATAAAGTATTTCTATACTTTCCATTACAAAAATGGTCATGGTACAATATATCTACACTCAAAGAATGAGTCTTGCTTGAGGTCTGATCTCTCCTAGCTGAGGGAAGGCATTGTAAGTACCTAAAGCATGACAAAAAATATATAACTTCTTTATATCTTGACTGTTCTTTAACTAAACTGACTAGACCTTGTATATGGTGTGTCAAAGTATGAGCTAAATGGGTGATTCTTGATAAATTTCTCTATTGATATAGATTATATGGCTGCAATCTGTAAATTCCCTTTACATACTTTATGCAAGATCCGTGTAATAAGTAGTCT
>NC_051404.1:16560219-16560682 GCF_015228065.2 Penaeus monodon | reverse complement strand
TATACCCAACAGAATGAGCTGCAGAAATGTATATATATCATATAGACCTTAATTAGAAATTAAAAGCTATAGCACATGCAAAATAGGTTAGAAAAATGTGACAGCAGTAGTCTTGGGTCATAAATAAAACTAATAAAATATATGCTGTATATTGAGTTATAATACATAAGTATTTAAGCGCAAATTTGCTTTGAAATAAATTTTAGATTCTGGACATATAGCTAGGACATGGGAGATGGCATATGAAACTGATAACATGACCAGTTCTAATATATATATTTTTTAATATGTAGTCACAAGATGAAGATAAAACAGTTATCAAATAAGTAAGCTTCTACTTTTTTTATGACTGATATCAAGTTGACAGGTTGGTGCTGATAATCATTTGAAATACAAGAATGTTACTAAAGACATATAGTATTCTTGCAATAATCACCAACCTCAATAGTGCATCTTTCCCTTG
>NC_051404.1:16559946-16560177 GCF_015228065.2 Penaeus monodon | reverse complement strand
ATGTGGTCAAGTGATTGTTTTAGCAATATATCTAACAACACTAAATATCTAATGTTTGCTTCTTTGCCAATAAATCACTAGAGAGGAATATATAATATACATGCAAATATACAGAATATTGCCATATCACAAAATACTGCACTATAATAACAGTACCAATAGATTCCTATTACTCCTTGCTATTCATAGGGCTAGAAAATAAAGCATGGAGATTCTACAAACTAGGTTTTC
>NC_051404.1:16559818-16559888 GCF_015228065.2 Penaeus monodon | reverse complement strand
CTATTTTCTTTTTTCTTACATTATCTCTATTAGTTTTTTTCAAGAATATTTTGGTGTGTCTGAAAATGTA
>NC_051404.1:16558470-16559607 GCF_015228065.2 Penaeus monodon | reverse complement strand
TGCAATTTCCCTTTTACACTTCATGGCCAAATCTACTATCTGGGCCCAGATTGTGGTGCAGAGGAGGGTTTGCATGCATTAATCCCTATTGTCTGAACTGGATGGAGTGAGTGGAATCCATTGGTATCAATGTTGAAGTTTTAAGCAATATGCTCATATTCTATATATTTACTTCTGTAAGAGATAGGTTCCATTTCCAGTGTTTATTATTCATCTTTACCACACATAGATGGTTTAAGAATTCTTAAGTCTTCCATGTACTGTTTAACTTGCATTGCATGTAAATTTGCATGAAAATTAACTGAAAACATAGCATTTCATTTTATAATACAATTTTTTTTTACAAAGAAGAAAGAATCTGATTCAAATGTCTTTTCTTGTATATGAGACTGGGTAATCACAGGGCAAAGCAAGGCAAGTAAAAGAATAAAATCCCTAAAGTGAAAAGTACGAGTATCCTATTAACATACTTCAGAAACTCACCAAAATTGAGGCTCAAGATGTATAGAAATTGAGGCTCAGAAGGTATAGAAATTAAAACTAATCAATGAGCTCCACATAGAACAAAATGACTATGCTTGCACCTTATATCCACGACACAAACTATTGCATAAACTTGTACCCGATCTCACCAATTTGAAGTATGTAGTTTATGTAATGACAGTTGACCAATGTGCTACAATACACACCCTAGCACATGATCTAAAAAGATGGATTATATAATGATCGTTGCAATAACACAAAGTCTGGCTCTTCCTGTGATTACGGTTATTAATGACCTGACAGGTAAGAGATCACCTGGGAGGTGTTAAGTCACGGTTCATAGGACACTTGTACTATGGCATTATTTGATTTACAATATCCAAACAAATATTCAGACAAAACTATTAACTTTTACTACTAATTAGGAATGCAAACTCAGCTTTAGGTCATTAGCAAATCCCCTTCAAAAAATCAGGACAGGTGAGGTGTCCCCTGGCAGCCATCCCCCAGAAATACATGCAGCGCCCTTGCGAGTGAGGAGCCCTTCACTGAGAGCACTAGGCACCCTGGAAGCCCAAAGGGCACTCCAGGGCAGTGCCAGGTCTGCTTCCCTCGCCCCCCGTCAGGTGCTGGCCAGTGTCAGCGGCAGCGCCT
>NC_051404.1:16557637-16558434 GCF_015228065.2 Penaeus monodon | reverse complement strand
GCCCCGTGCTCCTGCCACTCACAGAATCCGGTGGTGCTGTACTGGGACAGGATGGTCGCCATCTCGCCGCGGGCAGCGCAGGGCTCAGGGCTCGGGCGGGGAATTCGGCGGCACAGAAGCCCGTCGCCTCAGCAGCCTCTCCAGACAGACAGACCCTCGGGCCCGGCGAAGAACAGGCACGGCGCCCGCACGCCCTCGTCACGGCGACCTGGCACGCTCGCGCCCTCGCGTTGCTCCCCTCTGGCCTCGGGGTGCCGCGGGGATGAGGTTCTTCCCTGGGGGCTCGTCTGGGGGCGCGGGAAGCCGCAGGTCCTTATCAGGAGTCAGACGGGACGAGGACGTGACTATTGTTCTGCCGCGACGCCGCAGGAAGGCCAAGATGCGCAACTCTAATAACAAAACCTTTGCCTCCTCTTCTCACACTCATTTCGCAGAGATTGTGCAAGAGCAGTGCACGGGGAAGTTTATTTTACCGAGGGGAGGCGGGAAGAGGCAAGGAGGAGGGCATACGGGGCAAGGGCAGATATTGATCAGCTGATTCCCTCCAGCAGCCGACGCAGCAGGACGCAGCTCGTTTCCAGGACGAACGTTGCGGGTCATCGCTCATTTTCCCTAGATTTGGCACTGTCGTTGCAGGTAATGCGTGGCCCGAAGTAACACTTAATACATAGTTTCCGTTGAAACTATCCAAACAATGCTCTACTCTGAATTAGTGCGTCATCATATGCAACCAACTCATGTATGACTCAAGCGTCTGTGTGACCGGCTGCCGGCAAGCGATTTCACCATTATGCTGG
>NC_051404.1:16557030-16557281 GCF_015228065.2 Penaeus monodon | reverse complement strand
TGAAATATCTTGTCCATTTTGTCCTACTTGTTGGATGAGGAGGTCTGAATGCAACATCAGAGTATGATGGCAATGTCCACAAAATAAAAGTACTATTGTTTGTCAAATTCTGATTAAGCATGATGACAAATCCAGCTAAACAAAAGTTTAGTTGTAATTGGCTTCACCAGTGTGATATCAGTGATTGCATTGTAACTTCTTAAACTGCATATTTATTATAGAAATTTTTTTTCCTTCTGTAGTTTTATATT
>NC_051404.1:16556204-16556629 GCF_015228065.2 Penaeus monodon | reverse complement strand
CACACACATGCATATGCATGCATATATGTAATATTTTTATGGACTTACACCTGTGTACATGAATGTGTGTGTTTTATGTAATCAGGGTTGTACTTAACCATGCATCGACATACACATTTTGGTTATTTTTTATTAATACAATATATTAGGGTAGTATTAAGCATTAAGACAGTGGTAGCTGCCTTGGAAGTCTTTCTTTCAAAATTTTCATAAATTGAAATTTCTATTGATAGTGAGGGATTATAAACTGATAGTATTTATATTTGAGAAATGTTCTACAAATGTAGCTCTTGATAGAGAAGTGAATTTATTATTCATTTTGAAGTAGTATTACTTCTTTATTATTGTTCAGTTGTGCATCATACTAGTAAGTAAAGAAAAAGAAGGAAATAATAAAAGTTACCTCAGTTATAGATATGTGTGTC
>NC_051404.1:16554659-16555716 GCF_015228065.2 Penaeus monodon | reverse complement strand
TATTATTTTTTATTTGCAGGATATATTAAGAAACATGAGTACAGTCTGGCTGTTGAAGTCATCTGACTCAGATGATGATAGATATACAGATGCACTGTCAAAAGCAGGCTTTGTGACAGTACACGTACCCACTTTAAGTTTCAAATTCACCAACCATGGACCCTTGAAGAATGCCTTGCAACAACCTGAGAACCACAGTGGCATAATTTTTACAAGTAAAAGGGCCGTGGAGGCTGTCACTGAGATTTACAAACATCTTAGTGTGGACTGCCATCATTCCTGGAGTGAGAAGAAAATATTTGTTATTGGAGAAGCCACAGGAAGAGCTGTTCAGCAGTACTTGAAACTCAATCACATTGGCCAGGAATCAGGCAATGCACTGCAGCTTGCCCCCATCATTGTGAGAGAGGTTGTTGCATTTGACAAGCCTCTCTTGTATCCTTGTGGGAACTTAGGGAGGGATGAGCTACCCAAGCTTCTGGCTCAGGAAGACCGGGACTTCCGAGCGCTCACAGTTTACGAAACTCAGGAACATCCTCAGCTCAAGGATGCTGTCTCGAAGCACCATTCCACAGGGAAAATGCCTTCATATTTAGTGTTCTTTAGTCCATCTGGAGTGAAGTTTGTTTTGCCAAAGCTGAAGTCTGTGGGGATGTCTTTAACTGGTGTTAAAGTTATTGCAATAGGACCTGCAACCAATGCTGCCCTTGTGCAAGAGAATATACCCGTGCATGCAGTCTGTTCTTCACCATCTCCTGAAGGTCTTTTGCATACTCTGAAAAGTCCTTTATAGATTCTGAAGTACAATGGAATAAATCTGACAGCTGTGATTTTGTTGTGCCTTTGCTATAGGAGCTATAATGATTGTACTTGTTGGAATATGATTTTTAAGGATTCTGGGCACAGACTTTAGAATGTTGTGGATCCCAAATAGGATTTTCACTTTTTTTCATGAATACATTTTAAAAATATAGTAATGTTCCTAACCTGAAGAAATATATGCAATATATATTTAAAAGGTAAACAAACTATTTTGAGGAAATAAACATTGAAAATG
>NC_051404.1:16554410-16554634 GCF_015228065.2 Penaeus monodon | reverse complement strand
ACTTAGACAAAATGGTGTTCCAAGTAATGTTTGATCAATTTGATGTGTATACTCAGGACATTACAATATATGAGTAGACTGTATGCAGTAACCATTTTTCAAAAGAAATGATATAATTCATGATTTGAGGGATAAAATCCCTGAAAAATTCCAAGGGGGGGGATTTTTTAAGGCTGAAAGTTGCAAAATGTCTAAAAAGCTTCTAAGCCTAATTTTTTCAAAGG
>NC_051404.1:16554148-16554383 GCF_015228065.2 Penaeus monodon | reverse complement strand
TGAAAGTAAAGCATAAGAAAAACACAGGAAAAGGATGCATGAAAATGATATTAATTGCATGTATATTAACTGTATCTATGTAAGAATTATTTTAGATGATTTTCCATTGTTTGAATATAAATATTGAGTTGCACTTCATCTTGTGTGAAGAAATTGCCAATGCTAAAAGAACAGATTGAAGTATTACTATTACACAGCCTATCATTTCATTTAGTTTTCCTTGAATGGTGATTTA
>NC_051404.1:16553578-16553990 GCF_015228065.2 Penaeus monodon | reverse complement strand
TATATATATAATATTGTGTGAGCATCGTAATGTGCAGTATTTCGCAGGAAGAGGCCTGAAAGAGACGAAATTTGGAGACAGAAAAGGGCGCCTGCAGGCATGTGGAGCTTTAGAGACCCTTTTCCGTGCATGCAAAGATTGCCACGACCCAGCCAGCCTCATGCTACCTTCTGCGAGCTGTCGGCCACTCGAAAGGCACTGTTGTGTTGTGTTGTTTACCACAAAAACAGACATTCCAAGTGCTAGAGACCAAGGTCTATATAGTACTAATATAGACCTTGTTCGAGACCAGCCCTGCCCCGACTCTCGTAAGCGCGTCTTCATGTATATTACAAAATAAAGAAAAAAAAAAAGAGTTGAGTGTCATCTTTCTCTCACCCATGCCAGGCTATTACAAAGGGGATTCACAGTG
>NC_051404.1:16552853-16552963 GCF_015228065.2 Penaeus monodon | reverse complement strand
AGCGTCTTAACTGTGCATTCCAAAATGTGAACGGTTACCCCTAAAAATTTGGCCCTTTAAATTGGGTAGCCCCTCGCCGGTCATTTCCGGCTAGTCAAATGAGGATTCTT
>NC_051404.1:16552404-16552745 GCF_015228065.2 Penaeus monodon | reverse complement strand
CTATACAAGAAATTATTTATGAGTGACACAGAAAGTAAAATATGTACATATCTAGAACAATACGATCCATATCCCCTGCCCATCGGTCTTGTTGACTGTTCATCCTGAATTTCATAATCACATATTGCATGACTGTACGCAAAAACCTACCAAACAATACATGAAATATGTATTGTAAGGGAAAATTACTAACGTGTACTTTAGATTTCACTGAAGAATAGGTATTCGTTTGAAGACCAAAGCTATATATGTCAGCTGGAAATGGACATCCTCAGAAAAAGAAAAAAGTTGTGGTTGGACCCCTTCCTTGGTAACGTACATTCGCAACTACAAATTGATGT
>NC_051404.1:16551194-16551409 GCF_015228065.2 Penaeus monodon | reverse complement strand
AAAATGTGGAAAGCTGACAAAAGTAGACAAAATTATATCCACCTGTAAACAAGATATCAAGGTATGAATATTGTTAAACAGATTTTCATTCCGAGTCATTATCATTGTAGAACTAAGTATAAAGACAAGTCTTACTAAGAGATTCGAAACGAGATTCGAGAGACTGGAGTTATAAAAGAAGCAAAACGCACTGGCTTAGAGAGTTGTTGCCACTA
>NC_051404.1:16547242-16548083 GCF_015228065.2 Penaeus monodon | reverse complement strand
TAGTTAATAAAATCGTCGGTGCAATCCCCGTAGACTGTATAAGTACATGACCGCAAAAAAGGAATGTTTCAATTTGTAATTACGTTTGGGCTGTATGCGAAAAAAAGTGTCTTAAGGAGGAGTTAATTCTAATCGCTTTTAATATTATTATGAAAATGTCCAAGTTAGTGTGGTCTATAAAAACGCTTGTCCATGCATCTTCGAAGTACTTGTGAACGCCCGTACTTTCCTGAATTTCTCCTCGCTTAGCAAAATTAACAAGAACCATATTTAAAGAAAATAAGTGGTGATCATAACTCCATTTCCTTATGGCACATTATCGATACATTAGTCACGATTATAGACCTACTTACTGTCATTTTGAACAACTTTCTTCTGCTGTTTTGCATAACACTTATTGCTAATTATTCCCCATTCTTTGTTCAAATCTGCCTCTTTTACAGGCTATTGTTGTTGTTTTCATCTGCGTGTTATTGAATCTTACGAGTCAGAGTAGAGTATTCTAATATAATGTAGTCCCTCTCCTATATGCCAGATTTTCTACAAACACAATGCAAACGTTCGTTTTCTTTGAATACCACAATTTACCGATAAACTATTTCATATATCGGCAATTGGTTGAATTGAGTTAGGAACGCAGCACGCGGTAACAGGTTAAAAAATTACTGACTTGATAACGATAACCACGTGGAGCTATGTCGAAATCTAACACAAACTGATTAATCAGTAACGACAATAATCATTCTAAATCATCTTTCTGCATAATCTATTGTTTGTATCGATTCTGCTAATAACAGAATTATTTTATTGTGTACCTGTGACAGTTACGAAAAGGTTGATC
>NC_051404.1:16538970-16540305 GCF_015228065.2 Penaeus monodon | reverse complement strand
TAAGACTTAAGACAGATAATTCAGTTCATTGTGTACCTGTCTATCAATGTTCTCCATGGAGGACAAGTACGAACATGAAGAGATTGGAAAAATAGTAATTAGAATATTAGTAGATTGAAGCACTGTGACACTGATAAGATAGTGTTGTAAAAAGTCTAAGCAACATAACGATTTACTAGGTAATGGTATGCAGTCAAGCATGGGGGTTGAAAACCAAGATTCACACTGCCAACGTTCAGCACCTACCCTTGTCAGACACAACGAGGGATTTGAAGAGCTAGGAAAGCCCAGGTATGTCACGGGAAGAACTCTCCCATTTCCCGGGCATTCCTGAAAAAAATTCTCAAAGCTACCAACGTTAGCAAGGTCAGGCACTGTTAGGCACGTCCAATTGATTGGTACTTCTTTGAAAAGAGGGACGTAACAGCAACACGCTAAGCTAATCCACAGAAGATGAATTCATTCTAAAACTAATACTAGCACCTTGCAGTATCTAACCTAAGTCATTCGCTAGCGAGGTCGTTTAGCTTATCATCATTATCATGATGATAAGCTAAACATAGAGAACTGTACTTCACAGTTCCACTTGAATTATATCTGAAACTTTACTTATTCAAAACGTTCTACATTTCATTGTGTCAGATGTATTCTGTGGCCGTTCCAATATCAAGTGTGTTTCATAAGGACCGTCAGCCGACGCAGCTGCGCCACTAACGTATGGACTCATGGAGGTGCTTAGTTGACGTGTTTTCCTGACTTTATTAAACACAGAGACTCTGTAATACTGAATCCGTTTCATCTCCTAATATATTTAACATACTTGAGCTCTTCCTCGACTTACTGCATCCAAAAGTAAATTAAAGTATTTATTAAAACAATAACATTATGAAATATGTTTTAATTTCCATTTATCTATATGGAATACAATAAAACATTAAAGAATACATATTTATTATTCTGCAACATAAATGACTTGATATTCCGTTATCGTTTCTTGTGTCAGGAATCATAAAATCCTCACAGAATGAGCCATTGATTTGGAATATACATTTGCAAGGGATACGAACTCATTATTATTTATTTATTTTTAGATCAGAGGTGGCGGCGGGCATGATGCACATCTCATTGTAGAATGCAGTTCTCTCTTCGAACGTCAGGAAGCCCTTGGGCAACATTTGTCATCTCTTAATGAAATGCAGTTTTGATGAAGCTAATTTATCAACTCGACTCATTCTGTAATTAAGCGAAGGCCCATCTTCATGTGCACGGTGACGTAATGACCTCCTTACTCCTTTAACGGACCAACTTCCGCAAGTTTTCTTATCTTATGTAAAA
>NC_051404.1:16538489-16538794 GCF_015228065.2 Penaeus monodon | reverse complement strand
CCTGTCTCTTTACACACGCACATTAGTATCACCAATGCTATCATGGCAAAAGCAGTCCGATGGATTTCAATAATACTGAAAGACAAAACCGTTATGAATATTACTGAAGATACATTTCCCTTCCGCACTTTACACCGAGTTCGTATTTATTTCCTTTCTTCTGTCTTTATCATTATTATCTATTATTTGTCTTTAAATATTCTCTTTGTTTTTATTTCATTTTATTTTTTCAAACCCGTATTTATTCGTGGTTCGGAATTCCCTTTGTTAGAGCGGAGGGCCGGTGGGGGTTAGGGAAAGGTGGT
>NC_051404.1:16537848-16538044 GCF_015228065.2 Penaeus monodon | reverse complement strand
TGAGTCCTTCAATTTTCTCCCACTTTTTCTCCCCCACTATTAGCCTGTCCCTCTCCCTAACCTCCCCCATCTTCCCCACCCCACCTAATCCCCCAGTCCCCATGGTCTGTTCCTCTCCTTCTTCATATGCCCAGTCCCCATCCCTTTCAACTCTTACTGTCTCCCTCCCCCTTCCCTCCCAACGTCAATTGTCTGT
>NC_051404.1:16537450-16537721 GCF_015228065.2 Penaeus monodon | reverse complement strand
AGTCTGCCAACCATTCAGAATCATGCACAGATCCACGATCATGCAGTACCAATACGCAGCCCTGTGTTATGTCCCCACGCAAAGCCAGTGTACTCGATCCCAGTGCCATTTGGATTCAACTGTTACCAAATCCTGGAATGGAAGCGAAGCAGTAAATTCTTTTTGGCTTAAAGTAATTTTTTTTCTTCATGATAACATATCTTAACTTATGATGGGTAATTAGAATATCTGAAGAAGGTTTTGAATTAGTGAATAAGTTGATAGGATGAAA
>NC_051404.1:16536010-16537119 GCF_015228065.2 Penaeus monodon | reverse complement strand
ATAATTCAACAACGATAATCCCTTTATTGCATAATCGTCATAATCATAAGATGATAAATCCTAGAGTGTCATTATGGCTATAATCATATTTCAGCTGAAATTATTCAATATACAGAATCAATACTGTATTTTTTTTTTATCATCACAACACGACGATTTGTAAACTCTTCGTGCCATACCCAATAATTGATACAAATATACATACCAGTGCAATAAACTACATCATCATTTCTGAACATCATTGTACAGTTGATATTGATTCAATAGCTCTGCCACACTCGTCAACATTGGGTGTGATAATGCAACTCGACATTGATCACTTGCAATATCACCCAGAGCTGTTGCACCGTGTCATACTGTGTCTGTCGCTGTTGCCACACCCTTCTGCGCTGCCACCTGGATGAAGGTATGTGTTTATGTCAAAGGAATTGTTTGTTTATGCTTATGGAAGAGTTCGCAAGGTTGTATTAGTTGTATTTATTATCTCTGGTACTCTAACTACCAATGCCATGGATGTACTTATTAACATCGATACGCACTTTCTAACACAAGGAATTTAATATAATACCAGATCTATAGTCATTATTATCAAGGCTGTACCTTTGATATGCCTGTACTTAAGTGCACTACCCATAAGGCCAAGGATGTCCTTGTTGACATAATACTAGTACTGTTAACACCACATTGTTAATACCACTGTTGTAAATATATTGTTATCTTGTAAATGTCCAGTCTGAAAACTGATTTTAGAATTCAGTGTGCGTATTTCTTACTCACTGTCTGTTTCTCCCGAGCCTGAAGATTCATTTCTTTGCTGGAGTGCACACCAAGGCTTCCTGTGTTACGTAAGCTAACACATATCACCAACTGAAATCAAAGAACTCGCCTCACACACTCTCATGGGCACACCTCAACGCAAACTTTTGGACTCCCCTCATTTTAATCCTTTTTTCCCCTTCCTACAGCTGTACCCCCCCCCCCCCCATCCTCTCCCAATCTCCCCGTTCACCCAGCCCCATCACTTTTACCCCTTCCCCCATTCTGCTCTCTTCCCTCCCATCCCTGTGAGTGCCCCTCTATCCCCTTGTCTTCCTCCCTCTAATTTCTTT
>NC_051404.1:16535524-16535707 GCF_015228065.2 Penaeus monodon | reverse complement strand
CGGCCCCAGACCTTGTACCCAGTCATGCACGTAGACGGCGCCCCATGCATTATGCACGCCGCGGCTACTGCATGATCTGACTCCCCGTGCATGGCTGCGACCGCAACCGCAATTCCGAGAGGACATGCACCGTCTTGCCCGACGAAGTTTGCTACACTGGGATCAAGGAGGAGTGAGCAGGAG
>NC_051404.1:16534455-16534638 GCF_015228065.2 Penaeus monodon | reverse complement strand
GGGCCGAAATAGAAAAATCGGGCGACGAGGGGGGAAAGCGAAAGCGCGATCGGATGAATCCGCTTAATCAAGTTTTAAAACCCTAATTATCCCTCAAGTTAACACGGACATAATTAGGGAATTAGTATTCAAATCCTTTTAAGGTCTTAAATGCGTGCATGCATGCATATTATACTCAACATG
>NC_051404.1:16531016-16531085 GCF_015228065.2 Penaeus monodon | reverse complement strand
GCCAGAAAGGTCATTCCGGTCACATCCTCGCTTATGTCCGAAGGGACACAGTCTTTCTCTACATAGGTC
>NC_051404.1:16528461-16529140 GCF_015228065.2 Penaeus monodon | reverse complement strand
CTTAGAACACGAATCTTCAGCTTTTCCTATCTAGGTCCTTCATTACATAGATCCGAAATGTCTGTATGGGCCTCGATTAATGTCTTTTCTTTTGATAGCTTCTGTAAACTAAATTAACGTTTATTGCTTTAGTTAGCAGGTCGGGCCTTGTCTGCATTATCTTATTTGTGGACACCGAATTCCTCGTTCTGTTTTCCATTCAAATACATTCTTAGTTTGTTTTATGTCGATTTTTTATCCTGATTTTGTTTATATGTTTCTCACGTGGTCTGTCCTTAGCCCTTAGCTATGTGCTGTTTCCTCAAGTTTGATTTTTTCTTTGTCATAGCTATTTCAGTAGATTAATAGGTCAGTTGTGTTAGATACTGATAATCTGCAACAATTAATTCATCAAGGATTGAACGTAGAAATCATTCATTTATCTCCTCCTCATCGTGTTTATAACCTTCACCATTATGATGATTATCACTATCATAAGGAAACTAGCCACTATGTCGGCCACTGGAACGTAATGGTCTTTATAGCACTGTCAGTGCTCGGAATTGCCTTCGCCTTGTGTATATCTATCTAATTGTTCAAACTCCCTCGACGGAAGCTCTCTGGATCTCTTTGGTTGTAATTTCCCTTGTCGCCATAAAATGTGCTGTTGAATTTCGCGGTCTTCAGTGTTATAATTTAA
>NC_051404.1:16527808-16528039 GCF_015228065.2 Penaeus monodon | reverse complement strand
GACTAAAAAATTCCCTTTCTATTTTTCTTCCAAACTTCCCTCGACGTCGAAGGAATTTTCGTCGTTCGATCGACCGGATTATCGACTCCCGAAGGCTGCCTTAACTTCCCAGAACTGTTCCTCTCCTGACGAGTGTGTGATGAGGGATTATGTAACACTGTAACCTTCGCTGAGTTCCTGTGTTTTGTTTAACCCTATTTTAAGCCATTTTCTTAATATTTTGGATAGCGG
>NC_051404.1:16527151-16527418 GCF_015228065.2 Penaeus monodon | reverse complement strand
CCCATTTATGAGTAAAATTAAAAAACTTGTGTATTAGGTCCTGTAATTGTTTTTATACCCAATCTTAAGCCAGTTTTGAAACACTGTTTTAGTTTGTTCGTGTGATTGTATATCGCCAATTTTGAGTCAGTTTAAATCTCCTATTACTTGGGTATTCTCTATAATTGTTTAGAATGTTTACATAAGATAAACATATTTATTTTTCCTCTAAATTATTTTGATATTAAGATTTTCATGTTTCAAGGTAATATACATATTTCCATCCTC
>NC_051404.1:16526474-16526849 GCF_015228065.2 Penaeus monodon | reverse complement strand
CAATAATCATAAATATACGATTCAAATCTGTTTTCCTCTTCCTACACCCTTTCACTGATTATATAACCTTGTTTAAATGATATGCAGTATACACATATACCATCTTTCTCTCTCTACACCTTTTCATTTTAGTGATATTAACAAATTGTATGTACACAGTAAAATCTTGCTCTCCTTCTTTATCTATATCTCTTCGGTAAATACACATTCATGTTATAAGACGTCCTTACACATACTATATATATTTTCCCATCCTCCTTTCCCAGACCCTCCCAATATAATGTGCTTTATATTGTCTATATACAGATGATATAAACGATATGTCCCCTTCCTCTTTCTGCATTTTATTAATTGCAAGTTTATTTTTAAAATCAG
>NC_051404.1:16526301-16526410 GCF_015228065.2 Penaeus monodon | reverse complement strand
CTTATAGACCTACTGAAAGAATTAAACCCCTCGATCATACCACTTTAATCAAGAAAATTAATCCCCTGCGATTTCACCCTCCGCTCCCAGAGAACTCATGTAAATAATC
>NC_051404.1:16525959-16526074 GCF_015228065.2 Penaeus monodon | reverse complement strand
AACACTAAAAAGATTAAGTGTGAATTCAATAAATTAGTCGACTGTGACAGAGCAGATAACAGGTAACAGCCATTTACTCGCGCCTCTGAGGTGAGTTTGTTAGGAATAATTATTT
>NC_051404.1:16525480-16525745 GCF_015228065.2 Penaeus monodon | reverse complement strand
CCCATTTATGAGTAAAATTAAAAAACTTGTGTATTAGGTCCTGTAATGTTTTTATACCCAATCTTAAGCCAGTTTTGAAACACTATTTTAGTTTGTTCATGTGATTGTATATCGCCAAATTTTTGAGTCAGTTTAAATCTCCTATTACTTGGGTACTCTCTATAATTGTTTAGAATGTTTACATAAGATAAACATATTTATTTTTCCTCTAAATTATTTTGATATTAAGATTTTCATGTTTCAAGGTAATATACATATTTCCATC
>NC_051404.1:16524807-16525189 GCF_015228065.2 Penaeus monodon | reverse complement strand
CCTATGCCAATAATCATAAATATACGATTCAAATCTGTTTTCCTCTTCCTACACCCTTTCACTGATTATATAACCTTGTTTAAATGATATGCAGTATACACATATACCATCTTTCTCTCTCTACACCTTTTCATTTTAGTGATATTAACAAATTGTATGTACACAGTAAAATCTTGCTCTCCTTCTTTATCTATATCTCTTCGGTAAATACACATTCATGTTATAAGACGTCCTTACACATACTATATATATTTTCCCATCCTCCTTTCCCAGACCCTCCCAATATAATGTGCTTTATATTGTCTATATACAGATGATATAAACGATATGTCCCCTTCCTCTTTCTGCATTTTATTAATTGCAAGTTTATTTTTAAAATCAG
>NC_051404.1:16524628-16524737 GCF_015228065.2 Penaeus monodon | reverse complement strand
CTTATAGACCTACTGAAAGAATTAAACCCCTCGATCATACCACTTTAATCAAGAAAATTAATCCCCTGCGATTTCACCCTCCGCTCCCAGAGAACTCATGTAAATAATC
>NC_051404.1:16524190-16524401 GCF_015228065.2 Penaeus monodon | reverse complement strand
AACACTAAAAAGATTAAGTGTGAATTCAATAAATTAGTCGAATGTGACAGAGCAGATAACAGGTAACAGCCATTTACTCGCGCCTCTGAGGTGAGTTTGTTAGGAAAAGATTAAGTGTGAATTCAATAAATTAGTCGACTGTGACAGAGCAGATAACAGGTAACAGCCATTTACTCGCGCCTCTGAGGTGAGTTTGTTAGGAATAATTATT
>NC_051404.1:16523667-16524149 GCF_015228065.2 Penaeus monodon | reverse complement strand
TCAGTGGAATTATTTTACATTAATTTTTATTAATTTGGTGAATCACAGGATGATCTACTCCATATATAGACAACCTCCATACGACCCATTTGTGAATATGAAGCACCACTCAGGCATTTATCCATAACTTCAAATAAGAAAGACTAGAGAAGAGCATTGCGTATCATAATTGGACCAAACTACACCTCTTATAGTGAAACCTCTCCCTAGAAGATCGGAGAGTTTTAACAGAAAAATCCGCCAACAACATACCATCCAGGAGACATCGAGATCTGCTTCCAGACTTGCGTCCGTCTCTAAAACGCCCCCGGGAAGACGTAAACACCAAACCACAGTATGTGAACCAAAGTGTCATACAACCAGATATATGTTAACTGTGCTTTGCTGTTCTAAACACTTGAACGCAAATATTGTAAAGTGACAGTCTTACTTTTGTAACAGTAACTTTACCAAATAAACTCTTCATTGTTCATCATTATGAT
>NC_051404.1:16522837-16523583 GCF_015228065.2 Penaeus monodon | reverse complement strand
ATACTTTACCAATCCGAAAGGCAACATGACAAACAGGTAATTTAGGATTAGAAAATAAAAACAAATATTTTCCCGCCAAAATCTATCCGAGGGCGAATATTATGAGGTAAAAAACCTTGAACGAAAACGTAAAACAAGTCGGTCGTATAAATCGTTGCGTGGATAGGCCTTGAGGGAGGGAGGAAAACGTGAGAAGTTGGGTTTATTTTGAAAACAAATTTGGAAAACTTTTTTTTTATCTGTTTTAAATGTTTGAGAGGTTTTTATAAAGCATTTATTCTGAGATAAGCATTGCATAAGCATTTTGAGAAGAATTGTGTAAAACGATTTCTTTTAAAGAAGTTTTAATACTAAAAGCAAAACAAAAAACTAAAAACACGAAAAAAATCAGGGCTGAGACATACTTTTCTTCTTTATTTCAAAAGTTTGAGAGCGGAAAATGATTTTTAAAAGAATTCTGAACCGATTCTGATTCTTCAATGTAAAATGGGAATTTAGAGTATTTATTTCGTTTTCCTGAATGGAAATACATTTTTGTTTATGTTAATAGAGATGCAAAAGACAGATATAGGAGAGTATAGTAATGAACAAGAAAACATGAATTCCTGTATTTTCTTTCTCTTATTTCGTTGTTTCATTTACAAATATATCCTCGAATTCACATCACTAGCAAATTCTGAATCAGCAACGAAGCGCAAGAGAGAGCACTACTACGCAAAATAGATAGGGAAATAAGTATATCAATG
>NC_051404.1:16522016-16522752 GCF_015228065.2 Penaeus monodon | reverse complement strand
AATGTCATGTCACTCTTATGGCTTCGTATTTTTCATTACAATCGATTGTTTTCCTCTTTTTTCTTTCTCTCTTGCGCCTGAAATTCCTATTTGCCTCGGTTTATTTTGTTTCTTCCTCGCATTTTCTTCTATAATGTCTACTGATCTGTTTAAATATCATTCTCTCTTTCTGATAAAAACAAAACATATATTTTTTATTCTATTACTTTTTTCTTGATCTTATTTCCATTTTGTTTTTCTTTCTGATTGTCTCTTTTCTACTTTCTCTAAACTTTGTTCGGTGTCTCATGATTTGAGGTTATTAATCGCTGATATTAAGTCGGTTTATTAATCCTTAACGAAATTTGTTTACGATATGCACACCCTTTATATATTACGAACTACTTCCGATCTTTATATACACGACGCCTGCTTACGATTAATAAAAATAAACTCACATAACGTTTGATAGATTACTAAACCTCATTTTGTCAAATCTTAAAGAATTCTGATTATGATATATGCTGCATATATCTATATTCATAGAAATATTGCAGTATATATCATAATCACAATCCTTTAAGATATGACAAAATGAGGTTTAGTAATCTATTAATCGTGATGTGAGTTTATTTTTATATTTATAGAATGAGATTTGTCTTCAACCTTTATATGCACGACGTCTGTTTACGATCACTAAAAATACACGCCAGGAAACACACGAGCATATCTACTTAACAACATACATGTTGAACTG
>NC_051404.1:16521027-16521697 GCF_015228065.2 Penaeus monodon | reverse complement strand
ACAAATGTTAAAGTGTCTTATTCGTTGCTCCGTGTGCGATGAATTCTAGCCCTCGTTATAGCCCTCGCACAATAATGCTAACGAGTCGAAAATCATTCTCTCTTTCTGATAAAAATCAAACATATATTTTTTATTCTAGTACTTTTTTCCTTGATCTTATTCCATTTTGTTTTTCTTCTGATTGTCTCTTTTCTACTTTCTCTAAACTTTGTTCGGTGTCTCATGATTTGAGGTTATTAATCGCTGATATTAAGTCGGTTTATTAATCCTTAACGAAATTTGTTTACGATATGCACACCCTTTATATATTACGAACTACTTCCGATCTTTATATACACGACGCCTGCTTACGATTAATAAAAATAAACTCACATAACGTTTGATAGATTACTAAACCTCATTTTGTCAAATCTTAAAGAATTCTGATTATGATATATGCTGCACTATATCTATATTTATAGAAATATTGCAGTATATATCATAATCACAATCCTTTAAGATATGACAAAATGAGGTTTAGTAATCTATTAATCGTGATGTGAGTTTATTTTTATATTTATAGAATGAGATTTGTCTTCAACCTTTATATGCACGACGTCTGTTTACGATCACTAAAAATACACGCCAGGAAACACACGAGCATATCTACTTAACAACATACATGTTGAAC
>NC_051404.1:16520519-16520671 GCF_015228065.2 Penaeus monodon | reverse complement strand
AAGCAACCTCGTTAAAGCGCTGCGACAAAATAATGCAAAAGCCGCGGCGATCGCTAGCGGGGATCCGGGCGGGTCGGCCTTTCTGAATTTCATGAGATTAGGTCATGCACAAGTCACACGTCCCTTACCATGCAGACCTGGCAGCATTATTC
>NC_051404.1:16520259-16520464 GCF_015228065.2 Penaeus monodon | reverse complement strand
GGTTAAAAATGGTGGTAGGGATAGTGTAGTGAGAAGAGAGATTTGCGAGTGAAGTAAATATGGCGGGTTATTTTAAATTCGCGGAAAAAGGGTTATTTAGATAGTTATTTTATTCGTTCAGTTAAGAGACAGACGAAGGATTACAATTACAATTAAGAGATAATCATGAGAAAAAGAGGAGGGAGATAACACTGATAATAAAGAT
>NC_051404.1:16519923-16520170 GCF_015228065.2 Penaeus monodon | reverse complement strand
AACTCTAACACTAAAACAACAACAACAATGCAATACAAAAATCATTAAACACCAAACCCCTAAATTTCGTCATCCGAACACCGACTACGACTTCCACATAGAAGCCACGCGTTCGGACGGCGATGTTCTCCCATACGCTTCCTTTATCTTGGAAGTTTAACGAAACTATAATATGATTAACTAACTCACGAACAACGAGGTTTGGTTAACTACGCGAATGGCGGGCAAGTGGTGAGGCATAAAGCGT
>NC_051404.1:16518741-16518890 GCF_015228065.2 Penaeus monodon | reverse complement strand
AAGGGAGGAAAAGTTACGCCTTTTATGGCTTCTACAGACACCATTAATGCAGGCCTTGTACATTTACGTTCTCGAATACGAGGAATGAAGGGAAAAGTCCGGTAGTGAATTTATTAGTTTATTATTCCATTCTACAATGAATTGATAAA
>NC_051404.1:16518348-16518587 GCF_015228065.2 Penaeus monodon | reverse complement strand
TCTAATTTTAGACACATTATGATGATTGCCTTTCCCGATGCATTTTTTACCATTGATAATGAGCAGTTACCTTTGCTAGATAATTTGCATTCCCTTTGTTCTATCAAACCATTAAACAAAACCCGATGTAATTAAAGAAACTGAATATACTTTAACTATCCAAAACTTGTCTTGAAATGACAATCATCTTTGATATCATCTTGTGTTATTATCACAGCGGTATCAATTAACATGTAATT
>NC_051404.1:16517947-16518269 GCF_015228065.2 Penaeus monodon | reverse complement strand
TTGGTATTGACAGGTATCGATGTCTCCAAGTTATGGCTATATTAAGCTTCAAGAAAAAGAATAAAAAGAAGAAGAAAAAGAAGAAAAACTCATTTACGTTGTCTTTGAACTCATATAGGGAGAATCGAGAAGTCTGTAAGTAGAGGAGAAGTACTTAGGAGAGACGTAAGTATTCATAAGTAGATTGAAGTTCCACTTTGTACGTCCTCCAAGCCTTGATTTAATTAGGTGATTTTTAATGGATTGCATCCTGGTACTTACATATTTTCCCACGCAATCATTAGTGAGTATTTTTTATAATTTCAGAAAAAAAGGGGGAAAG
>NC_051404.1:16517502-16517685 GCF_015228065.2 Penaeus monodon | reverse complement strand
CCGCATCGACACGCTCATGCTACGACTGTGGACGAGGCCGACGTTGGTATATCCTTGGCCCTCGTGTTTAGTCTTGTGTGTGATGTTATATGCCCTTTATATGACAGAGTGTGCAGTGGGGGAAGCAAAATGATGAGGGGAGAGATATGTGAAGGTGGTTAGATGGGCAAATGGATCTATAAA
>NC_051404.1:16514112-16514508 GCF_015228065.2 Penaeus monodon | reverse complement strand
GCGCGGAGGAAAAGGGGGAATAAGCTACTAAGCAGATTCCGTTCTCAGAGTCGCTCGCTTACTCCACTAAAAGCATCTTTATATCTTTAGTATTCACGAAAGTTCCGCGAAAAGTTTGCCAAGCGGGTTTCACAGGGAGAGAAAGAGGAGGCAAGTGGCGCGGGCAACTTCGCTCTCTCCGCCAAACGAAGTGTCACTAATGCTTCGCTCACGGGTCCGAATTGCTTCAGGATTTTCACACTCCTTCCTCTTCCTCTTCTTCCCTGTCACTTCTCTTCCGTTTATTTGCCGTTTAGCGTCGTTCTATATTTTCCTTTTATGAATTTATGTTTTGGGTTACTCTCTCTCGTTCTCAATTTTGCCCGAAACTTTTGCAAAGAAATCGACTGTCTCCTA
>NC_051404.1:16512293-16514093 GCF_015228065.2 Penaeus monodon | reverse complement strand
ACAATACATAAAGATCGTCACGCAATTTTTGTTTTACCGAAAAAAAAATCTTGTGGTATTTTTTCTCCTTTTTTATTCTATCTGTGTCTTTCATAATTTTCCTTCCTTTGCTGTGTATGTGTATTTTGCCAAGTAGATTTTTCTTGTAATTTCATTTTATTAATGATTATGATAGAAACCATGATGGAAAGGTGAAAATGGGAATTAATGGCATAAAGAATTAGTAATAACAATGTGAAAACTTTATAGAGTCGTGAATATTACGGTGAGCTATGATGACAGTTTAAGGAAAGTAAAAACATACTTGGAATAGTCTGGAATCAGGACTCCATATTTCACTCGTGTAATACTTCAGTTCTGATGTATTCTAGTATTTCATATTTGAGGTTATTTAGCAATGATTCTTTATCTGCAGGTATCAGGGACATGAACCACAATATTTGTAATATGAAATATAACGTAATTTCTGGTAGATGAGAATACTGAACTAACTGTTGTTGATAAGTGAGGATATAATTTGCTTTAAGTAATAATAAGGTTTAATAAAAAAGAAAAAGAAAAAATAATGTTAATTACTAACTTGGGCCGTGTGAGCCTTTAAAGTAAAAAATGAAGTAAATATGTGATTTAAGTTAATTATGCCTGTTGAAATAACTGAACTAGCTTATACACCCACCAAACTTTCATTTTCTCTGTTCAGTAATTCAAATTCTGTTATTTTAAATTGAGAGCGCCTTGTAAGGAATGTAGGCCTATGCTAAATTCTCCTCAGACATAACCTAATATCTTATCTTGTTTATTCTGTAAACACATGTATTTGTACATTTTATTTACAGTAGCATATGCTCAACAGAAACGATAATATCTTCTCATTAATTCATGACATACATGTCATATAGTTTTGGGAGGTTAATGTCAACATTGGGTCAAAGTATTTTTTGTCATTAGTTATTATTAAACATCTAGATAACTCAAATTTTACATGCTGTATAACTGTTTATCCAGTAAATTCTTATACCAAGTCTGTGAGGCCATAAGAGGTTCCATTCTAATAACATTTCAAAGTGCCTGAAGAGGCTTTGTTAATTAACAATGAAAAAACATTTAAACGTGAATTATGCAAGTATCTCAAACTCATTTAAACATCATGAACTATCATTTGAATATAAACTGCTCATGCTAACCGTGTCTATTTTTGCATTTGTTAAATTAATTTATTTATATATTACGTTTATATACGTGCACGCAGCCTGTAGAGCATAAGCC
Source organism: Penaeus monodon (assembly GCF_015228065.2). Classification (NCBI taxonomy): domain Eukaryota; kingdom Metazoa; phylum Arthropoda; class Malacostraca; order Decapoda; family Penaeidae; genus Penaeus; species Penaeus monodon. The sequence goes on along the minus strand of NC_051404.1, from coordinate 16,512,827 downwards.
AATGAGTGGGAGCCTTTCAACCCAGATAGGTATCAGCGCAGCCAATCAGCAACACCATTACAAAAACAACCCAATTTTTTTTAGTTTCCCTTCTGTCCTGTGTCAAACACATGTGATTTGCTTTGTGTCTTTCATTTAACACTTAATGTGGAAGTCAGTGACTAATATTTTGTAAACAAAGTAGAGGGAATAAAGGACTTCGAGACCGACTGAACAATGATAAAATGAAAATAGATAGAAAAAGGCACTGTCGAACGACGTTGTTTTGAATAAGGTAAGACAAGAGTAATCGTTAAATGTTGTATTGTTACATGATTTTAGAAGAAAACAGAATTGAAGTACTTGGAGTTTCCTAGTTCTGCGTTGTGAGTGTTAGTGTTTAGTGTGACAGCCAGTGATACAAGATATACAAATGAATGCAGTTGTGAAGTTGGAAGTTTGACTGCAAACACGTGTTTCCTGGAGGCTGCCAGATGCGTGATGACTGGAAATGGCACTTAGTATTTCGGTAGGTAGACAGATGGTCACATAGAT
>NC_051404.1:16511414-16511593 GCF_015228065.2 Penaeus monodon | reverse complement strand
AATACCCAGTAAAGAACAGAGTTGTATAATCGATGATAAAATGACATACTGACCATGCCTGTTAATGCAAACAAGCTAAATGATTAAACCAACACTTAAAGTTTCCGGCATCAATCAGTCTGTTGATTTGCAGCACGTTTTTGTATTTTTAGACTTCGAATGAAACGCTATTTTTTCTT
>NC_051404.1:16511253-16511389 GCF_015228065.2 Penaeus monodon | reverse complement strand
GACATTTAAAACGTATTAGTGGCAGCAGTGGTATTAATGTTTTAAGAAATTAAAAGGGAAACTAATATGGTCTAAGTTAAGTGATAATTGTATTCATATGCATCACAAGAGGCCATTAATTTTAAAACATATATGA
>NC_051404.1:16510198-16511176 GCF_015228065.2 Penaeus monodon | reverse complement strand
CCTGAAATGCTGAACCAAGCTGTAACAGGTTGCTATTGTGGTTTACGAGAAAGAAATGAGACCTGTTGCTACTAATATTTTGCTACTTGTTACATTTTAGTTTAAAGAACGTGCTTTGCGTGGTCTTTGGTTTTTTCCATTATGCATTCACAATTAACGAACAATTTAATTAGAAAAAAATACTGTTCTGATCTTCAAGAGAAAATCGATGACGTGTAACATCTTGGTCTTCATAAGGTAATATGTGCCATTATGTTTGCATACATCATTACGAATTTATGGAGGATCAGTATAAGACCAGCTTGTTATAAAATGTAGCAGTGAAAAGCCTAATTGTATTACTAATAACCAACATCACTGCAAGCACCGTGAAATTAAGCAAATAAAAAAAAACATGAGCGAGGAGACGAGATATTCCGTGTGTTGCATATAGCAACAGCAACCTTATCTTCGTTCTTGCATGCACGATACGTCTCGGCCAAGGTGCTCTCGAGACTCTGTGACAGCTCCGCCAGACTGGCTAGACTCGTGATATACGGTGAATAAAATGTATAAAAGGAGGGCGACTGGCCTGGCTATTCAATAAAGTCTTTGTCTCTTTTTTCTCTATTTTTTTCTAATTTTTCGTGGAAGAAAGGAAATAATTGCGGTTAGCGGGGAGTTGTGATATATTCATCATCATATTTTCCATTGTCTTTTTATTCTTTCCCTTGTTTTTTTATTTATTTTTCTCATTATTGTTTCATATGTTGCAATGCTCATTCCCGATGTCCTTTCAGATATTTTCAATATGGCTTTGGCACACGATCAGCTTCAAAAACGCCATTTTTATTTGTTTTATGTTGTCCTTTTTTTACGAGTGTCTGGCCGCCGTATCGCTGTCTTCATTTGCTGCGGTGGAATGTGTTCGGAAAGCAAACCTTCCTGTGGAGTCCTTGTGTGTGTGTGTGCGTTCCTATAAATGTATAAATGTGAACA
>NC_051404.1:16509835-16509941 GCF_015228065.2 Penaeus monodon | reverse complement strand
TTCCGCGAAGGAGAAAGCAGCGTCACCATCCCAATAACCCGAGAGATAGCAAGGGACTCGAATGTGTAAGTTTGAGGGGAGCGTAGAGTAGTAGCACGGTACTCAT
>NC_051404.1:16508553-16509773 GCF_015228065.2 Penaeus monodon | reverse complement strand
CAAGTCAACTCTTGCACATTCGCCTGTATGTATTAATGTGTTTTATATATGTATATATTTTTTTACTTTGACGATCCATATTAACTTATTTTCCGATCCGGGTGAAAAAATAGAAATTTGTATTCACTGATTAGGGTAGGTAGTTGGGAGGATTTTACCGAGTAAACGCGTGTATTTAATTAATTTTATGCAAATGACATTCGATGTATCCTGAGGTATCTTTTTTTTTTTACCTTTTCCCTCCCGTAGAGGAGACACACGGCTCCGGGCTTATCGAAGTGCGGCCGCGGAGCTAGAGCGTTTGGAAAGTTCGAATACTTCATTCCTCCTACACGCGGTCGCAAGGCTGGACTCGGTCACGACTGAAATCCGATAACGGTAGCGTCTCGCCTGTCCCTGGAGCCGTATGCCAGATGTGCGAAAGTCAGCCTAAACGGGGTTCCAGGGCCACGGGCACTTGATTGAGGCAGTTAGGAAGATTGGCGGGTAACGAGTATCGGCCAGGCCCTCTGCAGCAGTCGCCACGCACCGGTTTCCATAGGGTTTTGTCCGGGCAAAAATCGAAAGTGTGCGAGCGGTGCGAGCGGTAGCACATGGCACAGGCAACCCCGTTTCATCCTACTCTGCGCGGAGCGACATGCGCCGGCCCAGAGGCTCTCACAGCACAAGTTGACAGGCAAGGGAGTGGGAAGTGACCGCGGGCTAACACAGGGCTTTTGTCGCCCATCATTTCCGAGGAATTACTTCAGTCCCGTGGGGATTTGTCAGAGGAAACGTGTCCCTTGTAATCAGTACTAATGATTAATCATTTCTGGAACCTATGTCGTGCTTGTCCTTCCGTAAACATAGATAAGGTAAGTGCTGGATCAGAGAGTCTCGGGGCATGTGGTTTGGAGTATGATTTTTTTGAGAGAATATGAAGGGAAAACAAGTGTATACCTGTGATTTTCGAGCCACACCCTTAAAAAGAAAGCTAAAAAAATTGTCGTGTTTCCTCGTTCTTCCTCGGTTTTTTATTCATCCTCCGCATTTTCCGTTTCATAGGCGTTACTTTTCGCACCTCGGCTTGTTTTGATCTAGTAGGCGGGGCTTCTTTGCAACAGTTTGTAAACATGGGGCGATTAAACCGGTCCGTTTGGCCAGAGATGCGAGTGACGAATGGCCGGTGTTGAGGATTTGTTTTACGTGATTGACACTTCAGCTGGCGAAATGTTTGTATT
>NC_051404.1:16507440-16508523 GCF_015228065.2 Penaeus monodon | reverse complement strand
AAAAACAAGTGTCTTTAAACTCGTTCCTGAAAAAATGGAACATTAAAGATGATGAGTCCAATTTAACTCGATAAAGTGGGTACGTTCTCCGTCTGTCTTTTCTATTATTCCCTTTTTCCTTTTTTCGTGCTACTTCACTATGTATTCAGATCCCTGATATATCCAAAGATTTATCAAGTGAAAATTAATCAAACGATGGGTTAAAAAAAAGAGGGAAAATTGAAACAGATTCAGAATAACTGAGGAACGAGGAAGAAATGGTTTTATCGCGATCCCTGGCGCCAAACATGAATGTGGAGTGGCCTTGCAATATGCCAGGTTGCAGGACTCGGCGACAAACGTTCATTTGGCCAGACGTTTGTTTCCCCCCCTCGGGCGAGGGAGCGACGTCTCTCCTTTCTTCCTTCTTCCTCTCTCGCTCTTCTCCATCTATTCCTCTCCGCCTCCCCTCTCTTGATTTTCTTTTCCCTTCCCCCTCTCCTCTCCCTCCTTTTCCCCTCTCGCTCTCTCATCCCTTTTCCCTCTCCCCTCTCCTTCTCTTCCTCTCACCCTCTCTTCCTCTCCCTTCTCCCTCGATTCTTCTCCCCTTCCTCTCCCCTCTTATGCTCTTCCGTCTCCCCTCTCCCTCGATTTTTCTGCCCTTTCCTCCTTTTCCCTCTCCCTCGGACCTTCTCTTCTCTCTTTCCTCCCCTCTTGGACCTTGTTGCTCAATCATCTCTCGTACGGCAAACGGGCGAATCGGCGTCATGACGACAGGAGGGAAAGTTCACCTGCGTTCGTTATGCTGAGATACTGTTTGTGATCTCCGGGGGAGTGTTACTGCGATTGTTGGTTTTGTTGGTGATGGTAGTGTCGATTTTTTGTGTCGATTTGTTGTTGTTGTTGGTGGTGGTGGTGGTGGTGGTTTCGGCGGTGTTGCTTACTTAAGTGTTGTTGAATTTGGAGGTGGCTGTGTTTTTTTTATGTTGGGGGAGGTAATGTTTTACTGATTTTAGTAATGTTGTCTATTCTGGTGATGATACTTTTGGTGTTGTTATTATTTCTGTTCTAGGGTAATTGCATTTGTTTTTGTTGTTCAGTGTG
>NC_051404.1:16506850-16507156 GCF_015228065.2 Penaeus monodon | reverse complement strand
ATTAACTGTTCCTTTTTTCGTTGTATAATTCGGAAGTAAGAGAATTCTCGTGACACAAAAGCAGGAGAAAACTTTATAAGAGTTTTCGTTTTTCAAAAGGAACTCTTCGTAAAAGGAATTCACGTTACCGTGATATCAAAGCTTATTTTCCTTATAATTTTAAAAGGCTTTGGCTTAGAATTTTACGGTAGAAGATGCTGCTTGTGTACACATGTGAAAATACATGCATCCATGCGTGTATATGTGTAGATACACAGATGCCGACGTACTTAAATAAACAAACAAATGGCTACAATATTGACCGTA
>NC_051404.1:16506691-16506825 GCF_015228065.2 Penaeus monodon | reverse complement strand
TTGGGTTTAACTACCAATGTTTAAACATTCATTCTCGCTCGCCATTCCGTAAATGAGTTTGTTTATTCACAAATTCATGTTTTAGTTGCAGTTAAAGAAGAAAAAAATGTGTGGGTGTGTTTGATTCTCGATTT
>NC_051404.1:16506291-16506550 GCF_015228065.2 Penaeus monodon | reverse complement strand
ATTGTGAATGTTGATTTGTTTGTCTCTCTGCGTTGGTGCGAAATTTTACATGCAAATAAGATACAAACATAGCAAAATTCGTAATATATACTAGAGTATCTAAAGAGTGTACTGATGTATACACAAAAATGTCCATCATACGATCACCTGTTATTCCAGGATAAAGGGTCTATTCGGCATGCAGTGGTTGTTTATTTACATGATTCTGTGTGGAACTGATAAAGGTTTTAAATGTTTTAAGTTATTTTAAATGGTCGAC
>NC_051404.1:16504239-16505026 GCF_015228065.2 Penaeus monodon | reverse complement strand
ATAATAATGGTGCTTACGTTACTCAAAGTTAATTCTGGACCTCAGCTTACGTTAATTGTAACTTTCAGCTCTTTTGTTATTATCTCACAGGGAACTATTAAATACAGTTAATTACTGGACTGGACACTATGTCATTCCGGGGAGATACTGGATATTATTTCCACAGAAAGATGGGTTGTTTGTAAAAAGTTTTCGTGTGTATATGTATGTATAGCGCGGGTTAAAAACTTTTTCGAGCTCCAGTTTGGCATTCTGGGTCGTTCTGTAGTTCCCAAATCGCGTGTGATATTGTAGTTACGATAATGCCGATAGTAAATAAAGTCCTTTTACGTCAGAACTACAAAACTTCGTTCAAAAATGGTATTCGGTTTTATATGTATCATAGTTCCTGTTCTCAGCAAGTATAGATTATGGAAATTGTTTTTTTACGCTTAATGTATTCGAAGGGAAGGCATTAGTCTGTAACTTTTATTCGTGTTTTGTTTCGAAAATATGTTCAATTGTAGTTTTCAATTGATCATGTGAGTGAACGATTCCTTGCAACCACGAAAAATAGTAATAAAGCTGTTGGTCGAAAAGCGGGAATGGAGCAAGACTTTTGTCATCATATATTTTTTCAGATATTTTCATATACTTTTTAAAATTAATTCTTATTAAAAAATACAGTAAGTGTTTAAATGTGAAAGAAATGGAGTCTTGGTAGCTAAGTTTACTTTGTATGCGGTTCTGTTTAGGCCTATAGGTGAATACATTTAGTCATATTCTGTCATATATACATATGTTTTAT
>NC_051404.1:16503679-16503889 GCF_015228065.2 Penaeus monodon | reverse complement strand
TTCAGTGGTTGTCAAAGTTTTTTGGTCCTGAGCTTCCCTTTTGGTCATCCGTACACATTTCAGCAACTCCATAGTCTCTTTGGAAAATACTAGACTGCAATATTGCACGAGGTCGCGTTGAGGTGGATGAATGGATGGGGCATGTGGTAACTGACGACTCTTGGTTCCACTCCCAAGAATCTTGTACTTCTCCAGTTACAAAAGCATTGA
>NC_051404.1:16502822-16503286 GCF_015228065.2 Penaeus monodon | reverse complement strand
CAGTAATTTCGAGTCCAACGCAGCCGCAGGATCAGAGCTTGGCCCTCACAGTGCTGGTGGAAAATACCCTTTTCTTCGTCTTATAAATCCAGCTGTGAACCGAGATAAAGCGACTGTAACCCTATAGCCAGGCAGCAGATTAATCCCATTGGGAACACGTGTAATCTCCCCTTCCCCTCTATTACTCAATAGAGTCATTGAACACGTCGGCTGCAAGTGTTGAATGCACACGCACAAGCAACAACCAACAGCAACCATCCTGACTGCATAAATTTGACCTCGAATAAATCTCATTTGGAGGTCGTCGCATCGGTGATTCTTGGTTCCAGGTATTGACTTGACTCGCGACGGGGTCAGTGGCCTCGTAAGCTGTGTGGTTGACCTTGGGGGGGGGGGGGTAATGGAAGTGACCTCTCGGATTGCTTTATCACACATCGTCGGAAGCACTGCTGTGTGCTTTTGCA
>NC_051404.1:16502192-16502574 GCF_015228065.2 Penaeus monodon | reverse complement strand
TAAATTGAAAGCATTTCGATAGGAAAGTAAGTCATTCTGCAAGAAAGGTTTTGTCCGCTTTATATATTTTTCATAGTTTACATCACACATTACCAGGGAAACGTTTTTCTTCTGTGTTTCGCCTTGGAGAGCGTATGAAACGTTCTGATTACTGAACGAACGTTTGATACATTTTCTTCACAAAAAAAATATTAGAAGTGCTTTGATCTTTGAAATCCGACTTTTGACTAAGTTACAAAGATTGAGTAAACATGATTCTATTAGAAATAGAAAATCGGATTGCATGTCAAACGTTATCTTTGCTCTGAAATCACGTTTATCGCCAGAGGTAAAAATATCTTTAAACAGCAAGATTGTATGAAAGGAGAGGGAAAATAACTAA
>NC_051404.1:16501262-16502109 GCF_015228065.2 Penaeus monodon | reverse complement strand
AATAAGACGGAAATGGATGTGAAGACGAAGATAGTGGTATGAGAAGGAAAACCGAGATGTACATTTATTTCCATAATCCTAGACGTCAGGAAAACCTCAGTTGCATTTCACATTGCATTTCATGGCAGACGTTTTCTGTTCTTGGAATAAGTAACGCTTGGCGCGAGATCCACTTTGACGTGCTTTACTGCATGCAAATTATAGGATCTTAATCCTTAATGTATCTAGCATCTTAAGACGAAATCCTTTATGAGTAAAGAAGTGTTTATCATGTTTATGAGAATGTGTTAGTTTTATGTGGGTGTTACGTGAGTGTTATGCGGTTATTATGTGGTTTTATGTATTGTGTTATGCCCTTTTATGTGCTAGCGTTTTGAAATTGTCGTTGGATTGATGATGTGGAGTTCACGGTTAAAAAAAAAATGTGAGAAACCATTGATACTCACTTTGATTCTTGAGAAAGAAATTGATTATTGTCCTGGAAGAAAATCTATGAATATCTAATTTTCAGACTTTACATTTCAAGTTAGGGGAAAGATTCTACGTGATGAAATCCTTTTTAAAGATCTTGGAATGTTTATACAAGCTTAAATTACGTCACCCCATCAGTATTTTAGAGAACAGTTGACCCCTAACGTCATTCTCGTTGCAAATTGCAGGCTATCGAAATATCCGGTGATGACAAAGGAAAAGGAATAAAGAAAATGACAAAGAAAAAGTAAGAATGAAAAAAAAAATATATATATATATCGTACAAGTTGGAGGACGAGGAAATTCGAATCGACGGCCCCTCGGTCATTGTACCCGTGAGAAAAAACGGTTTTTCGTTGCTACCAATAAGACCATT
>NC_051404.1:16500925-16501128 GCF_015228065.2 Penaeus monodon | reverse complement strand
TGAAAGGGAAAAGATTTTTATTCAGTAAGTGGTATATTATTTGCACTATCAGTCAGCATACTTATGTCAAAACAATCTTTTTACATATATAACCAAAGTATACAGCCTAAGCCTATTTTCTTATCCTCTGAACATATTTAGGAACAAGTGGAACCCTCTGCTACATCTCACAGATCACCTCCTAAACGTAGGCCTTGTAAATT
>NC_051404.1:16500412-16500888 GCF_015228065.2 Penaeus monodon | reverse complement strand
CATTGTACACATGCACTCGGCCGCGAACATTGAATTAAGCGAATTAAGTCTGTTAGGTCTAGATGTTGCAACTTCCGGCTATGAATGGATTATGGTGTTTTAAATCCTGATTTTTTTAAAAATCTAAAATAACGTATGATATGTTTTAGTTTTTCGGTAGAATTTACATTTGCCTGTTTAATTTAAATTTCGGTGGTAGAATTATCATCGTCAGTATTACAATGTTTGATGATCATAATCGCCATCATTACTGTACATATCATTTTAGTATTATTTGTAATGGGCACTCGTATTCTTGTCAATTTTCATCACTCATAAATCTCCCTCATCACATTCACATTTTTCTTATCCCAATCCTGTTAACTTCATCAGCAGGTATTATCGATACGATGACATCAGCTCTGACATCTTATTAACAGCAACAGGACCAAAGCTCCCGGCTAACAACAATAACATGCTATTAATTTTTGATGGCG
>NC_051404.1:16498869-16500143 GCF_015228065.2 Penaeus monodon | reverse complement strand
AATTATCTTTAATGATAAGGCACCTGCACACAATGGCTTTCACATTTTTCTCTCCTCTGCTCATCTGGGTGCCAGGCATGGTTGCATCATGTCGTGATTTTGTGACGAGTAAGTAGGATGGGATGGATTCATTGTTTTACGGTAAAGATGTGGAGGTGTTAATAGGATGCCAACTTAACATGAATGTGTCGTTCGGGTGTCAGTAATCTGCTAAGGTGGCGTTTGGGTGTAAATGTGTTTAGTTGCTAAGGTGCTATTATGGTAATTATTCTGTTAGGTTCTCTCCCAGGGTATGATGACCGCAAAGGTGTGTTAAGGAGGTGAAACACCTGTGCCATTCCATAGATTATAATATATAAATGCATGTGATCTCAGTCCCCTTCCCTGTGAAGAAAAGAACATCGAAGCTAGTGATCTACCTGTAAAAGATCACCCTCCTTCGTTAAATCAAGAAGAAACTCCGAAAACCGAATGCCAACAGCAGATACCGGCCACCTTCCGGGAGAAGAATTTTCCATTTTTGTCAGAGAGAACCAACAAGGTACATGTCTCTTTTGCGACTACGTGCCGGTGTGAGATGAGCTTTCCTGCTATGGTTGCAGTGAAAACCAGTATTCAAAGACATATTGATTAATATTGACGATGCTATGTGATGTACACTGTATGACTGAGCTACACAAAAATATGCTGACGAAAGGAAAACGGTTTTAACATTTGGTATAATGCTCTTTTCTAATAATCAATTTGAAAATGTAAAGATGCGTGTGCCATTCTTCCCTTTCGGTCTGCATAATTAGGATGAGGGTAATCTTAACTTATCTTGGTACTGCTAGGGATAAGAAGGGCAAAGGGGTTAAGGACCATTATGTTAAAGTTGTAGAGAATCGATGCACTGTCACCTGGATAGAGGTTTTGTACAGCCTTTTATGTAGTAGAGATTCATTCATCTTCATTGTAGTTTAATGGTATCTCAGTTGTATTTTCTGTTATTTCTGGATTTTACCGTATAATATTTTTCTCTATTTTTAATGGCAGGATTGCGCACTTTTATCTATGGATTGTGATGAGAATTTATGGGTGGGTTGGGCATGGTTCAGGGACCTGTTGATTAAATTTTGATGGTGAACAGTGCGAGGTATCAGAAATAATATTCCTAAAACTAGAGTTCTAGAGTTGTGTATTTTGAAATATTATCGAATTTTGGTGATGGTCTGCGCTTTAGTTCCATTGTTTATTAGCACGCTTTTTGTACGAACCCCCAAAGTTTTTAACCA
>NC_051404.1:16498585-16498815 GCF_015228065.2 Penaeus monodon | reverse complement strand
CCAAACACAGTCATACACACGCGTAGACATATGTACGTGCATGTATTTATGTATGTGATCTTGTGTGGTTGCAGGATTCACTAGGAACTCAACTCTCTTATTATCTTGAAGTTTATAGACATCTGATGCCATCTTGGGGTTTCATGGAGATTAACTTCGAGATTTAAATTGTGTTCGTGATGTGGAGGTGGGAGTAAAGGAGGTTGAAGAGGAGAAGGAGGAGGAGGAGG
>NC_051404.1:16497941-16498522 GCF_015228065.2 Penaeus monodon | reverse complement strand
GGAGGAGGAGGAGGAGGTCGAGGTAGAAAAAGTGGTCGAGAACGAGGAGGTGGTGGCGGTGGTGGACAGGGGGGCGAAGTTCAGGTGGTGGCGATCGTGGTTGCTGTGGTGATGGAAGTGGGGAAAGGAGGAGAATTAAAAAGGAGATGGAGTTGGGGAAATAGGAAAAGGTAGAATTGGGGGAGTGAAGAAATAGCAGCAACAAGAGAGGAGAGGGAGAAGAAATAGCAGCAACAAGAGAGGAGAAGAATGAGGAAGGGGGGATAACGGTAAAAGGAGGAGTAGGTGGAAGCGGAAGAGGAAGAAAAAGAAGAAAGAAAAAAAGAGATAAGTGAAAATAAAAGTTCAGAGAAGGAAGGAGGTGAAGTGGGGTGAGGATGAAAGAATGAAAGAGGAAAACTAGGTAGCAAGAGGAAATGGATGAAAAAGAAAGAGAGGAGGAGAGGGAAGGAGAAAAGAGGAAGAGACAAGGATGAGGAGAAAAAATAGTAAAATTAGGAGTAGGAGAAAAGAAAGGAAGAAACGGTAGAGAATTTACACGACATGGAAGAAAATTAAATGGTTTGGATAAGATTAATAAG
>NC_051404.1:16497358-16497867 GCF_015228065.2 Penaeus monodon | reverse complement strand
AAGCGATGGGGTGAGGAAGGAACAATTAGAAATTCGGAGATCTGAGCGTTAAAACATTTCGTTGTATAAAAAATCTTTTGAAAGATGTCCTGACCTCGGATAAAAAGCAAAGAACACACAAAACTTGAGTGTACCCGTAGCCCCTTCAAGTTGCGTTCGTTCTTACGACTACATGTTGTCGACACGTTTTTAGTTCTTCCAATATCATTTTTGCCCTATATTGAAGTAGAAAGTAGAAAATAGTAGAGGATTTTATGTGTCATATTAACTTTGTGGAAAGGAGAACCTGCACAGACACCGGAAATAGTTGAAAATACGTGCTTCTTTAAATGTACAGTATGTCTTATACAAACCGTATCACTTCGTCTTTAAACTGAATGTAACCCACCTTAAAGGAAGGCAAAGAAAATGCCACGGAAAGGCACGTAAGAGAATAAAATGCAATGGGGTTAGGTGGAGGGGAAAATGAAATGGTGTTCGAGAAATGAGGTAAAGAGCGAAAGAGGGAA
>NC_051404.1:16496710-16497046 GCF_015228065.2 Penaeus monodon | reverse complement strand
GGCTAGACAAGATCAGCGCGAGAGAAGAATCAACAAAAACCACAAGGAGAGAGACACCTGAAAGAATTGCGAGTGAAGGAATTGAAAGCAGAGGCCCCGCAAGCACTCAGCCAGTCGCATGTTGAGCCGTCATCGTTGTCCTCGGCCTTAACCTTGCTCTCACGCAGGCACTCGGCTGTCTTGGCACTGGGGCTCTCGCACGGTGCCTCTGATCAATGCTTTCCGGGTGCCAGTGGGGCTCTTAGGATAATCTCGCTTGATGAAGGTAGATGGATATTTTTATGTTTTTTCCATGGTTTATGGATTTGTGGATTCTTTTTGTGGAGGTGGGATGGT
>NC_051404.1:16496546-16496676 GCF_015228065.2 Penaeus monodon | reverse complement strand
TTGTTAATCGATTTTGTTTTTGTCAATGGTGGGGGGGGGGGTGGCTTTAAATGGGATAATTCTCATGTGGCGGATTTACGGTGGATTATTTTTTTTTATGAAGCGTTTTTCTCCGTGAGATATAAAGGTA
>NC_051404.1:16496161-16496472 GCF_015228065.2 Penaeus monodon | reverse complement strand
ATCATTTTCAATAATATCGTTACATCATATCAGTGCGCGACCAATGATTAACACGATAGACTCCCATAACTCACAACATTCCTTCATCTACCTGGGTACCCCATCATAACATTCATAACCATGACACATGCTATTTCATAACAAGTCATAGCAACGCCCCTGTCCTTATTTTGTCACGTAGCTATGTTACATAAAGTCGTGAATGATCGATAAAGAGTACCTGAGAGGACTTGCATTCTTCATCGTGGGATTTTCTGTTGATTTTTAATTTGATTTAATTTTGAATATATGTGGCCTAGATTCGGTTTTAT
>NC_051404.1:16495762-16496068 GCF_015228065.2 Penaeus monodon | reverse complement strand
GCATGTTTATAGTTTGCATTCTGTATAAATGTATATAGGTCTATATTTTGTATTTTATAGATATGTATATACTATATTCTTTTGTATTTTATAGATATGTATATAGGCCTATATTCTTTTGTATTTTATAGATATGTATATAGGCCTATATTCTTTTGTATTTAGATGTGCATATAGGTCTATATATATTTACTTTTGCTTTTATTGTTTGGAGGTGTACTCAGGATACATATGGTTTACTTGTATTTATGGATACGTCTCGCTGTATTATTCATAAGGATGGGTAAGTGAAGGCCTGTCTCGGTA
>NC_051404.1:16494958-16495691 GCF_015228065.2 Penaeus monodon | reverse complement strand
TTTCTACGGATTTGCGTATATAAGCAACTGTGTGTATATGGTTGTATCCATGAGGCTGCTGGTGTTTTTATTTGGAGAAAGAACAGATATATCTTTGTTTTTTTTTTGCCCCAACATTTTTGTTCATGTTGTCCAAGAGCTGACCAAGAACACATAAGGACGAGAAGTGAAGAAGCGGAATTCGCTTTGACACTTCCACTTGCCTTCCGCAGAAGTTGGGCCAAGCGGCTCCCGGTCAGTCTGAAAGGAGACATTTACCTAAAGTGGCCAGTCGTGGGCCGGCGCTGCTCCCCATGAAGGCCCTATGACACTAGCACTTTTTCCATCATTTTTTGTTTTTTTCGCTTGAATTCGAGGCTTTCCGCATGTGTCGCCTGCATGCGGAACGCCTCCCAGACGATAACGGGAACGAACTATTACGTCTGGCAAATTTCCGCCTTGATCTTGTTATGTGGAGGATCTATACTAATACAATGTTCTTTTCAAATTGATAAATAAATACACGAAGTTGATGTAAACTTACTATGTAATATTAATGTAATAGTCAACTTGCATGATTATATTTATTTTAAATATTGTGATAGATATGTAGTCAGACTATTTGCATGCGAAAAGTTCATTCGGAACCGCAAAAACTGACGGAACAAAGTGCGAGTGTGATTGGGCCTTCGGTGTCCATCCTCTTCTTATGCAGGTAGAAGCCTCACTCCCCTCCTGCGTAGGTTCCCTCCCC
>NC_051404.1:16494440-16494741 GCF_015228065.2 Penaeus monodon | reverse complement strand
TTATCCTGCCTCTGCTCATTCTGACCTACCCTCCCCATGTAGGTGTACCACGCCTTTACCCATGCAGGCCTGTCTACCGCTACCTCTCCCCCTTACCCACTTTGGTCTTCCTCTGCACCCCCCCTCCCCCTCTCTACCATTTTAAATTACTTTTTTGGGCGATTCTTTTCATCTCCGTGTTTTGCATGTTCCTTTTTTGGATCGTTTATGATAATTAGTGGGAAAAAATGAGAGGGGAGGGAAATGGGCAGTGGAAGGAGGCAAATAGGAGTGAAAGTAAATGATAGGAAAATTTAGTTCA
>NC_051404.1:16494013-16494359 GCF_015228065.2 Penaeus monodon | reverse complement strand
TAAAATAACATTAAATGTGAATAAAAGATACAGAGAGAAATGAGATGAAGCGAGTAAGGGAGATCATAGGAGAAGGAGAGCGACACTACGAGACAGGGTACAAGGCGACAGAGGTACGAACACCAGGCCCCAACTTTTGCCGCCTCCGAGATTCACGGAGGAGCCAATTTCTTCTCCTTGGACTCGACAACTCCTCAGCCGAGACGACCTTCCGTCTTGGTCGCTTTTTCTTCTTTTCTTTTTCTTTTTATACATTACCCCCCCCCCCCAAGAATGTCGGTAGGTTGAGACCTTTGGACTTTATTCATGTTTTTTTTTTTTGTTCTCTTGTCTGCATGTTTGTCGG
>NC_051404.1:16493512-16493701 GCF_015228065.2 Penaeus monodon | reverse complement strand
CCGTTTTTGACCTCATCCCTTTTTAATTTGTTTTTATTCATATTTTTGTTTTACGAAGTAAGTTATTCTCAAAGGCTCCTCCTAGTCATATCCGTCTCTGTGTTTTGCCTATTTTTCGTTTTCAAAAAAAAAAGGCAAAAATTTTTGGTTTTTTTCGGGTTTTTAATTTTTTTAATAAAATTTTTAAAA
>NC_051404.1:16493042-16493372 GCF_015228065.2 Penaeus monodon | reverse complement strand
ATCAAGGGGGTCATTATCATTATCCTTTTTCTTGATGGGGTTAAAATTTGGCCTGTTTAAAAATTACGTTTTTTTTGGCCAATAAATTTTTTTGTTTTTTGCATTTTTATTGTTGTTTTGTTAAAAATTCTGAGTCTTAAATTGTTTTTGGTTACTGTTCCCTTCATTTTAAAATTTTATTGCTACCACGTACTTTTTTTAATTTTTGATATTGTTACTACTTTTTTAAATTTTGTTGCTCCTACGTTTACACTACTCCCAAAAAATTATTTATACCATTAAAACTACTATTTTACTGTTTCCCATTACTATCCCACTTTACTATTTATT
>NC_051404.1:16492828-16492984 GCF_015228065.2 Penaeus monodon | reverse complement strand
GAAATTATACCCTTTGCCTACTACATTTTAAATTGGGCCTTTTACTGTTTTTATTTTTTAAAATTTTTTCCCGGTTTTTGGTCAGATTCTGTATTATATTCCCCGAAATTGCAGTTTTTGAAAGCTGGCCCGTTCCCTAATTAATTCCCAAAAAAG
>NC_051404.1:16492531-16492731 GCF_015228065.2 Penaeus monodon | reverse complement strand
CCCTTGAATAAGGGGTTTGCAAAAAAGGTCCAGACTTTTTAAAAAGGGAATTTCGGGTAAAGGGAAATTTTGGGTTTTTTAACAAGGGAGAAAAGAAAGGGGCCCCGAAAGGGAGGGGGGGGAGACAAAGAGGGGGGGGGAAGGAAAGAAAGGGAAATAAAAAAGAGTTTAGGAAGGGAAATGGAGTAACTGTTTTAAAC
>NC_051404.1:16491951-16492371 GCF_015228065.2 Penaeus monodon | reverse complement strand
CAAGCAGATACATGTAAAAAATTCAAATCGAATAATTTTTTGGGAAAAGCGTCCCCTGGGCCCTTAGAAAAAACGAGATAAAATTTTTAAGTTTTCAAAAAAAGTCAGTATTAGGTGTGCAGTAAAATTTTAAAAAAGAAAGAAATCTTTTAGGCCCGCAAAAAAGGGTTTTGTGAGCGAAGAGAAATTTTTTTATGCCCCCGTTTTTAGGAATGGGTTTTTTCTTTTATTTTTTTTTTGTTTTTGGGGTTTGTTTTTTGTTTTTTTTTAAAATTTTATTTTCTGTCTTTTTATTTGCTCTTCTGTTTAGGCCTAGGTTATTTATTATAATGTGTGTATATGTGGATTTAAGTGCATATATCAGTTCATATGTCTGTCTACAAATTTTTCTTTATAAAAAAAGTTTTTATCTTTTCCCCA
>NC_051404.1:16491149-16491680 GCF_015228065.2 Penaeus monodon | reverse complement strand
CTTCCTCCCCCCTTATCCCCCTCCTTCTTTTCCTTATTAGTCGGTTCCATTTTTTTCTATCAAAAATTCCCGGGTTTAGGGGGTCGGTCGTTGTCCCCGGCGCCCCGACAAAGACAAATATTTGGTATTGAAAAATTCATTCATTTTTTTCATTGCAATGGTTTCGGTGCACGCGCTGTTGCGGGTGCTTTTTTTGGGAGGTTTAAAGGTTAGTGTGGGATTGCACCCCTGGGGGGGTTTTCCCCTTTTTGGATGATTTTGTTCTCTTGCGAGGGTTGGTTTCGGGTTTTGGGTGCCCTTTATGTTTGCGAAAAGGGGTAGAATGGGTAGGAGAGAGAGGGAGAGGGGAAGAAAAGAATGAAAAAAATTCGGTTAAATGCGTTTTCTTTGAAATTGTGAAATGTTCATTCTCATTCTTCCCTGTTCTTTTTTTTGGGTTTTGTTTTTTAAATTCTTTTTTATAACCCTTTGCTTTTTTAAAATCGTTCTCTTTTTCTGTCTCTCTAAGTGTTTGTGGTCGGCTTTTTGTTT
>NC_051404.1:16490421-16490943 GCF_015228065.2 Penaeus monodon | reverse complement strand
CTTTTCCCCCCCCATTTCCCCCTCCCCCTTCTCTCCCTCTCCATCCCCCCTTTTCCCCCCTTTTTCGCCCTCCCTCCCCCTCCCCCTCGCCCCCCCTCTCCCTCCTTTACCTTCACAATTAGCAAAAAAACGCTCACGGGCTTTTTTTCTTTTCTCCGAGTGTGGACTTGCATTTTATGTAGAGAAAACCCATTGGAGTCTGGTGGCTGAGTTTTTGTAAATTTTTAAAGCTGAAGTTGCCCTCTTAAATGGGGGGTTTCGGACAGGCAGTTTCTCTCTGTTTTGACAAGAAGGGTTTTTCCCTCTTTTATCATATGATAAGTCAGTAATAAAATAAAATTATATATATATATAAAATTTTTAAAATCCCATTTAATATATTTTAATATTATTATATAATATGTTTTATACATTTTTTTTTATAGAGATACTTATACGAAAGAATATGCACGCCCCACGCATATGCAATTTTTTACATACGCAACACACGACCCGGAATACGGCGCGCGCAACCACACACAC
>NC_051404.1:16489788-16490373 GCF_015228065.2 Penaeus monodon | reverse complement strand
TCGTGAAGTTTCGTTTTTCCCCGTCGCTATCCCAAAGAAGAAAGTTTACGGCCACGTTATCCATCACAGTTTTTTGGCCTAAAAGAGGAGAGAGTACACACGTTTGTTTTCCTCGGGGGGGTTACTAGGGCAACAGGTACTGGACGTTACGCTTCCTCGGGGCCCGGGTTTTTTGGGGTTCTAAAAGGGGAAAAAGGGGAAATTAGGGGGAAAAACCAGCGAGAGTTTGGGTTTTTTGGCTTGGTTTTGATGTAGGTTTGAGGGAAAAATTGAACCATTTTTCGTCTTTTGGTATTATGGGGCCTCCGTTGGGGCCTAGCAGGGAGGTCCGTTTTTTTCTTTTCTCTTCTTTTTTTTTTTTTTTTCCCTTTCTTTTTTCACTTTTTTTCTTTTTCCTTTGCCAGTTTCCCTTTTTTTTTTCCACCTTCTCATTTTTTGTTCTTATCTTTGTGGGTTGGGTTTGTGTTTTGGGGGCAAAAAAAGTACTTTTGCAATTTGACGGCTCGTCGCCCCGGTTATCAGCACCCTAGCAACGGCAATTGGTTGAGGGGGAACCCCGAAATTTGAGAAGGAAGAGGGGGGAAA
>NC_051404.1:16487745-16487902 GCF_015228065.2 Penaeus monodon | reverse complement strand
GGGGGGGGTGTCAGGTGGCAAAATCCAATATATTCCAACTGTTTTCGTTGAAACCCCCACCACGCAATAAACCCCACCCAAGGAAACCCCAACCCATTTACTCATTTGTACTTCCCCACTGGGGACGTTACTAGAAACCCAAAATTCGACCGATTTT
>NC_051404.1:16487238-16487710 GCF_015228065.2 Penaeus monodon | reverse complement strand
TTTGCCTTCCCCCTTACGCCCGAGATGCGTTGTTGCCTCACTTGATGAATGTTATTCTTGTTAATGAATCGAGGGCAGAAAGGAGATAGTTTAATGCCTGCCTTCCCTTCGTCTCCCCACCCCTTCTCCTCGTCTCCACACCTCTCCCCCTCGTCGCCTTTCCCCTTCCTCTTGTCTTTTCCATTTCCCCCTTTGTCCCCCCCCCCCTTTTTCCCGATTTCCCCCCTTCCCCTCGTTTCCCCCCCCCATCCCCTCACCCCGCTTCCCCTTTCTCCCCCCCTTTCGTCCCCCCTCCCCTTCCCTCATCCCCCCTTCTGTCTCCCTTCCTTTTCCCCTTTTATGCAAGGGGGGGAAGGGGGGGGAAAAAGAGGGATAAAAAAAAGATTTGATGGGGGAGAGGAAAAGGGGGGAGAGGGGCGGTACCCAGAGAAAGGAGGAGGAAAAAAAAGGGGAAAGAGGGGTATGTAAGGGG
>NC_051404.1:16487044-16487197 GCF_015228065.2 Penaeus monodon | reverse complement strand
AAGAGTAGGAGGAAAAAGTAAAAAAAAGAAGGATTTAGGAGGGGGGGGGAGAGGCACAGAGCCCATTTTGCTTTTCATGTTTTCTTTTCCCCGAGTGGGTGGAAGTAGCGTTTGATTAGGTCTGCAGTGGGGAGAGAATCCCGCTTTTTTGGC
>NC_051404.1:16486498-16486754 GCF_015228065.2 Penaeus monodon | reverse complement strand
CTCCTCCTCTCTCCCTGATGCAGAGCCCCCCAAAGAAAGTACTTCTGGTATTGATATTCATTCATTCATTTTCATTGCAATGGCTTCGGTGCACGCGCTGTTGCAGGTGCGATTTGGGAGGCTAAGGTTAGTGTGGCGATTGCAGCCCTGGTGGGTCTCCTTTTGGATGATTTTGTTCTCTTGCGATGTCTGGTTTCAGGTTTGATCCGTATGTATTGCGACAAGTGTAGAATGGGTAGGAGAGAGAGGGAGAGAG
>NC_051404.1:16485764-16485958 GCF_015228065.2 Penaeus monodon | reverse complement strand
ACAATTAGCAATAAACGCTCACTGGCATTTTTCTTTTCTCCGAGTGTGCGACTTGCATTTCGTATGTAGAGACAACATCTGGAGTACTGATGGCTCGAGTTTGTGTGAATCTTTAAAGCTTGAAGTTGACCTCTTAAATGAAAGGCGTCTGACAGGTAGCTTCTCTCTGTGTTGACGAGAATGGCTTTCTCCTC
>NC_051404.1:16485026-16485555 GCF_015228065.2 Penaeus monodon | reverse complement strand
ATCGTGAAGTCTTTCGTGTTTCCGTCGCTCTGCCTACGAAGAAAGATACGCGCACGTTATCCATCACAGATTTTGCCTGAAAGAGGAGAGAGTACACACGCTCGTATCCCTCGGGGCGTTACTATGGCAACAGGTACTGGACGTCTACGCTTCCTCGGGGACGGTTTTAGGCGTAGAGGGAAACGCGGAATTAGAGGGAAACCAGCGAGAGATTGGGTATTCTGGGCTTCTGTTTTGATCGTAGGATTGAGGGACAATTGAACCATTATTCGTCTGTGGTATTTATAGGGCCTCCGTTAGGCCTAGCAGGGATGTCCGTTTTTTTCTCTCTCTTCTTTTTTTTTCTTTTTCCTTCTTTTTTCACTTTCTTTTCTTTTTCCTTTTGCCCAGTTTCCCCTGTTTTTTTCCCACTCTTTCATCATCTTTGTCTTGCATCTTTGTAGGTTGGTCGTGTTTGCAACAGAAGTACTCTTGCAATTTGACGGCTCGTCGCACCGGTTATCAGCAGCCTAGCAACGGCAATTGGTTG
>NC_051404.1:16483862-16484397 GCF_015228065.2 Penaeus monodon | reverse complement strand
GTGGGGGTGTCAGGTGGCGAAATCAATATATTCCAACTGTTTCCGTTGCAGCCACCACGCAATGCAACCCACCCAAGGCAACCCAACCCACTTACTCACTTAGTACTTGCCCACTTGAGACGTCTTTACTAGTAACCTACTTCGACCGATCTTCCCCTGACCCACCCTGCCTCGCCCACCCTCCCCCTCCTTGCCTTCCCCCTTACGCCCGAGATGCTGTTGTTGCTCACTTAGATGAATGTTATTCTTGTTAATGAATCGAGGGCAGAAAGGAGATAGTTTAATGCCTGCCTTCCCTTCGTCTCCCCACCCCTTCTCCTCGTCTCCACACCTCTCCCCCTCGTCGCCTTTCCCCTTCCTCTTGTCTCTTCCACTTCCCTTCGTGCCCCCCCCCCCCCTTCCCGTCACTTCCCCTTCTCCTCGTTTCCCCTCCCCATCCCCTCATCCCGCTTCTCCTCTTCTCCCCCCGTCTCGTCTCCCCTCCCCTTCTCCTCATCCCCCTTCTTCTCGTCTCCCCTCCTCTTCTCCTTTATGC
>NC_051404.1:16483548-16483656 GCF_015228065.2 Penaeus monodon | reverse complement strand
GGGAGAGTGCACAGAGACCATTGTAGCTTTTCATGATTTTCTCTTCCCGAGTGTGTGGAAGTAGCGTTTGATTAGGTCTGCAGTCGGGAGAGAATGCCGCTGTTTGGC
>NC_051404.1:16482361-16482504 GCF_015228065.2 Penaeus monodon | reverse complement strand
CTTCTGATATCTTTACGTGCCAGTTAGGAACAAATGTCATTTTCTTCCATGTAGTGTCTAATCAATACATTATCGATCTGTTAAAATATTCAACAGTTGCAATAACCGATGCAGCACGACGCCACTACTCATTCAGGAGCTGT
>NC_051404.1:16481974-16482311 GCF_015228065.2 Penaeus monodon | reverse complement strand
TCATCGGAGATAGTAAGACTAGGCAATTCCTCTCTCTCCTAACCCACCCTCTCCTTTCTCTCTCCCTCCTAACCCTCCCTTTCCCCTCAGTCTTCTCCCTATCCCCTCCTTCCCTCTCCCTCCTAACCCCGCCCCCCCAACACTCTCCTAACGAGCCTCCGGTCGCCGATTCAGCTTCCATCACCTTGTCTGTACCAGGGACGGAAGAGGCTCGTAAAAATCACTAATAACGCTGCAATGACTTCGCCGGCAGCAGGGGAGGAGAGTACTACTGTTATTGTTATGGTATTTGCGTTTCGCCTCGGTTGCTGTGGCGGTTGGGCCGCGTGGTTTAGCC
>NC_051404.1:16481123-16481555 GCF_015228065.2 Penaeus monodon | reverse complement strand
GCTCTATTTTACCGTGGTTGTTTGTGGAAGTGGTGTGATTTATGTTATGGAAAGTCTGGCTACTTATGAGCAACGTTTTTTTATTACAAGTAGGTGTTTGGTTTTACATGTTACGCCTTTAGAAATGCGAATGACCATAATGATTGAGAGTTCAGAGACAGCGTTTGAATTAACATCGTAGGCAAAACAAGAAAACAAATAAACTTTGTTGTTGGTATGAAATTTAATTTTCTTTTGCCTAAAAGTCAGAATATTGGATATGACGCATACACATGACAAGATATGTAGAATATCAGGCGTCTCTCTCTCAGACACGGGGAAGGGAAAGTACAAGGGACAGAGTACAATATAGGTTTGATTTTATTTTCTGATGTCAGGAAAGGTATTTGACTTTATGAGTCAGTTTTTAGCTTAAAGAGCATAATTACTTTG
>NC_051404.1:16480187-16481023 GCF_015228065.2 Penaeus monodon | reverse complement strand
TTCACTCTCACATTTTTGTACGGTCATTACTACTTTTCAGGACTGAACGATAATCATCCCCCCACATAATGCTCCCGGTTTTATGGATAGTTTTGCTTTCATTGTCCCTGAGTCACAATCTGGCGATTCCCATCCACTGGCGTAGAACACAAAGGGAAGGCATAATGTGCGATCATTTAAGTACATCATGAAGAAGCGAGTGGTTGGCAGTCATTATTTATTAATGTTGTCAATTTCAACGTCTTTGGCTACGGCTCTGAGAACGCCCGAATTATGGTAATGATGAAATAAAATTATCTTAGAAGAGAATAAGGGGGCGAGGCATCGGGCGAGAGAAAACAGAGGTCTATTATGGAGTAAAAGAAATGGAAATAAAGAAATAATTATGTAGACATAGAAGAAAAAGGAGATTTGCTTAATAGCATGAAAAAAATAAATGAAGCTGTGGCTAACAATTAAACAAGAAAATAACGAATAATAATGAGGAACGGTAATATATTAAGACCCAGAAGTGGTAGAAAATCCAGAGCAAAGAGATAATGCAGCTGGAATCTCCCACAAACTTCCTTATGAGGAATGACAAGAAGGAATTTGCAAATAAAGATCAGCTATATATATTTTGTTTATTCATTTATTTTTATGATGAATTGTGCATTGGGCTTGACATCAATGTTCTTCGGCTGTCAGGGATGCCATTATCGTAAACATCGGTCTTAGTGATGCTAATGGATAGATTAATGTCACGGCCAGTGTTAGTTTTCTATTTTGAATTGGCTTTGTGTTAGTCTACTTATTTTTGTCTTTTCCTTTTTTGTGCATTTTTTTCTTATCAGGCC
>NC_051404.1:16479650-16480032 GCF_015228065.2 Penaeus monodon | reverse complement strand
ACCAGGTGTTTGTTCGCTTTGCGTAATTCAGTCGTAGCAAATGACTCTGCTGTTCTTGCCATATTTACAGCAAACAGCATTAGGTTCTCCTCAGCCAATGCAAGCAGGAAGTATAATTGTAACAGCCAAGCCAATCATAATAAAGCTATGTCATTAAAGTATCTTAGAATGATTGTGAAAAAAAAAAGAAAATAAGATGTGAATTAGCGGTTAGAGGAATTCGACTTCTTTGCAAATTTAATGTCCTCACGTGATCACTCAACCTTTTCCTCATTTTCCCCTTTAGTTTGAAGTCAGACCTGAAGTTGGCAGCAGCAGACGTCCGGTCTTTTCTCACGTTACTGAGCGTGGAAGGATAGCATGGGATGTTTATTGCTTAGTA
>NC_051404.1:16479017-16479434 GCF_015228065.2 Penaeus monodon | reverse complement strand
TCACACAGGGCAGCAACTAACTCTACGGACATGTCACACAACATTTAACTAACTAAAGCATATTGTTGGCTTCCTATTACCCCTTTATTTTCGCCATCATAGGTTTTACTTTATCTTCGTTGGGGATGCTTAATGCATTACGAAGTGTAAAAAGTTACTGGTGAAAATGAAAGTATGATGAAGTGCATGAACAAATAGAAAGGGGTTGCACGGCCGATCTCACTCTGATTTATATTGATTAACATGCTATCTTCCTTGAACTCGCACACTACACTGTTAACCGTTTTTACTGGATGGTATATTCATTGCAGACGAGGACGATTTGATTGGTTTGGGTATTTTTTTTTAATGATGATTAAATTAAATTTTACTACTAGTATTGAACTATGTGCTCACCTATGCACATCAGGAACACGA
>NC_051404.1:16478784-16478915 GCF_015228065.2 Penaeus monodon | reverse complement strand
TTGCATCAGAATCACCTTGTCAACGCCTGATGCCGTGACGAAATTAAAATAACCTTTGCTGAGACTGACAGACGTGTTAGCATATGACCGTCCTCCCCTTTGGTTTATAATGTATTTTCCATGTTTCAGCC
>NC_051404.1:16477781-16477959 GCF_015228065.2 Penaeus monodon | reverse complement strand
TCGCGTTGGGGTGCAAATGCGCTGCGTAAGTAATTTACGAGGAAGTATGATGGGATGAGAGATGGCGCGAGGACTGGCCCGTGGTACGGGATCTAGACGTGGGCGGTAGGGGAGAGATGTGGCGGGGGGGGGGGGGATATGCGGACGTTGCTGGGTTGCTGTGGTCCCTTCTAGTAGG
>NC_051404.1:16476846-16477081 GCF_015228065.2 Penaeus monodon | reverse complement strand
TTTCGGAAATAGGCAATAGTTCAGCTGCGGACGTGCTACGCTGCAGGAGTTTGCACAGTATCATTAGAACGTAGCCCGTGGCTTTTGGGTACAGGCACGCCTTTCATGAAATTTTCTTTTTTGGAATAATTCATTGCTCGAGTCTTAGAATTGTTGTTGTAATTTTCTAATGCGTGGATGGGTGGGCTGTTTGTTGTATTGTGTAGAGGTCCTGAGTCGAAGAAGACAGGTTGTT
>NC_051404.1:16476658-16476801 GCF_015228065.2 Penaeus monodon | reverse complement strand
GTGAAATGTGTTTCCTTATGGTTGTTGATACGTTTCCTTTCACATTCTTCTTCTCTATTCATTTCCACGTGTATTTTGTTTTCTTTTTGATGTTGCGTCCTTGTCTTTTCAGTTAATTAAAATATATTTTTCCTACTAAATCA
>NC_051404.1:16475795-16476605 GCF_015228065.2 Penaeus monodon | reverse complement strand
CCTTCCTTATTAATTTTCCATCTTACTTCCCGTCTAGGCTATTCCCCATTCTGGCGTTACTCACCCTCCGCCAGCCCCTCCCTTCCCTTGACCTTCCCTTTCGGCTTTTCTTGCTCATTTCCAGTCTTTCTTATTTGCCTCAGCTTCATCTGTTCGTCCCTTTAGCGCTTTTCCCACCTTTCCTGTTTCCTTAGTCGCTTTCTTACCTTAAATTTTCTCTTTCTTGCCTTACCTGCACCGAATTCCTCATTCCGCGTTGATTTTGTATTTTGTTTTACCACACTCCTCCTTGTCTCTTTTTGGTTCACTTCTTTTTCTTTCTTCCTGTCTTTTCCTGACCCACTTCCTGCCGTTTCCAATCTTCCATTCCTTATCTGTTCTCTTTTCCTCTTCTATTCCCTTACTTTATTTAATCTTTGCCCATCTTCTCTCGCTCATTCCTTATTCATTCCCTGCCTGCCCCTCTTTCCAGGCCTTGCCCTACCCACTTCTTACCCTCATTTCTTGTCTGTTCCCTATTGACTCCCCTTTCTCCTTTCCCTAACTTTTCTTTGTCTTTTCCCTGTCCCACTTCCTCGTTCCTTGTCCAGTCCCCCTTTCCGTTTCCATTGCTCTTATCTTGTCCACTTGTCTCTTTTTTTGCCTGTTTCCTATTGACTCCTTTTCCTTCTTCCATGCCCTTACCTTACCTCCCTCCCCCCTCCTACTTAGGTGTTGACCCTCCCCTCGTTAAGTACTGAGCTATTGATTTGATTCCCAAGACGGCTGTTTGCGGTCTGCTAGGATACGCCATTACGCCATTTAGGTTAT
>NC_051404.1:16475378-16475707 GCF_015228065.2 Penaeus monodon | reverse complement strand
ATTTTTGTTTTTTTTCTCGGTTAAATTAGTTCCGTTATTTTCTTCCTTTTTGTCTTCATTTTCCCTTTCTTTATAAGCAAATTTCGTATTTTCGTCCTGTATTGTGGATTTTTTTTGTCGTGTTTTTTTCATCATTAAGAAAATAAAATTCCACCTCTTCCCTTTTTCCCGTTTCCCTTCCTTTCTGAATTGCATATTCCTTGGGTTCCTCTAGGCCTACGTGTTGTACGTCGGTTGAATGAGTGGTGGTTCGGACGGTGTACTTCTGGGTGACAGAAGACGGTCAGGATATTTCGTGGGTAACTCACAAAGGCTTTCCCGTTCACATG
>NC_051404.1:16474430-16475125 GCF_015228065.2 Penaeus monodon | reverse complement strand
TAGAAAACTGAAAATATTTCCATGAAAGTATTTATCATATTATCGTTTCGATACTGCGTCACAATGCGTAATACATGGTTCCGTAATTACCTGTTTCTCTACATTTGCTACCCTATGTTAATTACACTTGTAATTGAATCAAAGAGGACAAAAAACCTTCTGGTGCACTGTTATCGTTGATTAATATGCAACATCTAATTAGGGACTTCACCTTTAAAGACAAGGATAATTTACGACCCATAGGAAAGTAATGAATTGTTCCCTAATGACCCCCTGTTAATGAGTATGATTATGGCGAATAATCCCTAAGACTTGGGAGTTTGTAGTGAGGCAGGAAAGAGAGATTTATGGAGTGGGAAGGATTGTGATAAAATATGTAAAAAAAGAAAACGAGGGTTGGTTTTGAGTGTTATTTGTTGATAATTTTCTGTTTGGAATTTTATTTCTGATTTCGTATTTTTTGTACGTCTTATTTTTTTTGTGGTGGGATCGTTTGGCTTGGATCTGTGTTTTTTTTCTTGGTGATTTATCTTTTTTTTACTTTTGTATTTTTTCGAGTGTTGTTATTTTGTTTGTGCTACTTTAGTTGTTTATTGTTTTATGGTCGGTCTCCACAATATCGCCCACATACTCGTGCACTTGACCGCCAACACCAACCGGCCAATGTTTTCCTCCATCCACTCTTCTTCCCCACC
>NC_051404.1:16473890-16474281 GCF_015228065.2 Penaeus monodon | reverse complement strand
ATTATCTTCAGGTCTCCGTTTCCCTGCCATTTTTCACTCCCCTAATTCTTTTCTCTGCCATTCCCTCTTCCCTGTCTTCTCTCCCTTGTCCTTCATCTCCACCCTGCCCCGTTCCCTCCCAACTCCCCACACCCCATGGCCGCAGTCTCTCCCCCACCCCTCTCCATTCTTACGACTCCTTCCCCTCCTCTCCCTCCCCCGACCCTGCTCCCCAACTCCCAACTCCCCGCACTCTCTCCCCTTCTCCCTCCCCTTTCCCTCAATTCTACAGACCCCATATCCACACTCCCCCCCCCCCCTCTCGATTCCTACGTCCCTTCCACCCCCTCTCCCTCTCCCTCCATCCCCAAGGCAGCAAAAACAAAGCGTACAGCGTAAGGATTTTTATGCA
>NC_051404.1:16473706-16473770 GCF_015228065.2 Penaeus monodon | reverse complement strand
CCGTAGCCACGCCTGTTTCCAAAGTAGGGGTTGTATTTTTCTGTGCTCGGTCGAGGCTGGTGAC
>NC_051404.1:16470395-16471061 GCF_015228065.2 Penaeus monodon | reverse complement strand
TGAATCAGCCAGAACCCAGTAATTAAGTAGACGTAAATGAATTAGACGTAGAATAGAAAAACAAACTTATTCATTATCAAAAAAAGAAGTCGTACCATATTAGTCTTATTAAAAATTCGATTCAAGTGAATTCCTAGAAATAACGTAAAGGTGAGGACACCAACGAGGAAAAAATAAATGAGAGTTATATTCTTACGTGAATATCATGGCGGCGGTGATGGTGAGGAGGACGATGCTGAAGAGGTTTAAGGTCGATTGTGAATTTACGAGGATTGTAGGCAGGTCGGTGGGTAGTTTACAAGGATGGTGAGGACGTCGATGGTGAATTTACAAGGATGGTGATGAGGTCGATGGAAAGGAGGTCGATGGTGTGTTTACAAGGATGGTGAAGAGGTCGATGGTGAGTTTACAAGGATGGTGAGGAGGTCGATGGTGAGTTTACGAGGATGCTGAGGAGGTTGATGATGATAAAATAGATGATATTTGGGTAAATGATGAGTGTATGGGGATGGTGATTAACTTCTCTGCGTATGTTACCCTTAGAGCGATCGGAAGGGCTATAAAATACTCATTTATGTATGAGGATGCGGTCCGTAGGGACTTTAGAGACCTATAAAGATCAGGTGATATGACGAATGCCCCTTTTGATCATTCTAGTAAAATTGG
>NC_051404.1:16469279-16470194 GCF_015228065.2 Penaeus monodon | reverse complement strand
GAACAAACAAGATATCTACTTGGTATAAATTGGTCCATTCATATCAAGCATATCCCGGTGTATAGCTGCTGTCATCTTTAACGAAATACCCGTGTCAAACCAGGTGTTCCCCAGAGTTGGGCATTTCTTTTGACTGTGAAATGTTGTCCCGTCTCTCTGGTAATGGTAAAATCAGATGGTTCAGTAACTTATGCATGATTTTGTGTGTCGTCCCATCTAAGTTTGCATGGTATAACCGGGTATCTCTGACTTGTATATGCTGTAACTATTTCTTTTGTTTGGCTGCGTAGCATATTATTAGAGAATATTATAAAGAGTTCATCTAACCGTGGCATATTTCACCAACTAACTCGCAGGGTGTAACCAAGGACTCTCACCTAACCGTACCTAGAGTCTGACCCTGTTAGAAGGACATGCAAGGTATCCCTCTAACTGGGTGTCCGAACTAACGCAGCAGCTATTTGTTAATGCCAGGGAGAAAAAATGGTCCCCTGATGGCATAGGGGCCGGAGGGAGAAGGGGCAGAGGAATAATGTCAACGAGAGAATGGAAATGGGGAAAAAGACAAGGAGAGGGAAATGGCATAGAATGAGTGGAGTGAGTAGAGAGGAAGTTCGAAGGGAAAGATGAAGGAAAATGAAGGGAAAATGGGGAAGAATTAGTATAGGGAAATGGCAAATGGAAAGGAGTAATAGGGAGTGCAGATTCAAGAGAAAATGAAATAAGTAAAACAGAGTTGAAGAAAATAGCATAGACTGAGAAGGATCGAGAGAGGGAATGAATTCAAAACGGGAAATGAATGAACATGAGTCGAAAGAATGTATGATTGGTCGACAGACTAAGAAATGTGTAGTTAGCAGTGAAATAATTCAAAGCTCGAAAAGCAACTTTCTAGGTATAGTTGTTGACTTGATA
>NC_051404.1:16469080-16469204 GCF_015228065.2 Penaeus monodon | reverse complement strand
GGCGATAGGAAAATTCTCCCGAGACGAGCAATCCCTCGTCATCTTTGGGGCAATGTCGAAAGCTGAAGATATTTTCTGGTTCTTGGACTGAGTGCGTTGTGGTTTAGTTGAAGATGCTGGTTTA
>NC_051404.1:16467923-16468276 GCF_015228065.2 Penaeus monodon | reverse complement strand
GCCTAAGTAAAATCACAAAGTAACACATGTATATCAGAATACCCACTGTCGCCTTGCCGCGCTCGCCATTCATTCACGTTCACCGAGATGGCAACGTCATGAGGATGGATGGCAACCTATTTGGCATGGCTTGGCGACGGCGCGCTCTAAGCCACGGCGCCCTTCGTCAAGCAAATCGCGGATCGTCCCTGCGTGCCTGGGTCGGGGATGGTTTGCGTGCGTAGGCCTTTGCATGGTGGAGGGGAGGCTCGATAAGAATAGGTGGTGGGTATGTGTTGGTACATGTTTGTAGGAATGGGGGTATGATTCCTGTGTGTTTGGTACTTGTGTGGTTTTGTAAAGAATGTAAAATG
>NC_051404.1:16466453-16467038 GCF_015228065.2 Penaeus monodon | reverse complement strand
TAATTTTCTTGTGCTCGTATCCATCTTCATTCTCCCAACGCCTCGAGGCCATAATAAGCATCACAAGAAACTACACGTGGATAGAAAAAAAAATTATTAGATTAACAATCTTGAGTTTTCAAAGGGATTTCGGAATGAAGGAATGAAGGACCTTGTTTGGAAAAATCGCCCCCCCCCCGCCTCTCTTCTTGTTTGAAGCATTAATATCGTTGCGAAAAGTCTTTTCGTTTCTTATTTTACTTGATATTGTTCCCGTCAAGAAACAAAAAACAGAAAATATATATGTTTATCAGTTTTATTTTCTTGATCTCGCTTCTCTTTTTTTCTTCATATTCCCTCTTTCTCCCGTGCAGCATAAGTGATTTAAAATCGGAAGATATTTAAAATATTTAAGATAATCTAGATGTGTCACTATGATATATGAATATAAGATGCCGAACTTTATCTCTCCACTTATATGTATATTAAGTGTCTTCATGGATATGGATATTTCGTTATGTCCTTATTATTATTATTTTTTTTATTCTGTATTGTTATTATTGTTTTTAAATTCTCCCGTTGATTTACAGGTCAAGTTTTCACTTC
>NC_051404.1:16465712-16466415 GCF_015228065.2 Penaeus monodon | reverse complement strand
CTAATAAGGATTTGAATTCCGTCTTACATTTTTTCAAATGTTATCGAGATCGTTTTTTACCTCTTATTTTTTCAACTTCGGTGTCTTTACCATCAGATTTACCTTCTCTTTTTCTTTTCTGTTTCTCTCTGTATTCATATCAAATTTCACCTTTCCTGTCGTTTTACTATGTAGGATAGATAAATTTTCCCTATTTTATAACGGTTTCGGATTCTTTCCTCGTTCGTGTACTGTGTCTTCGATACCTATTTCCACCTCTGGTCGTGATACCTGGAGAAAATACGTTTATCAAGGTCCGATTGCCAAAGCATGACGTTTCGGAAAAAAAGGCTATTCTCATCATCAGGTGGTAACAACGAAATTTGTTTTTTTCCGCTTGTGGGCTTGTGTTTGTTGTATTTCATTTCAGACGTTTGGATGTAAATCTCTTTCCTAAGAAACGCAATGCCTTTTATTGCTCTGAAATTCATGATCTCGCTCTTTATGAAAAATTATGAACTCGCTCTTTATCCACGAGAATTATGACCAGCAGATTCAGATTCATATTTTCTAACTCTTTGTTCATTTCTTATCTCATCTTTCCAAAGTTTGATACACTTGGGATTTTCTTTTTTTTCGTTGCTTTTGGTTGATAAGGTAGCTGGATTCTTATTTTCACGCATGGAAAATTATCGTCGTCGGGAGAGTCTGTGATCTTTATGGA
>NC_051404.1:16465056-16465325 GCF_015228065.2 Penaeus monodon | reverse complement strand
ACATCTGTCACATCCACCTATTTTATTATATACAGATTATACAGGTTTTGTTTATGTTAATATAACAATTCATTTTATATATATATTTTATTTTTCATTATATAGTTAATAGAATAATATCACAATGAATATGATTTATATATATAGTATCATACGATTCATTTACGTATAGCTTGCTATGTATTCGTTCTATATATATATATTCAAACAAATATAACTTATATCAAAATTATGTGAATGAATTATAAACATATTAATAAATAGAATCT
>NC_051404.1:16464363-16464620 GCF_015228065.2 Penaeus monodon | reverse complement strand
TTATACAGGTTTGCTTTATGTTAAATATAACAAAGCCTTCATTTTATACTTTTTGATTTTCATGCTTAGTGTAATAGAATAAGATTCAAAATGCAAATGATTTGAATAATATAGTATGCATAGCGATTCATTTGGGCGTACAGCGCTTGCTATGTTTCGTTCTAATTATATTTTCAAATCAAATAAACTTCCTTCAAAATTATGTGAATGAATGCGGAACAACATATTAAATAAAAGAATCTAACTCAATACAATAT
>NC_051404.1:16464077-16464314 GCF_015228065.2 Penaeus monodon | reverse complement strand
TTACCCCGAGGAAACATCTTGAGCGAAATTGTGATATGTTTCGAGTATTATGAGTCTGCCGTGAGACGACCGGTCTAATTGCTCGAGACGCACCGGGAACCAAGGCGCGGGGACGAGTTGAATCGCGCGTCGGAATTTGCATCTTTTGAGGAAATTGAGAGAAGTCTGGCGGGAGGGAATGGGGTGGGGGGGATTAAGGACTAAAATGGGAAAATAATAACGGTGATGTTTGGATAT
>NC_051404.1:16463323-16463789 GCF_015228065.2 Penaeus monodon | reverse complement strand
AGATTGTAGTATTGAGAGTAATGTTTATAATAATGATGTAATGATAATGACAGTGCAGTAATGAAATTACAATAATACTTCTAGGACAAATGCTAGTAACGATAACGATGATATGTTCATAGAAATTATAGTGAGGAAAAGGATGATAATAATATTACTACATATATTAAAGATAATGGAGATTCTAGCGAGAGATGAAGTTAATAACTACTTCACTATACATTTTTATGCATCTATTCCCGGTGTATCTGCCTCGTCTGATCGTTGCGAAGGTCTTAAAGAGTTGCCTCCGTCATGGTGAGCGCTCCCCGCTCCCCCCTATTGGCGTTTAAAGCGGGGTTTTATGGCACCATAACAGTCGGCCGAAGTTTGACATGCGCTTGTGTCCCGAACGCTGCTTGAGTGCCGACTTGGATGAGTACCGGGTCGTTAGGAGGCGCACTCTCTCGCAATCCCTGTGATAGGC
>NC_051404.1:16463187-16463293 GCF_015228065.2 Penaeus monodon | reverse complement strand
AACATTTCTGATTTTCGTTCTGATATTGGGTCATTTTTGTTTGTTTTTCAATCTTTCTCTCTTTTCTGTTCTGTCTTAGGTAATATCTGTTTTGTCTCCCGCCCCT
>NC_051404.1:16462583-16462805 GCF_015228065.2 Penaeus monodon | reverse complement strand
TGTAATATATAATGTACGTTCATTACCTATATATGTAATATATGCCTAACGCTTATATAATATGTTCTATATTTTTTCATAAATTAATACATAAATACAATTTATACAAGGGATCTTCCTAGGAGGATTGTCCTCCTGGAGGGGCCAGCCATGCATTAATAGAGGCGTTTTTTATTTTATCGTAATTACTGTTTTATGGCAAGATAAAAGCTATGATTCCGA
>NC_051404.1:16461542-16462102 GCF_015228065.2 Penaeus monodon | reverse complement strand
ATACCGTAGTTTCATGGTAAGTAATGCGAGAGGGAGAGAGGATGAGGATGAGGAATCCGCAATTTTACATCGGGATTAAGTTTCCCGCATCCGGTAGCATTTTCCCACAAACCCCCAAAATTACTCAAGAAAATATAATTGCATCCCTGCGACTGTGTATGTGCATGCATTTTTTTTTTACAGTGGGCATAAATATGTGTATTTGTATGTTTTCGAATGTAAACGGAGGAAAAATCAACACTTCTAATCGAAGGAGAAGTCGGCGCCACATGCGAAGAAGCGGACACACGCGTCTTGTGGCATTCCGAGTCTATCATTCTTCGGTTGTCGTGCCGGGAGGGTAAATCAACCTCTTTACTGGCGGGAAAAGAAAACGGATCTACAGGATGGAATTAAAGGTTGATGGCGATGGATGCCCGTGTCGATTATAAAGGGATTTCTGTTCGATTAAAAGGGATTTTTGGATGAAGCCTTGATTGAAAGTTATATCAGTTGGTGAGACTGTTTGGAGCAGTTGAGGGAACGTAGGCAGTTAGCTCTGAACATCGTGATTTTGACAA
>NC_051404.1:16460230-16460666 GCF_015228065.2 Penaeus monodon | reverse complement strand
GCATAAAAGCAATTATCAATTTGCATGTGTCTGCACGTTCATCAATTTTTCCGCCTCTGAGACCGCGTTCCCCGTGGGCGTCTGAGCCATTACGTGGGCGCGCTTATTTAGGTAAAATGTGTGCATACTGTATAATTTGTGCGTGCGAGTTTTTTTTTGTTTTTTTTGCATTTTTATCTTATTTTGTAGTCATGTTTATTTATTTAGCTATTACTATTTTTTGTTTTGTAATCAGAGGTTGTGATATGTTGTGCGCATGTTGTATGTTATATATATATTTTTATTTATGGAATACTGTGTAGGTGAATGAATGTTTTGCATTTTGGTGCAGGTCACTATTGTGTAGTTCATTGTAATAGGTTTAAATTGTATGAAATCCATATTCGGATGTCAGGTCGTGAATATGTATTGGATTTAAAGAAATTTGGAATAGGGC
>NC_051404.1:16457152-16459283 GCF_015228065.2 Penaeus monodon | reverse complement strand
TCCACCTCAGACAAATTTCACGAGCAGTAGCCGCCCAAAAAAGTTAAAGGAAACTGCTGGAAGTTCTTTTAAGAAGACTGATGGTTTGCCTATTTATATATACGGGTGAGACCAATAATACAAGGAGGAAGAGGAAAAGGAAGAGAGAAATGGAAAGGAAGGAGAGAGAGGGATATGGTTGAAGGAAGAAGAGGAGGAAAAAGGGACAAGAGTGAAATAGCGAAAAGAGTGAATAGCGAAAGAGAAAAAGGAAACGAAGAGGGAGAAGAAGAATTCGACGGAGAGAGAAGAGGTTAGAGAGGGAAGTTAACAAGAGCGAAAGGGAAAATAGAAGGAAGTAAAGGTGAGGGTGAAAGTAAAGGAGGAAAAGTAACGGGAAGAGGAAGATGAAGAATAACGCGGTGGAAGAGGAGGAATGAAAAGAAGTGAAAAGAGATAAGTGGTTAGAGGAGGAAGAAGAGGAAGAGGGGGGGAAAGGAGGAAAAGAGAAAAAAGTGAGGGTCAAAGTAAAATGAAAGAAAAGGTAAAGGGAAGAGAAAGGGGAAGAATAACGCGAAGGAGGAAGAGGAGGATGAAAGAGAAGGATGGGAAGAGGAGAGAGAAGAAATTAAAAGAGGAAGCGGAGTAAGACTAACAAGAAAGAATTAATGGAAAATGGTAAGAAGGTGAGAGTTAATGAGAAAAGGAAAAAGGGAAAAAGGAGGAGGAGGAAGAAACATAAGGAGAGAAGATTTTAAATGAGGAAGATGAAAAACACGAAGAAATGAAAGCAAAAGGAAAAACGGGGAAAAAGGGAAAGGTAAAAATTAGGAAAAAAGGTAAGAAGGAGGAAAAATAATGTGAAGGAGGGAGAGGGAGAAAGATGAAGAAGAAGGTAAATGAGAAAGACTAGGAAATACAAAGAAGGAGAAGGAGACAGAAGAATAAAAGGGAGTGAAGTCGAGAGTGAAAGTGGAAGAAAAATGCAAAAGGTGGAGGAAGAATAGGAAGGAGTAAAAAATTAAAGAGACTTAAAGAGAAAAGTTTGATAATGAGGAAGATGAAGGAAAACAAGAAATCGTAAAAAAGAAAATGAAGTGAAAGAAGAAATAAAGAAAAATAAGAAATAGCAAAAACAGAATAAGGTGAATGGAAAAAATGAGAAAGGAGGATGAATAAAGAGACAAAAAGAGAGTGTCCATGAGAAAAAAGAAGAAGATAACATGAAAGAGAAAAGGAAAAAGGAAAAGTGTAAAATAAAGATGAGAAAAAACATAATGAGAAGGTAAAGTTAAAGGAAAAGGGAAGAGGAAGGAAGGGAAAAGAAAGGTAAAGGAATCGATGAAAGAATAAGATGGAAAAGGGAACTTATAGAAATAAAGGAGAGTGGAAAATAAAGAAAACAAGATGAAAAAAGAGGAAAAACAAGAAAAAAAAGTGACGGAAAGAACTGGAAAATGAAAAAGAACAGGTGTAAGAAACAGAAAAAACACAAAAATGTATCGCTAAAATGAGGGTGAAAGTGATAAGTAGAAATAGCAATTCTAATAGATAATTTGGAAGAAACGGGAAATAATTATAAAAAATGAAGATATCAGTAACGGTGATACTGAAAGGGATAACTCCATGAATTAATAATCAGATATTGACAAACAAAGCGGGAGATTATATTTGGGGAAAAAGTTCTTTTCATAACGGCAAAATCGGATGCAATATTCAGTGAAGAAAATCATATGGACTGAAAAAAGAAATATTGATAATGACGAAAAGAAATATTTTTCATTACTAAAAGTCATTCAGCTGACTCGAACGATTTCCGCGTCGTCACGGAAGGCTGCCTCCGAGATCTTTAAAGAGCGTAAGAAAATGAATCTCCCGAAGACTTGGAAGTCCTATTAAGGCCATCTCGTCCCAGTCGATCCTCATGACATCCCCATGACATCCACTTCTCGCGCCGGGGCATTATGCTTGGAGAAACGAGATAGAGAATCGGACGTGAAATCTGCTTTACGATCTTCTGGTTGGCTCCACGCGGGGGAAGAGCCGCGTTCGATTTATTGGCTCGCGGCTTCGTCTTCCTCCTCCCTCCTTTCCCCCAACCCGTACCCCGGCAGAGGTGCGGCGCGGTGTCATTATGGAACATTTCGTTGCG
>NC_051404.1:16455610-16457123 GCF_015228065.2 Penaeus monodon | reverse complement strand
GTGTGCGTATTTTGGGGCCTTTGGTATTCTTTCCTTTGACGGTGTATTGAAGGATTCCTCTGCGTCTTAGGGGCTTCTTAAAGTGAATGGTTTATGGGTGATTTTAGTGCCTTTCATTGGTTCGGATTTGGCATCCTGTCGTTGCTCTTGAAGAAAGGGAGGGTCTGAAAATATCTTAAATAATTGTGATTGCAGTTTGAAATCAAAACCATGGATGACAGCGAAAAGGCTTAGCGAATCGAACGCAAACGATAAAAAATAAACGTCAAAGTAATTACAAATACAGCTTAATATATAATTACAGTTTGTAGACAAAAAAGCGAAAGTTATCGCCAATTTCAACCGAATCCAAGCGAGGGCAACAACGCACTTATTCTCAAAACACAAAACCCGACAGATTTTACCCCCTACCCCCCACCCACTCACCCCCTCGGCCGATTTCCCCGAGCCTTGTTGACACAGATTCGCGATAATTGCCGGCAAAACGGAGGCTGGATTTCGCCCCGCTTTGTTTACACCTCGGCTCGAGATGAAGAAAGTTGCAGTGAAGTTACTCCTGGAGAAGTCGAGGGACCGCCTTATGACGCCGTCGAGGCTGTCGGTTCGGCAATGAGACTTTCGTTAGCAAAACTTCTCCCTGAATGTGAAGGCAGGAGATGGGGGGAGGGGTGGGGGAGATGGAAGGGAGGGCGGGGGAGGGACGGAGGAGGGGTGGGTGGATGGGTAGGTGGGAGAAGGACGGGGGAGGTAGATGAGGGAGGATGGGTCGTGGGGGGATGGGGGGGTATGATGTGGGAGTTGGTGGGGAAGTGTGGGGAAGAGGTGGGTTGATGGGAGGGGTAGAGTAGGAGGGGGTACATGGGGAATAGATGGGAGGTTGGAGGCGGATGGGGGAGAGTTGGGGAGAAGGATAAGGTTGGTGGAAGCAAGGAAAGGGGAAGGGAAGAATGGGAAGGAATGAAAGGACAGAGAGGGGAGGAGTATAGTAGGGTAAGAAAATGTAAAAAGGTAAAGGGAGAGAGATACGAAGGAAGAGATGAAGGGAAAAGGGTGGGGGGGAAGAGGAGATAGAAAGAGGAAGAAAAAAAATCCTACCTGATGAAGGCACTCCGTCCACAAACAAAAGACGGGAAGGATTAAATGGATTAACAATATTTAGATTTTCAAATGACAAATCTGAAACAACCATCAAAATTCTGCAGAATCAAGCAAGTGTCCCTTGGCGATACTGCCTAATTATCTCTATCTGTCTGCATATCTGGCTCTCTTTATATATGTATTTACGCATGTGCACTTACGTATGAGCAGTGACACAGCCCTTTAATCAGGCACGAGTAATTTCTTACCAAAAAGAAAAAATCAAAGCAAATCGTTCAAGACGTCCAAAAAAGACCAATAAAAAAGGAACAAATAAGAGAAAGTGAAGTTAAACAACACACTTTGCAATGATGAAAACGCAGACGACGCCATTGCGGTAGGCAGTTCGCTCCCACACGAAATTAAATGTTGAAGA
>NC_051404.1:16454900-16455155 GCF_015228065.2 Penaeus monodon | reverse complement strand
GCCACACCTCAAGAATTGTCTTCTCGCTTCTTCTTGTTTGTTTATAGTTATTCTTTTAATTTTCTGTTATGTTTTCTCATCTGCGTCTTCTGTTTTGTTTGTTTCATGTGTCATTTATATTCCCGTTATTATCATCATCTTTCTTTCTCCGTTTGTGTTCTTTAGTCACTTTTTCCAACTTTATGATTTTTCTTCATTTTCTCCTTCGGTTCACCTCCTCCTCTTCGAATTATACACCTCTTTTCTACACAACCT
>NC_051404.1:16454390-16454548 GCF_015228065.2 Penaeus monodon | reverse complement strand
TAGAGCCATGTCGTTTCCCAGAAAGTCTCCTTCCTCTTCCTCCAGCGTCTTTCCCCCCATGAGCACGATCCTCCTCCGGGCCATTAATGGGTGATCAGTATGCAAGGGGGATAGCGAATTGGGGGGGGGGGGCGTTGTGAAGGGGCTACGGCTGAAAG
>NC_051404.1:16453352-16453711 GCF_015228065.2 Penaeus monodon | reverse complement strand
CAGAATCATCGCGAGAATACAAAACAGGCAAGGGTCGTGAGGCGCAGACGGATCGCGAGTTACTCCAGACGAATTTTTTTTTTCTTTTTCTCTTTGTTTGTTTCGACGTGATTTTGCTCCTTTAGTTCTTTTTTTTCTTAGTTTTTGTTGTATTTTTTCTTTACTCTGTAATATTTTAGAAAATTTAAGATGGCTTTTGTAGTGATGTAGGTCTCGTTATAAATTCTGTGAATGATTTTAAATATTTGAGCTTTAACTCTCCATTGCTTTCGACTTTTCGTCTTGCAGTATTAAAAAAAACAATTAATGTGATATAACTTTTAGTATTTTGATATGATATTTGGTTTTATATGATATTT
>NC_051404.1:16452804-16453247 GCF_015228065.2 Penaeus monodon | reverse complement strand
TAGGGAAAATGTGTTCAGTATATTTGAACCTTATAATGAATATTATGAATAAGTTAACATGTTAATAATAATAATAACACCGTTGAAGAAAAAAAATTATAAGAAAAAAATAAGGAAAGAAAAAGACCGGAAAAAATCATTATCGTGCAGCGACCACAGGTAACCGAGTTATCCCAATTACCTGTGCTCAGCCAACGTAAATTGCACCGTAAATGGGCATGTTTTATGTCGCGTTGGCTCTCGTGTATGGGTCGCCTTGGCTGAATCCGGTGGTGGATGGGGAATTGTTTGCCTTCGTGGCGAGTTTGTGACTGTTTTCGTTGTTTTTTTGTTGTTGGGGAATAGGATAAAAAAATCAGGGGTTGGTGTGGGGGTCGCAGTGGTGAGGGGTGTGTATTTACTCCTTTACTCACGCTCAAACAAACAAAAAATGCACGCGCACG
>NC_051404.1:16452376-16452617 GCF_015228065.2 Penaeus monodon | reverse complement strand
AAACCCTTATTTCCCTTACTAACACAGACACCCCCTAAACCCTTTTCAATGGAATTTAAAACGGACTAAATTAAAACAGAAAACCAGGTGGTGATTCCCTGAGAGCAATTGCCAACCGGTGCTCCTTGATTTTGATCCAAATCTGGTCCAGTTCTGGCGAAGGGGGGAGGGGTAGGGGAAGGGGAGGACGAGTGTGGCTGCTAGTGGTTTTATTGGGGGTGGAGGGGTGGCACCGAAGAAT
>NC_051404.1:16452103-16452216 GCF_015228065.2 Penaeus monodon | reverse complement strand
GGTTCCTTTAAGACGTTTACGTGTAAAATACTTACAGGCGTGTTTGCGTTGGTGCTGCCGTGAACAAAAACGACCGTCATAAAATATTTTGCAAGAATCCTGTACAGGAGACT
>NC_051404.1:16451750-16452032 GCF_015228065.2 Penaeus monodon | reverse complement strand
AATATTTATATGTATATTAGGCCTGTTTGTGTGTGCATGTGTGTATATG
This sequence comes from Penaeus monodon, assembly GCF_015228065.2. Taxonomy (NCBI): domain Eukaryota; kingdom Metazoa; phylum Arthropoda; class Malacostraca; order Decapoda; family Penaeidae; genus Penaeus; species Penaeus monodon. The sequence goes on along the minus strand of NC_051404.1, from coordinate 16,451,983 downwards.
TTTATAAACAGACACGCATAAAAATGCTGATAATGTACATTACAGTGTATAAGTGCATATTTACATATCACATATCATCCTATCTCCCTAAAACATTTTTTTCTCTCTTCCTTTCCTTCTATTGCTTTGTATATTTTCCTTTTCGTTCCACCGTTTCGTTACATTTGCATTACAACAGTTCGTAAAGTTGACTGCATTGCCAGCGAGAGTACTTACTGCCGGGGTCTCGGTGC
>NC_051404.1:16451637-16451712 GCF_015228065.2 Penaeus monodon | reverse complement strand
TTGCGATGCCTCTTCCTTTTATTCTTATTTTTCTTAAGCGACGACGTGAATGTAAATCGCTGCTTTTGGCTTTGT
>NC_051404.1:16450445-16451019 GCF_015228065.2 Penaeus monodon | reverse complement strand
ATGCAGCGTCAACAACATACTGCAGTGTAAGACGGAAGGCGGGGGTGGGGAGGGTGAGCGAGAGGGTCATGGGTGGGGAAGGATGAAGGGGTGGGGGAGAGGAGGGAGGGGCAGGGAGGGGGAGGGAGGAAGGGGTTAGGGAAAGGAGGGAGGGGAATTGGTGGGGAAGGATGAAAGGATAGGGGAGTTGGGGTAGGAGGCTGGGAGTAAGAAGATGGAGGGGTTGAGATTGTAGGAAAGGTAGGAGGGTCAGGGTGAGGGAGAACGGGAGGGGATAGGGTAAAGGGAAGAGGGATTGGTCGGGGGAAGAAGAGGTAGGGGATAGTACGGGAGGGGGAAAGGAAGGGTTAGAAGGAGGGGAAGGGGTGAGGGAAGGATTGGGAAATGGGTGGACAAAAGAGAAGGGGAGGAGGAGAGGGGGGAGAGGAGCGGCGCCGCTATGACTACACCTCGCGTGAACGTCTACTTAAAACCAGGCTTGCAGACATAAACAGACGCGAATATGCAGCCAGAGACAGTCTGCACTTGCACGCTTGTATGCGTAGGAATTATCTTGAATGTGGACACGCCCAAG
>NC_051404.1:16450024-16450250 GCF_015228065.2 Penaeus monodon | reverse complement strand
GTCAGGCCAAAGCCAAGCAATAGGTTCCCCTCGGCCGTCATTGAGGAGGGCGTGGCCGGTTCTGGACGAGTACCAAGGTGTTCGGCGAGTCCGGTTTTAAGTTGTAATCTGTCAGTGGTATACTTTAGTCTCCCCTACGTCTTCGCACTACGTTTTCTTACCACGCTTGTTTCTTATGTCGATAATTATGCTGTTCTCCTATTCATTTTCTTTGTCCCTCACTCGG
>NC_051404.1:16449892-16449973 GCF_015228065.2 Penaeus monodon | reverse complement strand
CATTCGTGATTGCTCATTCCTTCTGGGGTGAAAGCTAGTGGTCGCGTGAGTAACGATGTCATTTGTAAACGATGAAGATTT
>NC_051404.1:16449366-16449618 GCF_015228065.2 Penaeus monodon | reverse complement strand
ATTATTATTTTTAAGGACAATAGCTGTCAGGCGCATTAATATTTTGAACTGTTTTTGCTTAACGTTTACATTTTATAATTTCAAAACGAATATCAAAAGAGAAATTGCTTGATGTGTAAGGTTTATTACTGTGCAGGTAATTTGAATATAATTAAAGTTCATTATTTCATTTTTCTCGTTCTCATTTCCTCCCATTGTTTCTTTTTCCCGTATTATGTCTTTATATTTACTATTTTATTCCCATTTTCATTA
>NC_051404.1:16448950-16449186 GCF_015228065.2 Penaeus monodon | reverse complement strand
TTATCGTCCCTTGCTCTGTATCTCTTTCATTCCCTTCACATCCCCTTGCATACTCGCTATCGCCCCCCCTGTCTGCACTTCATGCATGACATCACGAAGTTAGGAATCATGAAGTGGACTTGAACTCGTTTCGCTCAGGTACATGATATGTCAATTTCTTGCAACTTCATCAGGTATCTTGCAATAACACTGAGCTTTTGAACGAGATGGTTCGATGTCTTTATTTGTATTTAGGC
>NC_051404.1:16448528-16448905 GCF_015228065.2 Penaeus monodon | reverse complement strand
CGGAAAAAAATGATAGTTTGTTTTGGAGGCATGTGATTAACAAGTTTTTATTATGTTTACTTATTTACCTTTTTTTCACTGCATCAGAATGGTATTAATTTTCATACCGGTAGGTTTTATTTATTGTTGCGTCATTTGATGGCGATGGGAAACCATAACTTTTAAGGTCGATAGTTTTAAGTTTATTGCCAAAGTCTTTACGGTTAAGACTCGCACGTTATCAGATCGTGGAGATGGATGGCGAAAGTATTATCGTAAGTCTGAGAGGCAGCTACAGTTTCGTTGGGGAGTCGTGTGTCATTAGCACTCGGCTTCGTTTTTTTATCTGAGAGTAAGAAATCGTTTTTGTCTGTCTGTCTGTGTCTGTTTCGGTTTCC
>NC_051404.1:16448356-16448462 GCF_015228065.2 Penaeus monodon | reverse complement strand
TTCTTTCTTTCTTTTTTGCATATCCTCTTCTCGATTTTGTTATCTATCTCTTTCTTACATTCTGATCGCTTGTGTCTGTTTATTTGTCATTCTTTTTCTACATTTA
>NC_051404.1:16447959-16448141 GCF_015228065.2 Penaeus monodon | reverse complement strand
ATACGCCGGGTCGAGAATTGGACATTCTTTTAGAGTCGCTCTTATCACGGTCTTTGCTCCAGTGAAGAAAAAAAATTATATGAACATTCTCCTCTTCGCTGCGAACAAAACGACACAAAAGACCTGCATTGTTTATCCTTTCGGAGCACGTGGGGGCGCCCGGCTGCCAGACGCGCGACGAT
>NC_051404.1:16446721-16447171 GCF_015228065.2 Penaeus monodon | reverse complement strand
AATGTTATGAGGGTTAGTAAATAGATGGTAATTGACAAATGAGAAGAGAAAGATGAAAAGAGAGGCAAACAGGCGAACACCCGGGGATATGGCATTAAACCTAATCACCAAACAGACCCCCCTCACCTCACCCCCACCCCTGACAAACATGCAGGCTTCATTAAACATAGTGAATTGTGACTGCACCAAAGTCGAAATTGCCTGACTTGACTGCTTCCATGCAAAGTGCCATTCGCCTGCTGACGGCATGGTGCTAGCGGTCGACTGAAGTTTTTTCTCTTTTGTGTTAGATGAACTCTTAAAAAGCAGATTTTTAAGTATCGACTGACATCACAAATATATATTTCGAAGTGTTGGCTGATCATTACAGATTTTTCCTCGTTATTTGACGGTGAAAAAATGAGTGTCATTAGACAAAAAAAGAAACCTGTTAACTTTTCTCGTCTACAA
>NC_051404.1:16446327-16446670 GCF_015228065.2 Penaeus monodon | reverse complement strand
CCGAGCCTCCTTACTCGTCAAAAATTATATCAAAATTGACAACGGTTTTCCCCTTTTTTGTTAAGATGTCAACCTTTCTTAGATTCTACAGTCTGCGTGTTTAAAGTTAATCTTCATAGTGTCCGTGATCCAAGATTGCAATCAATACAAAACATAAACAGTGTTTATTTTGTGTGCGTGAGAAATGACGAAATGATTTCTGGTGTTAGGTCACCGCCTGAAGACGAGTTTAGATTTAACCCGAAACGTCATGAGATTTTTTTCCCTTTCCACTAAAATGATAATAATCGTTATTTAAGCATGAATGTGTAGATTATATATTTTTGTTTGTGGTGGTCTTTGT
>NC_051404.1:16445750-16446294 GCF_015228065.2 Penaeus monodon | reverse complement strand
ATACCGTTATTGTATTTTGTTACTTTACGTGTTTTTTTCTGTATCAGTTTAAAATGACTTCGTCGTTAAAAAGTCCTTGGAAAGTTATTAGATTAAATGAAAAGACAATTAGCCATTGTAAATGTTTTGGAAATAATGTGTAATGACATAATATAATTAACAAAATTAATATCGTCTTTTTAATTTTATTTTCACTATATGTTTCAAACATACTAATATCATTGTTTTTATCTTTATCCTAATAATCTACTTCGGTTAACGAGAATATACCAATAAAACTTGTCAGGAAAGCTGCCATGCACGGAACTGAACTCTTTTTTCGTAGTGCTTGCGTTGAATTCCATCCAGTGCTTGAGCGGAGGTCACATTGAAGGAGACAAGCTTCGGCGCGCCCGCTCTCCTCTCGGGAAGATCGGTCCTAAAAGAGCGATCTTCCCATAATTTACATATGTGTGATCCATGTATGGATGTTTTTAATGGATGTTATCTATATCTGAATCAATAGGTATCTCTGTGGCTAGCACGCACCAACTCGCGCATCTAT
>NC_051404.1:16445315-16445626 GCF_015228065.2 Penaeus monodon | reverse complement strand
GTGTCTATCTATGTATCTACATCTGCATCTGCCTGTTTTCCTAGCCATTTATGAATAAATAGTGACGAGTGGTTTCCCGAGTCCTCGTCCTCCGCTCCCTGAGTCCTCGTCCTCCGCTCCCTGAGTCCTCGTCCTCCGCTCCCTGAGTCCTCGTCCTCCGCTCCCTGAGTCCTCGTCCTCCGCTCCCTCCTGCCGCAGCAGTGAGAGCGAATGGCCAGCACTCCTTACTTGCGTCTCTGCGGCACTAAGCTGTTGTTTCTATCTTCTTTTTGTCTCTTTTTTGTTATTTCATTTATTTATCTTTCATGTTG
>NC_051404.1:16445016-16445284 GCF_015228065.2 Penaeus monodon | reverse complement strand
GTCTTTGAAGGAAACTGTATAGAAGACTGCATCTCTAGTCTCAGGTGTCTTGTCTTAGTGTCTCATCAAGGCAATTAAGACGTTCATCCTTCTCCTTCCCCCCATTCGTACCCCTCTCCCTTAGCTCCCCTTTCTTACGTAGTCTGATCTCCCCCTCTTTCTCCCCTTTAGCCCTCATTCTTCTTTGTCCCTTTTTGGCTTAGTTCGACTCGCGTTCCTCTGCCTCTTCTCTTTTAGTCTCTTGTTCTCCTTTCTTTTTCTGTCTGTT
>NC_051404.1:16444135-16444485 GCF_015228065.2 Penaeus monodon | reverse complement strand
ATGTGTGACGAACTCAGCATTCCGGAAATGTGTCACGTGACATCAGACGTCGTTTCTAATTAATGTTTAATAGCGGAGAATGTTCGGCCTTCCTTGATTGGTGTGTGACGTGCGGGTGAATGTGTACATGGATGTGCGTCTGTGACCGTTTCCCAGTGTGAATGTTTCTATCAGCTGGTTTATCTGTCTGTCTGGAAAATCTATGTCAGCGGTTCTTAACCTGCGGAGATTTCCAAGGAGGGGTAGGGGGGCGGGAGGCACAATGCCAGAGGAAGAAGTTGTATTTTCTTTAGTTATAGTTGGATTTTGAAGTTTATACAGGCGTTGCTTATAGAGACAATATCTACAAT
>NC_051404.1:16443173-16443867 GCF_015228065.2 Penaeus monodon | reverse complement strand
TCTCATGCAGCGATGTAAGGTCGTCGGAATCGTTTTCTGTATGGCGTTGAGTGACAGTTGTCCATGTTTATGAACACGTCTGTACATATCTTTCGGTACAAGTATGAGCGCCTTTAGCCAGTGCGGGATAAACGCAACATCACCACCACATTCATCATCGTTGCACAATACCACTGCAATCACCCCGGCGCCACGCCACTTTTACTGCTATTTCGAGCACCATATGTCAGCCTCACTACCAACCAGTCCCCCATATGTCACTGTCTACATATCTACATTATACCACCATAATCAGTTCAGCACCATATTTACCACTATCTTCCCCATCTCTAGGAACAACACCACTATACCCACTCCTGACAGTATTCCCCAGCATCTCTGACACCATATTCACTACCACCTCTCAAACTTACATATTTACTTCTGGCACTATTCTCCAACACCAGTTACACTCATCACCACATCAGCCCCAAAATACACTCATCACCACATCAGCCACAAAATACACTCATCACCACATCAACCACAAAATACACTCATCACCACATCAGCCACAAAATACACTCATCACCACATCAGCCACAAAATACACTCATCACCACATCACCACCAATGTCGTCTCCCAAACCTCCAACGCCATCTTCAGCACTATCAAATCCACTACCATCGCCACCTCCAACACCACCCCCATCAC
>NC_051404.1:16443037-16443113 GCF_015228065.2 Penaeus monodon | reverse complement strand
CCGCCTCCACCAGCATTATCGCCAACATCTCCAACTCCACCAATACGTAACTATGAAGCCTCCCAGATGTGGACGA
>NC_051404.1:16442660-16442780 GCF_015228065.2 Penaeus monodon | reverse complement strand
GTCTCACCTGCAAAGCGTTCCCGTGGGGCTTCGCGGGAGGGGGGAAGGGGGGGGTATTGAGGAAGTTCTCTCTAGATGTAACAAAACCTATTTGCTTTGCTATCCATCCGATCCGTTGTT
>NC_051404.1:16442146-16442295 GCF_015228065.2 Penaeus monodon | reverse complement strand
TCCAATGGCGTCCCAATTAATCTGCTGGCGACACCAAGTCAATGAAGTACAGAGACCCTATGTTAGAGCGTCAACACGGGGCAGCGATGCCATATTAATCAACGCTGCTCTGGGAACCGGTGTAGCGATACCGTGGGAAGAAATTATTC
>NC_051404.1:16440063-16440253 GCF_015228065.2 Penaeus monodon | reverse complement strand
ACGTGTATATATTTATAACTGCGCATCTGTCTAGACTGGTATATAGACGGCAAAAATATATAAGTGTAAAGTATATCCTCGTGTCCATACTAGTGCGTGCGCCGGATGCACTAATCCTCTTAGTTTAATATTACAAGCAAAAATAGAAGGCGTGAGAGTGTAATGGAAAATAATAAATTTGATAGTGTAC
>NC_051404.1:16439868-16440026 GCF_015228065.2 Penaeus monodon | reverse complement strand
GGTATGATAGCATTTGCCGTATGGCTGTCGAAAAAAGTAAACAAATAAGTAATTAAGAACAAGAAAGAGAAGGAGCTGTATATGGCTTCGTTCATCTTGAGAAAATAACAGATCTTGGCTAAAGTGGCCACGCGTTCGCTCACGCGGTTGAGGGCCAC
>NC_051404.1:16438692-16439359 GCF_015228065.2 Penaeus monodon | reverse complement strand
GACGCGCACACACAGGGTATATGCTACTCATGTGCTTAAGGTAACATGACGAGCGGGATTTAAACTTCTCCCTCGCTCGCACAGTATAGCCATAACCTCGGCGACAGAAGGCCCATTATGGCAACTATTGCTGGCGATTTTTAAACGAGTGGCGGGCGCTTAGTGAACTTAATTACTTCTAAAAACGACCGGTAATTCGGTTTAGCGAGGTGTTGTTAAGGCGTTATTTTCAGCATGCGTATAATGATCTTTATTTCAGATAAAGAATAGAGGGATTTTTAGCTAAAGCTTAGAGGAATATTTCTCACTGTAATTTGCTATTCTGTATTTCAGTTAGAGAATAGAGGGATTGTGAATATTTATGATTGTGATTTGTTCGTTTTATTTCAGTTAAAGGTTAGAGGGATAATAATTATAAGTGTGGCTTGCTGAGTTTTTATTTCAGTTAAAAATAAGGGGGTAGGATTCTTATTGTGATTTGCTGATTTTTTTTTCAGAGGATTGTGAATATTTATGTTTGTGATTTGTTGATATTCATTTCAGATAAAGACGAGGGGTTATGAATACTTTTTGTGATTTGCTGATCTTTATTTCATTTAGAGACAAGAGGGATTGTGAATTGCTAGAATTAGTGTTAATGGTATGAAAATTGTATAAATGGTAAGGA
>NC_051404.1:16438410-16438479 GCF_015228065.2 Penaeus monodon | reverse complement strand
AATTTATTAATATATTTGTTTTATTTTTCAGGTAAGCAGTCCGAGACCAGGAGCGTCTACTAAATAGTA
>NC_051404.1:16438088-16438230 GCF_015228065.2 Penaeus monodon | reverse complement strand
TAAACAGGTGCAGCCATAACCTTCGACGCCATAGACATTGGCAATGACGTAGCCAAACACAACCAAAGATACAGACATTATGATTGGCCTGTCTCGCACAGTGGCAGGCAGTGAAGATATAGAAGACAGAGACTTATAACTG
>NC_051404.1:16437683-16438032 GCF_015228065.2 Penaeus monodon | reverse complement strand
AGATAAAGATGATAACAGTAGTAATGATGAGAATTATGATATAAAGTAAGAGAGTTACGGGAGAAGGAAGGAAATACTGAGGTGAGAGCGAGGCGGTAGTTCGGCGAGAGCGAGGCAAGAGCGAGGCAAGAGAGGGAAGAACAAGAAAAGAGCGAGGCGAGAGCGAGGCAAGAGCGAGGCGAGAACAAGGCGAGAGCGAGGCAAGAGCGAAGCAAGAGGGAGGAGAGAGTGAAGCGGGAGCGAGGCGGGAGCGAGTCAGAAACGCCGCTTAGTAAGCCGACACCGACCGCAGCAGCCCCACCGACGTCACGGGCCAGGGAGTCGGTGCAAGTTGGCAGTACACAGGTTT
>NC_051404.1:16437123-16437221 GCF_015228065.2 Penaeus monodon | reverse complement strand
TGAAATCAAGCTATGAATGACCCTTGTCCTACCCTCTCCCTCTCTTGTTTCATATTTTTGATTGTTTGTTTCCCTTTTATTGCATCTTTCTTTAGCCC
>NC_051404.1:16436951-16437074 GCF_015228065.2 Penaeus monodon | reverse complement strand
CTTCCACGCCCTCGTTGGTTTAATCTGTTCTCTTTTCTTCCCCTCCCAGCGTCTCTGTTTCCTCTTCTTTATTCTCTCTCTTCAAGCCGGCGAGAGTTACGTTTACCCCCCCCCCCTCTCCCC
>NC_051404.1:16436436-16436588 GCF_015228065.2 Penaeus monodon | reverse complement strand
TCGTTTTTTTTCACCCAAAGGATTATTTTACGCGTGTGGCCACTGGTACGTTCTTGAGGCCGACCCGCTTTTGGGGGAAAATTTAAAGGTAGAGAAACTAATTGCAAACCGGAAGTTGTGATTGATGAGGAAAGCTAGTGAAGGATTTCTGA
>NC_051404.1:16435735-16436110 GCF_015228065.2 Penaeus monodon | reverse complement strand
TAATGATAATGATAAAGAGGGTAGAATTCACACACACAAAAATCCAGATGCTTAGCTAATAATCTAAAAGTAATTTGCATCTTTGTACGTCATCTTTTCTCATATGAACAAAGGATCGATGCTTAAAGTAATATCAGCCTTTGAAACATTTTTCTGTTTTTAATATTGGCGTCAAAATTAAAATAATAACAATTGTTGATTAATTTTTATCTCCTTTTTATTCTGAGCGTCATAATTAAAATATTATCAACAGTCGATTTTTCTCTCTCTTAGCGTCGTAAATAAAATAATTGTAACAGTCGGCATATTTTTATATCATCTCTGATTCTTAGCATCATGATGACTCAAATCTTCCCATCTCTCTTGCTCGCCGTG
>NC_051404.1:16435550-16435695 GCF_015228065.2 Penaeus monodon | reverse complement strand
ATTGGCGAAAGTTATCATCTTGCCTCGAGGGTTGTGACATTCATCCCTGACTTTAATGGATAATGAATTCAAAGTTCTTTAATATGACTCTCTTCGACTCCAGATTGATGGCATGGCTGGGGATTGGGCCTATCGGTCGTCATTA
>NC_051404.1:16435001-16435161 GCF_015228065.2 Penaeus monodon | reverse complement strand
GGTATGACTTTATAGATACCGTTGCATTCGTACATTAATGCGCTATCCATGTTGCAAGATATACAAGCGTGAATGAATATCTGCGGACGATATTGCAACACGGACCTATAATGCTTGTCGATAACGCCAGCTGTACGATACCACTCCTTCTCCCCTTAGT
>NC_051404.1:16434361-16434519 GCF_015228065.2 Penaeus monodon | reverse complement strand
CGTAGTATCCCCTAGCCTCCTCCCATTCCCTCCTCCTTCCCCTCCTTTGCATGCCACATCATGCATCACCACAGGGACAGCTGTTATTTGTTCGCGTGTTATTATCACCACTAGAAGAGGAATTAAGAGAGGAATAATTTTACAACTAGAAAGAGTGG
>NC_051404.1:16433946-16434151 GCF_015228065.2 Penaeus monodon | reverse complement strand
CTATATGAGTGATAATTGTATTTTTTTTCGCTGCCATGATAACTATTTTGTCGTCAAAATGGATATCATATTTTCACTGATATAATTTAAACCATATATTCGTTATATGCCTTCAGTCGACGTTTTCCAAACTTTAATTTGTTTGTTTAAATCTTCCAAAGGTTGGGCGTGGTTCAAGTCACCCCCCCCCTTTCCTCCGCTGCTG
>NC_051404.1:16433143-16433688 GCF_015228065.2 Penaeus monodon | reverse complement strand
GTGTTTCTTCAGAATCTCATTCTTCTTCTTTGATTCTTTATCCATCTTCCTTCTCTTCTCTCCTCCTGATTTTTTTACCTCCTCTTCACCACGTCTTCTCTCTTCCTATCCTTCGCCCCCCTTATTCATCTTCCTTCTCGTATACTTTTTTTTTTTACCTCCTCTTCTCCTATCCCTCTTATATTGCCTCCTTTTATCCTTTCCCTATCCGTCATTACGGCCTTTCCCCCCTCCCCCCATAGCACAGTGTTCATGCAAGAGGATGTTTGCAAATACCTCGACCCATAAAAGTTTAGTACGCTCATTCCTCTCCCTCCCTCTCTCTCTCTCCATCTCTCTCCCGCCCTCTCCATCTCTTCATTCTTCCCCCTCCCTCTGTCTCTCTAACTCTCTTCCTCTCTCCCTCTCTCCCTCTCCCGCCCTCTCCATCCCTCCCCCTTCCTCAGTCTCTCTCCCTCTTTTCCGTCCTCGTCCTCTCTTCCTCTCTCTCCCTCTCTCCCTCTTTTTCTCCTTCTCTCTTTCTCCCGCCCTCTCCCTCTCTTCGT
>NC_051404.1:16433006-16433093 GCF_015228065.2 Penaeus monodon | reverse complement strand
GTGGGTGCGGGGGTGATTGAGCTGTTGTCCCGCGCCCCGTTTGGTTTTCTTTATTATTAAAGAAAGCATTTGCGAGAGTGAAACATT
>NC_051404.1:16431180-16431557 GCF_015228065.2 Penaeus monodon | reverse complement strand
CCTGCACCCCCACCCCTTATCTCCGGCGGTGACACCTTGGGTCGATTATCAGCGCGTACAGATAAAGGCAAAAGGCTCCAATACATGTCAAGTCACTTCTGATGATTGTTGAGCTACGCGAAAGGTCAGAGTTCAAGGGTCAGAGGTCATGTGGCAGGAGGAAAGGCCCCGAAAGGTCAGACGATAAGCACGGGGGGGATGGTTCACCTTTAAAGTGTGTTTGGGGTTGGAGTGATGACTTTAGGTTTGTGTACAAGTATGGTTAGATAATCTCGCACGTGAGTGAAAAATTCTTATGGACGCCTGCATGGACAGGTGCTCACTATCGACTACCCTAAAAATGCACACTCTCTATACATCCACTAGAAGAAGGCAAT
>NC_051404.1:16430334-16430436 GCF_015228065.2 Penaeus monodon | reverse complement strand
AAGATCACTCACAAGGGAGTGAATTCGTGAGGCAGCTGAGAGAACTGTCGGCCACTTCGTCAGCGCGTCTCCAGAGGGCGTTGGATTCCTTGTGAAAAACAC
>NC_051404.1:16429866-16430185 GCF_015228065.2 Penaeus monodon | reverse complement strand
ATATTCTCTGTAAACGAAAGAAAAACAAATTTAAAAATCTCGGCAACCGGACCCTTGTGTCCGTTTACTATCCGGTCATTTTTACAATATTCTTTATAATTCGTAATCTTATTTTTGTTGCATCCATCCAGGCGGTTATGCACTCCTGTTTATTAATTTAATTATCTGTGAGCTGGATGTTTGTATGCAGGTTTACGCCAGAAGTTCCTAGCGGATTGTGATGGAGACTTAAGTGTAGGTCACCCATGTCCCTGGAAACAGCTGATTAAATTTTGGTCATAAGCCTCTGAGTAGATGAGTAGATTTTGAGATCGTTTTT
>NC_051404.1:16429073-16429612 GCF_015228065.2 Penaeus monodon | reverse complement strand
CTTAAAGAGGGTTTGGGAAAGGGGAGAGGACACTATGAGTGGAGGGGGAGTTTTTTTTTAGAACATCATTTCAGTTCATTTCAGAGAGATTTACGAAAATATGTGGGCAGTTCACACCAGGAGCGTTTATAGATTTGGCAATCTATAAACAACTTGGTCGTACTATTATTCGTAGATTTTGTGGGCAGATGTGGTAAATTTCTTAAGTAGAGACATGAGTGGAGGTTAAAAATTATGGCAAAGGTTTTTGTTCTCTTGTCTTTTCATCTTATCATTATCATCACTCTAATTACCTCTACTTATTGCTTATACGCTTTTCTTCTATCTTTAATATTCTCGTCCGTTCTTCCGATCCATTTTATTCGCTCTCCTCGCTGTCATCGAGTTTCTCCGCTTATCCGAAACGAACCGGTGTACAAGATGCCCTTGGCCGATATCGGGTCACTGAGGCTTCAAGAAACGAATGGATGTGTTTGTTATTTAATGCCTTTCGGAGTTTTGGAACAAGGAAAAACAACTGTCTTTGTCTCGGACGCTAG
>NC_051404.1:16428595-16429030 GCF_015228065.2 Penaeus monodon | reverse complement strand
GGGCTGTGAGTATGTGGATTTCTGTGTACATAGTTTTTTTTTCTGAAGCTAGAGAAATGCGGGGATCTAATTTCGAAATATATTCGAGGAATAGTGTTTATGCTGATGTAATTCTAATAAAACTCGTTGTCCAATTATCATTACATTTGACGGTCACTAATCACCTTTTGCGACGATCCCTTCCTTAAACCTACTCTGAAATCTAAGAGTATATTTATAACATTCACTCTACTGGTCTTGGAATACTCAATAGAGACCCCACCTTCAACCTGTCTATTGGTTCACATTTGTATGTATATTTCTATAAAACTGTCCGTTCATCTGTCCGATCTTAAATCTAATTATATTTGCACGTGAATACGGATCTATCTGAGTATCACCACAAATGAGAAAAAGGATGAACGTATCGAAGTTCTAATCTCCAACGAAATATCA
>NC_051404.1:16428131-16428291 GCF_015228065.2 Penaeus monodon | reverse complement strand
CAAGTACTTGGAAGAGCAGGCGCAGAGGAAACATGTCTCGCTTAATTATATTAATTATGCATGCAGAAAGCTCAGGCTCAATCTCAACTTTTATAACTATCGGCATCACTATTGAGAAACAGGGGAAATTAAGGAGAGGGAAGAAAAAAAGTAACGTTGA
>NC_051404.1:16427615-16428053 GCF_015228065.2 Penaeus monodon | reverse complement strand
TAAGAACGAGGAATAAAAAAGGCGTTAGGATTTCTGCCGGAACGCCACAGGCCATCGGAAGAAACTCTAGAATCTCACGATCATTTTCCCTTCGCAATAAGTCACCGAGCTGAAAGGGAAAGCGATTTAGCACCTCGACGAAATCTTTGCAATGGCCGATTCCGACGTTTCGAAGAGGGTTGGCCAGCCTGATCAAGTACCTTTCCTCCGCGCGGTTGGTAATTCTGGTCAAGGCCTGATGGCTTGGAGGGGGGAGGGGGGGGAAAGTGGTGGGGAGGGTCGTTCGTAATGCGTGATAGATGAATTTGGTCTGATTTTTTTTTCTATATTTTTTTTATTTACTGATTCGTTGCTGAGCTGATTTTGACTGGTTTCTTTCTAGAGCTCCTTTTCACAGAACTAGGGGCAAAGTTAAGGATATAGCTATTGGAGGCTGAT
>NC_051404.1:16427232-16427358 GCF_015228065.2 Penaeus monodon | reverse complement strand
AAAAAAATCGAATTAAACGGAATAATAAGGATAATGATACTGGAAGCATAAGTAAAAATCTTTGTGCTCACATATAATTATCTTAGTGATAATTGTTACAGTAACGATGATTGGGATAGAAATGGC
>NC_051404.1:16426232-16426560 GCF_015228065.2 Penaeus monodon | reverse complement strand
CGTGGCTGGTTGAGTTACTGCTGCAATTTTTGGTTGAGACTAAGATTCTAATCCGCCCGTCTATGCCTATTCATATCTAGAGTATATCTGTCTATATCTATATTTTATTTATCTATGTGTCCATAGCTACAGTACACTAAGAGAAGCTCCACCAAAATCTGTATCGTTTACTTATAATGCACTTTCCCATCGAAAAGCGATTTCATTATCGAATCCAAGGCTCAATAGTACTCCGGAAGCCGTTTGGTGCCACGGCGGGGCGTTGCGGCACCGAACGGCTATTAGCCCAGAATAAATACTTGTTTAGGTCGAAGAACTTGGCGCGAAG
>NC_051404.1:16425948-16426014 GCF_015228065.2 Penaeus monodon | reverse complement strand
CTTTTTAAAAATCAAAGTGTGAAAAAAATCGCGGTTCTCTCTTGTTTAGATCCGAATTGTAAAGAT
>NC_051404.1:16425695-16425852 GCF_015228065.2 Penaeus monodon | reverse complement strand
TCTGGGAGATGCCACAGTGTGAGTGAATACAGGTGCTGAGAGGAGAAAACAGGGAATTAATGGTGTTTGCGGGCTATTGTTGCCATTTCATTTTGATCTGCGTTGATTTGTTCAGAGGTTCATACAATGCGCTGTTGGCGGTAGTCGATTTTCTACG
>NC_051404.1:16425015-16425106 GCF_015228065.2 Penaeus monodon | reverse complement strand
CGCTGTTACTGCGTTTTCTTTTCCTTACTCTTTTTCCGAAAGTATAGGGTGTAGAATAGGCATGTGAATGTGACTATGCGGAATTTAGCAT
>NC_051404.1:16424529-16424813 GCF_015228065.2 Penaeus monodon | reverse complement strand
CAGATTCACACATAAAAAACGCACAAAGAAGAAAAAAAAACTGAATACCCACAATAAGCATTGCAAACTTCAGTATGAAATGACGCATTGTCTCGGGTCCAATAAAAACTAGCTTCTTCACGTATGCAAGCAGAATGGCCTCTGTACCTGGAGATGTGTCTCGTGTTATTTCATACAAAACGTTACTTGATATTGAGCTCTCTGGCATTGAGAGTCTTCTTGAATCTATTGCTTCGTGTTTCCATGTAAAGTATATGCTTGTGTGTATGTATTTACACACGCAC
>NC_051404.1:16423526-16424158 GCF_015228065.2 Penaeus monodon | reverse complement strand
TGCTTTGCACCCATTTTTGAGTTCCGGACGACTCAATCCCTGCCCTCCCTTTCCCCCTTTCCCCCTCTCCCTCCCCTTTCCCCTTCTCTCCCTCCCCTTCTCCCCCTCTCTCTATCGCCCTCCTCAATCGCCTGTCTTTTATCCCAACGCAGATACTTCAAGACCCGGGCTCAGCGCGAACAAAACACGCTCCTTTCGCGTCCGTAAATCTTCCTCTCTTCCTCCTCCTGTATGTCTTCTTCGCGGATTGAAAGAGGGGAGGGGCGAGGGGGAAGGGGAGGAAGGGAGTAAAACGGGAGGATAGGAGAGGATTGAAAGAGGGGAGAGGGGGGGATGGCGAGGGAGGAATTGGGAAAGAGGGAGGAAGGGAGGGAGGGAGAAAAACGGGAGAATAGGATAGAGGGAGGAATGGAGAAAAGGCGAATGAAGGGGTAATGGAGGAGGAGGGCATTTGGGGAAAGGGGAATAAGAGGCATGGGAAGAGGTGATGTAAAGAGGGAAGGGGGGAGAGGAAGGGAGAGGAGAGTATGGAGGGGACAAAAAAGGGAAGAGAGGAGTGGAGGAGGAAGAATGAAAAGAGTCGAAAGAGCAGTGAAGAAAGTCAATTATCCTCTTATACTGCCCTTTCTCAA
>NC_051404.1:16423288-16423385 GCF_015228065.2 Penaeus monodon | reverse complement strand
AGACCTTCAGACGACAGCCGCGATAATAAAGTTTTGAGTGTCCCAGACTGTGGAGATAAGCTGCTCAACTTCCTGCAATCCGGCGTGGGGATGCAGC
>NC_051404.1:16422802-16422995 GCF_015228065.2 Penaeus monodon | reverse complement strand
TGCACTGAAAAATTTGAAAGAATAAAGATGAATAGATATTAAAACAGATCCAATTCTTTCTATGGTCTTTTAGGGGATTAAAGTAAACCATGTAATTCGATATGAATTAATACAAATTCCTTGACCACAGCTTTATGTTTGCATATAAAAAACAAAGAAAAAATACATATTGATAAAGGAAGGTTTCCATTTA
>NC_051404.1:16422607-16422760 GCF_015228065.2 Penaeus monodon | reverse complement strand
GTCTTATTCATTTATATTTATCATTTGTGCATATTTATCTATTGTCTACGTCTGTTCATCTAGTGTTTGTGTCCTTTTTTTAACATTTCCGGGAGAACAGAGCGAGAAAAATCGAGACGAAACAAACAAAATACACTGGCACGCACGCACGCG
>NC_051404.1:16422096-16422314 GCF_015228065.2 Penaeus monodon | reverse complement strand
GTAACTGGAGAGCATTTTGGGAAGTTGAATGAGACAGGTCGTCATCTTGACCTTCTGCTGCGGGTGACAACGACTCGCGTCCGGGTCAGTCAGGTCACTAGGTCACCAGGTCGTGCGACTTGAGCCCAAGATCTCTGACTTGGCAACTAACTTTCTGGTCTCGAGGAATAACTTGCTTAAAACTTAAATGCCGTGGCTTGGCGAGTGTTGGTGGTGCT
>NC_051404.1:16421962-16422056 GCF_015228065.2 Penaeus monodon | reverse complement strand
CGAGAGTAAGAGGGAAGAAAAGGGGAGGGGTAAATGAGGGATTGGAGGGGGAGAGGAGGAGGTCGAGAAAGTGGAGAAAATTGGAAGGAAGGAT
>NC_051404.1:16421383-16421728 GCF_015228065.2 Penaeus monodon | reverse complement strand
GATAATAAGATGGTAGAGAAGGGATAAGGAAAATAACGCTAATTATTGGTATACCGAAACGACAGCTGAGGACAGACGAAAACTGAGGAACTAAGGAAATGAAGGATAAACGTCAAAACAAGGAAAAAGTTAGTGTAAAGAGATTATTCGATTCCGTTCTATTTATTTGTCAGTTTTGTTTGTCTATATATTTGTTTCCGCTTTCAAAAAGATTTTCACTTTATCTCTTTATTTTTCTGCGGATATTGGTTTGTTTACTTGTGTGTTTGCCTTTGTATTCGTCGACGATTTTTATCTGTCTATATTTTCCAGGTTATTTCCGAGTTTGCATGGTGTAAAACCTAA
>NC_051404.1:16420744-16421125 GCF_015228065.2 Penaeus monodon | reverse complement strand
CCTTCTATGTAGGTTCAGTGCTCTCTCTTCGCATTTTTTGTTCTTCGCTTTCTATCTATAAGTAGACTCAATTTCAGTTGAAGCCTGATTAGTGTGTCTGCAATAATTTCTCTCTTTTTTAAAGAAATGATAAACCCTCTTCTCATCTCATCTCTGCCTGTATCTTTATCTTTCGTCTCCTTCCCAATATTCTTCGGAATCTCGTTACACTTTTTTTTTGCTGACTTACCTTCCCCCCGCCTCTCCCACTACACCCCCTCCTCCCCACCCATCCTACCTGAATCCTTTCCCCCTTCCCCTGCCCCATCCTACCCCATCCTCTCTCTCCCCAACCTGCCCCAACGTCGGATATTGTGCCCCATTCTTAACTACCAGAGGGGA
>NC_051404.1:16418224-16418325 GCF_015228065.2 Penaeus monodon | reverse complement strand
GGGAGGGGATGAATAACAGCGGTATCGGAAGACGGGCCAAAGGAAATTGAGTTTTACCGCCCGAGCAAGTCTAACGAGCTAGTGGGCGGGCCTGGCCTTCT
>NC_051404.1:16417353-16417989 GCF_015228065.2 Penaeus monodon | reverse complement strand
GTGAATCGAGCTGATGTACTTTTCATAACGGTAAATTGGTTTGAGACGAAAGGTAAGCAATGGGAGTTTAAACTGTCCTTATTTGCATATTCGCTTTAGAACTGTTGCGAACACATGCTTCCTGAGTACTTTTCCGGAATGGGAAATCTCGCAATACAACGAGAGACGCCGTTTCGTATTTTATGGATGAAAAATGGCAGTTGGTTTGTTTTTGAGAAAATATGAAAATGAAAATGTGCCTGAACTTTTCAAACATATATTTTACTTTTGTTATTCTGCTTCACATTATTTTTTTCCTTTTGTTTCCTTTTCTTATATTTTCCCCTTTTCTTATATTTTCTTGTTTCTCCTTTTCTCTGTCAACAATGTACGCAAAACGACGTTATTAATGGTTCACCGTTTTCTATGCTTGTAGCCCTAACTGCCGTAATAAATCAACGTGTGTTTTTCGGCCTCAAGTCAGAGCAGTCTTAACAAATGATTGATGGGCGGTAGAAGGTCGAAAAATAAAGCCCGATAAAGATTTTTTACATCTAATGTTTATTAATATTTCATGATAGTTTGTGGTAGAGTCTTAATTTATATTATACTTATGTCGTTCTGGATAAGTATATCTTCAGGAGTGATTTTCAATTT
>NC_051404.1:16416935-16417118 GCF_015228065.2 Penaeus monodon | reverse complement strand
GATTCCCCTCACTCAGCCACACGCACAAACACACGTACATATCATCACTTTTATTTTGTTTTCCCAATTTTTCGCTCATTAGCATAAAGGCCTAAAAAAAGTAGGCCTCCATTTATCTCGTGCATTTTCAGGCGGGCCATTTTCAGCGGTCGCGTTGCACTAAATCTGTCAACGGCATTTGAG
>NC_051404.1:16415123-16416840 GCF_015228065.2 Penaeus monodon | reverse complement strand
CACATATTTTTTCCAGAGGCTCTTTACTTCGACTTAATTACAGAGCATTATCGTATATCAGTAACATCCGAGTTTTATTATGTGAGTGTTTGATAATTGATAAAGGGTAAAAAGGGGGGTAATTTGTAATTAGACTGTAATTAGTCAAAGTAATCTAACTTCATTAAGAAAAAGAAAATATGCGACACATTTTATTTTTTTTCGGAAAGTCTCAGATATTAAGGCAAAATTCCGCGATGGTATAAATTTTCTGTATTTTATGATCAGTCGTAATTTTTTTTCTAATATAAATTACCGTTCTGTGGTCTTTGTGCGAGTTATTGCTTGAGTTGTGGTATTCGGAAAAAAAAGGTTTATTTCATCATTTACGAAGAATGACGATGTTGCATGGCATTCGGTTCGCTATTTCATAATCAGTTGCTGCAGTGAGACACACAATGTTTGGTAATGTTCTTTTTATTGACGTCATTTATCTGTGTCCACTTTTTTATGTTCTCTTAGACATCATTATTGCAGGTTGGGGTTAAAAGCGATGAAGGTATGAAGTCAAGTCCTTTATTTACGCCGCATATCACTGTGTGGGCTTTGCAATGATGCAGATGTTGCTCGTATATCAAAGTCTGCAGAAAGGAGGCCACAGGGTATAGGAAGTCAACAGTGCGGATGCCTTTTATGGGATTAATGATTTTAATTTAATGAGTTTTGCAATCAGCTGCTTCGATTATGAAGAAATGTGCTGCGGATAATCAAGTAATGGTATGCCATGTATGCATTGTATATTGGATTGGCAGAGGCGTTGGCTCCGTTGCATGCGCACGCACACGCACACGCAGAATTCATGAATTTTCGAAAAAATATCTACTATTTTGTATATAACTTACGGATCTGTGACAAAATCTAAACATTTGTGCAACTGTAAATAAATGTTTACATTCATCTGGAATAATTCTGTGCAAAAAAGTTAGGTAAATCGGGTGGTGATAATGGTGATGGAAAAAAGCAATAAATGAAATAAAGGTGGGAAGGAAGAGGGGAGGACGAAATGATAATCGAAATATATAAAGAGAGGATCGAGGGGAAACTATGAAAGGGGGAAGAAAGAAAGAAAAAAAAAAAACGGGCGAGGGTGAGAATTATGAATAAAATGAAGAGAAGTAACAATATGAAGAACGGAGGTAAATAAATTGAAGGGAATGAAAAGAAAATCTAAATAAAGAAGACGTGCATAGAAACAACCAATTAAAAATGAGAATAGGGGAACGAGTGATGAAAATGAGGAAGTACACACAACATGAAATAAGAATGCAAACGAGGAAAGCTAATGGTAACTAAGAGTAAATACGAGGATGGGAATAATTATGACCCGAACGAAAAAGAAAAATATGAACATAAGGTAATGAAAAGAACTGAAGAATTATAAAGTTTATAAAGGATAAGAAGGGGAAAAGTGAGGATAAATAAAACGGGAAAAGGGATAAGAAAGGAAAATATAAATGAATAACACGAAAGGAAGAGGGAGTGGGAGAAAAAAGTGAAAAGTGATTAGAAGAAAATGAAAAGACCCGAAGACTTTAGAGAAAAAAAGTGAGCAAGAATGAAAGAAAGACAATGGATAAAAGTATAGATGAAAATGAGAAGTAATAAAAAATCAATGGAATGAAAAAAAAAAAAAACAATGAAAGAATGAATGACATGAAGGAAGCAAAAAAAAAAAATG
>NC_051404.1:16414776-16415041 GCF_015228065.2 Penaeus monodon | reverse complement strand
GAGCAAAACGGACAGAATTTATGCATTAAAAGCAGACAAGCAAAGAAGCAAGAGGTCAACGGAAATTTAAGGAAAGAGTACACACCTGAAAAAGAAAAATAAGGAAAACAAGAAAGGCAAGGCAAGGAAGAAAATAAGAAATGAATTCGTAAAGTAAAAAAAAAAATAAGAAAAGAGCTGCACGCAACGACGCAAGGAAAATATGAGAAAAAGGAAATCAGTAAACAAAAAAACAACGAAAGAAAACAGACGTAAGCTAGTAAGC
>NC_051404.1:16414392-16414642 GCF_015228065.2 Penaeus monodon | reverse complement strand
CCAAACTGTGTCGGATCCGCGATGATAATTTCAAGGCGGAAAGAAATTGAACAAAATCTATGCGTTGCTGGTGTGGGTATGAATGCATTATTGATATAATTTGACTGGAATTGGGATCGTTATTATATTAGTGTAATTTGCGTGGGTGTTGTGTGTCTGCTTGTGTCACAGATTGATTAATTATTGTTATTTTTTATGCTTGTGTATTGGCGTGGGGGTTGAATGTGATGTTTATTTATCCGTCTGCGTG
>NC_051404.1:16413782-16414061 GCF_015228065.2 Penaeus monodon | reverse complement strand
TCACGTTTCATATAATCATTGTATATTTTGATTTAGGTTTTGTCACATTTCTGTTTTTTGTGTTAGGAGGGAAGAGGACGGGGTGAGGGTGGGGGGGGGAGGTTGGTATCTGTGTCGAAAAGTTATCTAATATCATTCATGGTTCGCGAGAGGCAATATGGGTGGGTCGTTCCATTCCAATTCATCTAATCATGTTTGCGAATCATACGTATGTAAATGAGGATTGAAAAACCGCGCTCGTATTCAATATCCAGGTTTTCATATCGGAGATTGGCAGAT
>NC_051404.1:16413682-16413756 GCF_015228065.2 Penaeus monodon | reverse complement strand
TGGCGCGAAAAGTAAATCTACATTCGTTTGATTTCGGGAAATATGATCCGGTTTGATTGGGGTGTGAATCTCCA
>NC_051404.1:16410212-16410441 GCF_015228065.2 Penaeus monodon | reverse complement strand
ATGCTTCTGCACGAGCTCTGTCGTTTAAATATCCAGCCACAGACACTGCACGGGACAAGCGCTCAATATTGCACAAGAGAGTGCACACAAATGACGTAACTTGCCCCCCCCCCCGTTTCCTCTCTCCGGGGACTTGCTTTTCCAAACTTAATGGAGGTGATGGCGTAGGGGTGGAGGGAGAAGGAGGGGAGAAGGGGTTAAATAAGGGAGGTCTCCTTTTGAATTTTTC
>NC_051404.1:16408838-16409695 GCF_015228065.2 Penaeus monodon | reverse complement strand
ACATCTCCCCCTCCCATTTTTCCTCTGCTCTCCTTTCTGCAGGACTATGAGATCATTAACCTTTCACGGTACCGCGGTTCGTGTGTCTCGCTTCGCATACAAATCTACTGGTCTGTCAAGGGTCGCGCGATTGTTTCATCGACAGACAATGCGCGAGAGGGAAAGAGGGGGGTGGGAGGGAGAGAGGAAGGAAAGGAGAAGGGGGTGAGGAGGTGGGAGTTGGGGGAGAGGATGAGGGAAGGAGGGAAGGGGTGGGGAGGGAAGGAGGGAAGGGGTGGGGAGGGAAGGGGTGGGGAGGGAAGGAGGGATAAAGAGGAGGAAAGGGAAAAGTAGGAAAGGGGGAAATGGAGAGGAGGAGGGAAGGAGAGGGTTGATGGGAAAGAGAGGTGGGAGGAAAGGGAGTAGGGGGAGAGGTGGAGGATGGAGTACGGGGAAAGAGTAGGGAGGGGAGTGGGAAAGGGAGGAGAGGGAGAGGGGGAGAGACGAGGAGGAGGGAGGAGAGGGTTGATGGGAAGATGATGGGGGAGAGAGGAGAGTGGAGAGGTGAGGTGGGAGAGGGTAGAGAGGTGGGAAGGCAGGGGGGGAAGAAACGGAGTAGGTCAAGGGAGGAGAGAAGGAGATGGGAGGGAAGGAGAGGATAGAAGGGTTGGAAAGGGGGGGAGGGGTAGAGGAGAAGGTGGAATAGATGATGTTAGAAAGTTAGAAAGGAGGGACAGGAAGAGGAAAGGACGAGAGGAGGAGGGGGGGGATATGAAAAGAAGGAGGAAAGTGATGAGAAAGTAGAAGGGAGGGGGACAGAAGAGCGAAAAAAAGGAGATGAAAAGGCAAGGAGAGAAGGAAAAGGAAAAGGAGAAAAG
>NC_051404.1:16407990-16408792 GCF_015228065.2 Penaeus monodon | reverse complement strand
AATTATTGAATATCGAATAATAAGTCCCGAGAATGAATCACAAGCAAGAGTATACAAAGCGAATAAAAATGTTGCGTACAATCGCTGTATCATGGAATTGATGTAACTTGTAATATACAAAATATAATAAAAACAATTCTATTCATTAGTCTTTGTATCAGAATGATTAAAATCTTTTTGCGAAAAAATTGCTCGAAATCGTTTATTAAGTACAGGCTTTTAAATACATTTTGAATTACACTTTCACTTTCTCATGAGTAAGTATCCCATATTGAGACAACATTATCAATAGTTATGATTTTATTTGCCAGTTACTATTTTAATAACGTCAGAAGTAATGTTAACACTTGAAAACAGCAGGAAATTATAGTTAATTTTTCAAGAATTACATAAAGGTTAGCTATTTATTTTTCGCTATAAATATTATGTTGAAATACGAGACGCGGTTCAAGTAGCCTAATCATGTATACTCATAAGTAATAATTGAATTGCTATTTAATTGTTCATCAACTGGTAGTAGTGTGCTATAACCTGGAGTAAATGAAGACAGGATTTGTTTCAATTTCAACTTCATTCTAATTAGGGTTTTACAAACGCTTAATGCAAATAATTTTAAGCTCGTACTCCAGGTAAGAGAGAAATGGACCTGGTTTCGCTGTAATGCCTTTGGGACCCGCTAGCTGTTTGGAAATTTGTTTATGCTGATGTTGCGGGTGTATGAATTGTTTACGAATTGTGTAAATGTTTGCAACGCACTTTATATATGTTTTATATAACACGCACATACACTCACACACGCGCG
>NC_051404.1:16405799-16405880 GCF_015228065.2 Penaeus monodon | reverse complement strand
CGAAGGGAAAAATATAGTCATAGAAGTGCCTAGGGATTGAGGGCAAAGGATTGGCGGAGAGAATGGGAGACGGTTTTAAGT
>NC_051404.1:16405660-16405780 GCF_015228065.2 Penaeus monodon | reverse complement strand
TTTATGGGTCGTACGCATTCATAGTAAATCCTGCGCGTAATTTTCACCGCGTCCGAACGGGCACCGGGTGACTTCGGCTTCCTGTCTCGTAAAATTTCTCCAGGGCCCTTGAGTGGCAGT
>NC_051404.1:16405287-16405468 GCF_015228065.2 Penaeus monodon | reverse complement strand
GCCTCCTTCGCCTTCGGAATGAGATTCAAGTTGGAGGTTCATTCGTTCTAAGGATGTTATATTCGTCGGACGGCATTTCGAGGATTTCTGCTCTAATCGCGGCCGAGGTTTATAACTGGCGGGGCGGAGGGGGGGGGGGGTAGAAGTACCGGGTATATCTCTGAGTTCGTTTGCGCTGATA
>NC_051404.1:16405000-16405180 GCF_015228065.2 Penaeus monodon | reverse complement strand
ACCGTGTAAAACGTGTGCGAAAAGATGGGCCACGTTTCGACAACAAAAATCAGGCAACATCTTTTCATATCCGTAGAAAGTCTAGACTTAGACAGCTATGCAAATAAACTTTATTGTACATTTTTATTAGAAACATTAATTCCACATTACCATCTTGAAGCCAATGATCCCGAATGTTTG
>NC_051404.1:16404896-16404978 GCF_015228065.2 Penaeus monodon | reverse complement strand
GAATAGATTATTTCGACGGAACTGTCTCTGCATGAACAGTACATGAACAGATATGAAGAGAGGGAGAAAAATAATATCTGTT
>NC_051404.1:16404602-16404787 GCF_015228065.2 Penaeus monodon | reverse complement strand
AGACCCAGTTTCATTTACGGTAAAGAAGGAGGGAGAGGGACAGAGAGGAATGTAACTGAAGAATAATAAGAAGAGGGAAAGAAGGAGTGGAGGAACAGGGAAAAGTTTTATAAACTTTAAACAAATGTAAATTAAAAGACGGAGCGAGAGGGAAGAAGAGATAAGGACTAAAGAGCTAATGGGGA
>NC_051404.1:16404275-16404532 GCF_015228065.2 Penaeus monodon | reverse complement strand
AAAAAATCGTCATGTCAGTCATTTTACCTTTTGTTTACGGGCCGCGAGTGACCCGCCCTTTTCGCCATCTTTTTTTTTTGCGCCGTTATAGAATGCGGACCGAATATTTCCTCTTTCCTTCGTCCATTAATTCCGGGTCGGTTAGATGACCCGAGCGCCGCATGGGGAGAGGATGTCGATGTTTTGGAGCCGCGAGGAGACTCGCTTTTCTTGTCTCGTTTTTTGTTTTCTGATTCTGGGAATTCTGAGCTTGTGCC
>NC_051404.1:16403140-16403794 GCF_015228065.2 Penaeus monodon | reverse complement strand
TACAGTCATTGATTTTCAGATAATTCCTTTTTTTTTTAGCGGGTTTTGCATAGAAGAAAAGAACACCAGTTATTCCTTCTAACTAAAGAAGAAAAAAATAACATCTTTTCTTCTCAGTCGAAAAAAAAAATCTCAAAACCGAAACTCAAAATGCAGTTTTAAAAGAGGTTCGGTTTCGGATAATAAGATTTTTTTCTTTCTCTCTCTTCAAAACTTTCCCTTAATCCGACTTTAGTTTTGGGAGAAATCGAATTTTCTTGGTAAACTCCTTAGCGTGAATGATGGCGGTCTTATTTATATTCCTTAGTATTATTATTAATATTTGGAGTTTCATGTATTTTTATCGTTACCTGTGTTTATGTTTCTTGTGATCCGTGGAATTGGTAGTATTGTCGTTATTATGATTATGTTATTGTATGATTATTATTGTTTTATTTATCTGTTCGTTATTATTATCCTTTGTTTATTGTTTATTTATTTATTTTTTTACTATTATTATTTTATTTATCTCATCCGTTTTTTTTTCTGATTTGAGGTACTTTAGATTTTTTATCCTTTTTATGTGAAAGGAGGTCGAAAGGATATGTAGGAGGGGGGGTGAGTAGTTTCTCTATATCGTTAATAAATATTTCTAATGTATACACGAACATGCGA
>NC_051404.1:16402761-16402832 GCF_015228065.2 Penaeus monodon | reverse complement strand
CTAAGTCGCTCAACTCAGGCTGTAAGGAAGGGGAAGTTTACCGGAACCTGATCAAGCGAGAGTCTATAATA
>NC_051404.1:16402530-16402698 GCF_015228065.2 Penaeus monodon | reverse complement strand
GTTGGTGATCTTGTCTGTGGTTCCTTCTTTTTGTTTCTTTTTTTTATTGCGTTGTTGATTTTTTTGCATAGTTTTGCAGCTTTATGATTTATTTATTTCTTGTTTTGTTTTACCGTTAATTCGTTTTTCTTACTTTTTTGTCTCATGCTGAATATTCAACATCCTTAT
>NC_051404.1:16401923-16402016 GCF_015228065.2 Penaeus monodon | reverse complement strand
AATTCTGTTGCATTCCCCAAGTTTCTAAGAATAGAAGATGAATTGCTCTTTTTATGCTTCCTATTCCCTCCCTCAGCATGCTTTTCCCTTTAA
>NC_051404.1:16400904-16401152 GCF_015228065.2 Penaeus monodon | reverse complement strand
GAGGCCGAGGGTAAGAGTGATAGCGCGGGAGGGCCTAACGAATCACCCTGCCCTTATCTCTCTCTCCAGGGAAGGAAGTGCGAGCGAGTCCTTCCCCCACAGCTCGAGTTTTCCTTCAGGAGGCGGTCATGCAGACGTGTGCAGGCTCGCGTCTGCATGACAGCGTGCATGCGTCTCCTGGAGTGAGTTCGTCAATAATTTCGTCTTATCTTTGCCTTGGTGGACGGTCGTGGGGAGGGGAGGGGAGG
>NC_051404.1:16400113-16400622 GCF_015228065.2 Penaeus monodon | reverse complement strand
TACACCCTCACCTCACAAGGAGAATATACACAGAGCTTGTTCTTTAACACACATACGAGTCTCATCTAGACACATGGGAAATGGGAACAGTAAGTATATATTAAAAAAAAGAATGGGAAATTAAAGGCAGGAAAAGGGCGAGAGGGAAATACAATCCGATAAACTCCAAATAGATGAGACGTTAATTGCGTCATATGTCTCATACGTTGGAGTAAATTAACGAAGAAAAGAAAGGCGTAATTAACGCATCAGTAAATGTATTTTTTGTAAGGAAGGAAAGTAATGTAAAGAAAATGCATAGGATATTTGGGAAAATTATTCTGGAAGTGTAATGAAATGAAACAGAGAATTATGAATAAGAAAAAATGCTGATAATAACACAACTCAATGTAATATGACGGAAAGGAAAGTAAATAAAAAATCTAAGCAAAAGCGATATTTGAAAAGCGAGGAGCTAGTGGGTGATAAATAGGCAAAAAAGTTAAACAATTAGAAATCTTATTAAAATG
>NC_051404.1:16399951-16400026 GCF_015228065.2 Penaeus monodon | reverse complement strand
TGAGATCTACCCAAAAATCAAGATGGACAGAGAATAACAAACAAATGACAAGAGAGAAGGGAATTACGGCAGAAA
>NC_051404.1:16399802-16399924 GCF_015228065.2 Penaeus monodon | reverse complement strand
AAGGAATTAGAATAAAGAGAAATGTAATATTTGACCATTAAAAATGGGGCGTTAACAAGTAACAAACAAACACGTGAGAAAGGAATTAGTGCCGAAAATTTTATATTTGGCCATTACCCCCC
>NC_051404.1:16399467-16399668 GCF_015228065.2 Penaeus monodon | reverse complement strand
GGCTCTTAGGGCCTTCCGGGAATCCGCGCGCATCCGAGAGAATCCGGCGTGACGAACGGGGACAGCGCAGGCACACTCTCCGCTTGTTGCAGGATGATAATGAATCCGGGAGGCTCAGCGGAGGGGAATCCGGGAGGGCTCACTGCACGAACGCTAGATTCCGCTAGGCCTTTGCCTTTGCAGTCACAGAACGCTGGGGGT
>NC_051404.1:16398271-16399061 GCF_015228065.2 Penaeus monodon | reverse complement strand
TTTATCATTTGACAATTGCTCTTTATTAAAAAACGTGGGGGCTGTTTATGTGCATTTCTGTTTATTTGTTTTTGTGTTTTAGGTCTTTATCTCCTGCGTTTCGGTCCGCCTGTCCTTCCGTTTCATTTGCTTCGTTAAGTCTACGTAGCATCAGTCGGAAGATTTTTTGTTTCACTCTTGTTCCATCTTTTTGGTTTACATTCGTGTCTCGTGATTGATGCTTCCGCTGCTATTACGTCTGTTCCTTCAGTCTGCATGTTCTTATCCCATATTCTTTGTTTTGCTTGGATTATTATTCTCGTGTGTTTCGTTTCCTTAAATTCGTTTTGCTCTTATGGTGATTATATTTTCGCTCTAGTTTGGTGTCCTTTTAGAATTGAACCTGGATTGTCTGGAATTTTGGGAAAGTCGTCCGGTTATATTTTTTCATTTTTTGTGCGTGCATTAGTTGTATAGTTATATTTAGCGTGTAATTTCTCTCTCATGATGATGATATTTTAAAGGAAGTCAGCTTTTTCATAGCCTGTTTGAACACTGAAGGTGAGGAATACGATAATTCAAAATTTTTCGCTCTTCCTTAGAGAGGCGTAATCTGGTTTAAATTTCGGGGTTCTCGAAATAGCATGCAAATCGTACCCGCAGCTGTCTGTACTCGTAATGTAATGCCACGGCCGGAACACGACCCGTTCATACCTTCGTTCATGAATCCATGTGTTCGGAATGGAGGTCGTAAACCTGTATTACAAACACACGCACACCGGTGGAGGCAAGTAAGCAGCCCGGTTTGGCC
>NC_051404.1:16397830-16397959 GCF_015228065.2 Penaeus monodon | reverse complement strand
CTTACTTGGCACTGCGCTCTGAAATGTCAGTGACTAGACTTGACCCAATATAAGCTGACGCTTGATCTGGAGTGACCTAAGGCTTTGATAGCGTCATGCAATATTGGAGAAATCGTAATCAAATATATT
>NC_051404.1:16397371-16397798 GCF_015228065.2 Penaeus monodon | reverse complement strand
TGTGTGTTTGGGTGTTGAGTGCATGTTCGTGGAACATTCGAAGTGGGGATAGTTGGTTATAGATATATTAAATCGGTAGATTTGGTAATTAGATAGGTATGTGAATAGGTATGTAGGTCATCGAATAAATATATAAATACAATAGTTCATCATTAAATAGGCATATAAGTAGGCTGGTATATTGCATGTTGTATGTGTAGAGAAGATGAATTGCGTTGACAAAATCCATATAGTTGCATTTTATCACAAAGTAAATTGCCTATATGGATAACTAAATAGTAATTAATGTTATATGAATTCGGATGCACGAGGGAAAACTATGAAAAAAACTTAAGTAAAAAATTATACAAAATGAGCAGAATTAGGGAAGTTAAAGGGTAAAGGCGAACGAAACTAGACCTGCACACAGTTGAAAGGCAAAAATGTG
>NC_051404.1:16396819-16396976 GCF_015228065.2 Penaeus monodon | reverse complement strand
ACATTAAAAAAAGAGGAAGTGAGAGAAAGTTTACAAGAACGCTGATCCCCCCTTTCCTTAATTCCCCTTTGGTGACCTCGCCTGACCTTGTTTCTTGGTCGAGTGACCTTGGCGGAACGAGTGTGTGGGGCGGGGGAGATTTCTGTCTTGTTTTCAG
>NC_051404.1:16395845-16396274 GCF_015228065.2 Penaeus monodon | reverse complement strand
CCGATGAAAAAATGTAAATTAGTAAAACCTTAAAATTTGATACAACGGAAATGACATCGTGAAAGATACGGGTAGAAAAAGAAATGAAAAAAGAGGGGAAAACGACGCAAAATTACCAAGACAAATTGGTGAATTCCTTCTCCCAATCTTGCCTAATCGGAACTAATCACCATTCATTCATGCATTCATACCGCCCCCCGGCCCCCACCTCGTCCTCCCCTTGTCCCCCCCCCTCCTTAAAAGCGAATAAAAACCACACTTTCACACAAACTATTTGGAAATCATGCACGCCATATTCGCAAATTGTACTGTACCAACACAACGTCATGCACGAAGCAGGCAGAAACAATCCTCACAAAACAACGCGGTGGAACTAAACGAAGCGTCGCCTGCATGACACTCACTGGCAGCACGCGACGAGAAATGTCA
>NC_051404.1:16395100-16395198 GCF_015228065.2 Penaeus monodon | reverse complement strand
TCCGACAAAATATGGGCATAATATACGCGCGCGATTAAAACGGAGAATCCTTTTGCATATATAAAACGGATTTAATCGTTGCATCGAGGATAGGCCGT
>NC_051404.1:16394902-16395074 GCF_015228065.2 Penaeus monodon | reverse complement strand
TTGAAGCACCTGTGATTATCAATTATTGTAGATTAACTGCGGCAGTTTGCAGGATTGTTTCATAAATGCTCTAATTCTCGTTTTCGTTTTGCCGATTTGTTTGTCAAGTTTATTATTGTATCTATGCCCCTTTTTCGTATGTTTGTATTTGTGTTAGTCGTTTGATGCACTC
>NC_051404.1:16393660-16393901 GCF_015228065.2 Penaeus monodon | reverse complement strand
AGTACCCCACAAATACGAGCAGAGAGAGAAAGGCTGACAGATATTAAACGTTCATATGAATACAAATATTCTTATATATTCACTGGCTTGGTTAGTAGTTGCGTGATCGCATCAAATTAATTTTATTTTGGCCACTCCTGCAGAGGTCCTAAATGACTCCATCTTTCTTCCAACATCATTATCATCGCTGATATTTATTCAGTAGATTTATTAGCGTGGTACTCGGAGGCAGCCGGATAAC
>NC_051404.1:16393530-16393611 GCF_015228065.2 Penaeus monodon | reverse complement strand
CTTGTTACTGAAAAAAATAGTTGCAATTACAGTGAACGAAAATATAGATTTTACTGTTGTTGAATGTTGATCTGCAGTTTT
>NC_051404.1:16392476-16393487 GCF_015228065.2 Penaeus monodon | reverse complement strand
CATGTATGTCTTAAAAAGGAAAGATTCAAGACGAGACACAGACAGTGATAGTCAGAACCACCACAGGACAGTGACTGTCACAGAGACCGAGACAGTGACAATGACTTTCACAGAGACCGAGACAGTGACAGTGACTGTCACAGAGACCGAGACAGTGACAGTGACTGTCACAGAGACCGAGACAGTGACAGTGACTGTCACAGAGACCGAGACAGTGGACTGTCACAGAAACCGAGACTGTGACAGTGACTGTCACAGAGACTGAGACAGTGACTGTCACAGAAACCGAGACAGTGACAGTGACTGTCACAGAGACCAAGAAGAGAAGAGAGAGAGAAAATAGAAGATGGAAAGGTCTTGCAAAAATCCAAACTTTCCCGACATAAACTGAACCGCCAAGTTATCCGTCCATGTACTAAAGACGTCTTACCCCAGTTACTACGCAGGTCGTTCATCTGTGCATGACAGCTCTTTGGGAATGGAGTGCTTGTGCATGATACAGAGCCGCGTATTCCAATAACGGATTGCGGTCGCTTTGAATTGTCAGGATAATAAATCTTTTTTATTGGTCTTTAGGCAGATGTATTGCGGGCGATTGTATTTAATGATTGTGAAATTGTTTTTTCGTATCTTCAGTTTTTCATTCCTGATTTGAATGTATTTTTTATACTGTTTTAGGTCTTCTTGTGATATATACTCGTATTTATTTGTGTATTAATTATTCTGTATTGTTTGTGTGTTTTCTTTTCGCTTTGCTTCTTATGATCATCTTTTGATACAAATTTCTATTCTCTATTTATTTTTAAGTCACTTCTCCCATTTTCTCTCCCCCTTTGTCAGTATATCATATATACTCATGATTTCCCTTTCCTCATTCTTTTGTTTTCAATTCACTCATTTTGAACTTATTTTTCTAAGTAATTTCGCAAGGCAGTATGGCTGCGATTACTTTTATCTGCGAAGTAATTAGTGTTAATCGCAGCAATACTTGAGTGTCAGCAATTGAGTCGC
>NC_051404.1:16391380-16391550 GCF_015228065.2 Penaeus monodon | reverse complement strand
AAGTACAGTAATTAAGGATATTGGCCTAACCTTAGGTGCCCCGGGACGGCAAGAAATCACCTACGGAGGTTAATTTTCGGCGTGGGGAAAGGGGAAAGGAGGGAGAGGGAGAAAAATGGGGGAGAAGGAAGAGGGGAAACGAAAATGGGGGATAGGGGGAAAAGGAGATA
>NC_051404.1:16390863-16391244 GCF_015228065.2 Penaeus monodon | reverse complement strand
TAGCGAATGAGGAATAGAGAACAGAAGGGGAGAAGAGAAGAAGGAAAAGTAGTAGGGCGAAGTAGGAGAGAAGAAAAGGGGAGAAATTTTGGGAACGAAAATAAGAGCAAAAGGTAGTGGGAAGGAAGAAGTAATAAAATAAAATAAGTAAGTTGGTAACTGCTCAGAATTAATTAAGAATTGATGTGATTATGATGTAACGCATTGTTTTTGGATGAAGGGTTTGAAATTGAGTTATCGATGTGTAGAATGATTTTTTTACGTAATTATCATACTTTTCCGCATGACCGGCTTGGAATAATTATCGTGCGATTAAAGAAAAAAAAAAATAGTGAAAGAATGTTTAACCAGCACTTTTTTTTTTTTGATGCACAGGGCGAT
>NC_051404.1:16390671-16390818 GCF_015228065.2 Penaeus monodon | reverse complement strand
AAGGATTGTGTACTAAATGTAATGAATAAAGGCAAAGTTTTTTTTTTTCCGAGTCGGGAAATGTTATAATACCATGAGCAGAAAACAGTTATTAATATGATTATCGTTCGGTTCAGAGTAATGGACAGCATTTGACAGGCCTGGGAT
>NC_051404.1:16390028-16390336 GCF_015228065.2 Penaeus monodon | reverse complement strand
ACGACAAATGTCAAGCTGGGCCGTTCATCACAGATGTTTAATGCAGTGTTAACAGGCGCATATTGATGTTTCGAGTTCATGGTTTTCGCTGGGCGACAGGTGTTCGAGCTGCGGTGCGACGGACAGGTGAGGTGCAGATGAGATTAATGGTGGCGGACGTAAAGAAGAGGAAGTGCAACTCTGCGAGACAAAATGGCGTGAATGTTGCATCTTTCATCAACTATTACGACATAATTTGATTTGAAGGATACGTATTGCCGTTGGATATGATTCTTGGAGATGCAATGAATGAACCAAAGTTGACGTAT
>NC_051404.1:16389742-16389884 GCF_015228065.2 Penaeus monodon | reverse complement strand
GAACCATTCAAACTCAGACATCGCCAAGGCACCCTCGCTCGGAGTGGCACGACAGGAGCACACAAAGGAGGGCCAAAACAGTGCCACTGGGCTGACGTCATCGAGCCGAACGGGGCCGGAAGATGTACGAGACGATTGCAAT
>NC_051404.1:16386949-16387032 GCF_015228065.2 Penaeus monodon | reverse complement strand
CCCCCCCCCTTTTTTTAAAAAATTTTTTTAAAATTTTAAATTTTTTAAATTTTTAAAATTTTATTTTTTTTTTAAAATTTTTT
>NC_051404.1:16386379-16386626 GCF_015228065.2 Penaeus monodon | reverse complement strand
AGGGGAAAGGGGAAAATAGTAGGAGAGAGAGAAAAAATGGAGAGGAGAAAAGGGAAGAGAAAGGAGAAGAAGAAGGAGGGAGGGAAAGGGAAGTGGAGAGAGAAAGGAGAACGAGAGAAAAGCAGAGAGGATGAAGGGAGGGGGGAGAGGAGGATGAGAAAGAGGAAGAAAGAGGGATGGAAGGTAGGAGAAAGAAAATTAGGAGAGAAAGAAGAAAAAGGGAAAAGAGGGGAGAAGAAGGAGAGAG
>NC_051404.1:16385856-16385927 GCF_015228065.2 Penaeus monodon | reverse complement strand
AGGGGTAAGAAAAGCAGAAAAAAAAGACGGTAAAAAGAGAGACATGTGCTCCTTCCCCTTGCCTCAGGAGA
>NC_051404.1:16384819-16385696 GCF_015228065.2 Penaeus monodon | reverse complement strand
CTCAAAGCAGCCATTAAAAGCGAGATATCATATCCTTTCACTTCGTATTAAAGCAAATAATTCTGCGCCATTATTTACTTCACTCTTTTCTTCGTTGCTTCTTCGTCTTTCTCTCTCATGTTACCGTCTTTCAATCTTTTTTCTTGCCTTCTCCGTGTATCCTTATCTACACTGTCATCCATGTCTTTATTCATCACCTTTTTCGCTGTCCATCCATCCATTTATATTTATCTACGCACTTTTTCGTATCTTTCTCCATTCATTCATTTATTGTTCCTTTTCCCCATTCATCCGTTACATTATTCCGTCTATCCACCTACTTATCCAGCCGTTGATGTGCATCCTCCCAACACTCCATAATTCATACCTTTCCTGTTAAATCAAGAACCAGCCTTTGTTCCCTTTCTCCCACTTTCTACTCTCTCAATTCCTCCTCTCCCTCCTATCCCTTTTCACTTCCTCCCCCCCCTCTTATCCCTTCTCAATCCAACCCTCCCCTCCTATCCCTTCTCAAACCCTTCCCCTCCTTTCCCTTCTAAATCCCTTCTTATCCCTTCCCAATCCCTCCTCCCCCTCCTATCCCTCCTCCTATTCCTTCCCTGGCCTCATCCCCCTCCGCGCCTTCTCCCTCCCCATTTCACTCTCCCTCCCACGTTTCTTCCCTTCTCCGTCAGCTTGATCCCTTCCCCACCTCCTTTCCTTTCCCCTTCCAATCGCCCCCCAACCCCTCCCCCTATCCCCACCTTCCCTTCGTTATATCTAACCCCTTCTCCTCCCCCTCCTTTAGTCCTGCCTCGCTCACTCTCTCCGCTCTTACTTCCCCTCATTGCTTACCTTGTTCCTCCCCTTCCTTCCCCTCTCTTTAATGTTTATTTCT
>NC_051404.1:16384410-16384515 GCF_015228065.2 Penaeus monodon | reverse complement strand
ACAGCAAACTAATTACCGCTGAGTGGGTGTCTTTGCAAGGGAGAAAGATGAAGGAATGAAATAAACCACAGGATTCTCTCAAAGGCGCTTTTAGGAGACAATCAG
>NC_051404.1:16384160-16384241 GCF_015228065.2 Penaeus monodon | reverse complement strand
GGTGAAAGATGAGGTAGAAGTGTTATCGTATTCGAGAATTAGTGTGCTGTTGTGCTGTACGCTAACTGGTGTTCTGTATTT
>NC_051404.1:16382762-16383646 GCF_015228065.2 Penaeus monodon | reverse complement strand
GAGCAATCAATATGAAATATTGTAATAAAACAAATGGAGATACAGATAATAACATAAATTATCAGTTTCAAAAATATAAGGATTTATATATTTTACCACGGATTTTACTCTCATTTTTTCATTATTCATTTACAAATGTAATTAAAGATTAAAAGTGAGAAGTGTTGTCTGCAATATTGTTAGTCACTCCGCCTTTGGATTCAGGTTTCATATTTTGTGTTGCGTGCACCTTGCAGCCGTGACGCACTTACTCACTCACTTGAGAACCGGTTTCGGTGTGTGGCCTCTAGTGTTTCTCTTTTATCTATTAATCGTAGTTTTTTATTATTTTACTGAGCAGTTTCGCTGGTATTTTCCTCGTTCTTATGCATAGGGTCCTCCCTTTTATGTCATTTGTATGATCACTTGTGTTTTAAGAAATTGGGAGCCTCATGCTTCTCCTCTCTCTTCTTGTTTCACTTTGTTCTATCTTTCCCCTCCCTCTCTTTCTTGTGTCCTCTTCTTCAGTCATCCACTTCTCCCTTCCTCTTCCACCCCCCATATTTCCCCTCCCTACTCCGCTGTCCCCCACCTCTCCCCTCCCTCCCCCTCTATCCCCCACCTCTCCCCTCCCTCCTCCTCTATCCCCCACCCCTCCCCTCCCTCCTCCTCTATCCCTCACCTCTCCCTTCCCTCCACCCCTCTATCTCTCCCCTCCCTCTTCCACCCTACCCCCACCTCTTGCCTCTCCCTCCTCCACTCCCCCTTCACCCCACCATCTCGCCCCCACCTCTCCCTCATGGAATTCCCACCGGCGGAACCTCCTGACGCGGCGCCCTGGTGTCTGGCCGGGGCTGCGAGACTCCTGCGACAGTCTGACTCTTTCATTGCAGTCGTTTTCGGCT
>NC_051404.1:16382566-16382740 GCF_015228065.2 Penaeus monodon | reverse complement strand
TTTCTCTCTTTGTTCTTTCTTTCTAAGTCTTTTCTTCTTTCCTTTTCTCTTTTTTCTTTTATTATCTTTAGGTTTTTCCATTTGTCTGTTCTTTTCTTTTCTTTTTTCTTTCCTGTCCCCGGTTCGCTGTCTTTTTTTCCTGGATGCTTGGTTTTTGCCGATTCTGTTTTTCAT
>NC_051404.1:16381933-16382377 GCF_015228065.2 Penaeus monodon | reverse complement strand
GCTTATATTCAGTTTCATGGATTCATCTCTGGCTACCTTCGCCCTTGATGATTTAAATCCACATCCATCTCCATCATTCTGTTTTCCCTCTGCACTTTTTGGTGGACGAGGACAGGGAAGTGTTTGAGGAAAAGAGAGCGAGAAAAGATTAATGGAAAAGCAAAAGAAGGACCAAAGAGGAAACGAAAGATAAAAGAGGGAGAGAGGGAATGAGTGATAAATGGCTGTTGAGTGAAATGGGACAAACGAGACTCCTTAATGAATAAAGAATGATTTCGACGATATCATGATGATGATAAGAACAAACTAAGATTGATAATGGTGACATTTACGATAACTATTTTATTGATGATGGCATACACAGTAACGTAAAACAAGTGCTTGAGTTAATGGTAGTAATAGCAGTGAAAATGAAAACAATGTGATGATACTCCATATTCCGGC
>NC_051404.1:16381424-16381883 GCF_015228065.2 Penaeus monodon | reverse complement strand
TACATTGGCGAAAATGATAAAGTAAAGCAAAAGGGTATAATATTTACTTTTTACATATAGATGATATTAGATTCAGTATCGGTTCATCAATGCAAACGGTATTAGTTGGGATGAGACTGATTTTGTGTACAAAATGATCGAACCGATTATGTCAGTAGTTGTATTTTAATTACAAACAATAATGATGGTAATGTGATTTGATGATCATGAAAATAATGATTACTAAAAAGAATCATAGTTGATGAGAACTACTACTTATAATATCGATAATGATCTAAAATACTAATAGTAAATAAAGACACACATGAAAGAAATGCAGACTAGCTCAGACGGCTGACTCAGGACGCGAAGAAGAAATATGTCAGACCAGAGGTAAAGTGTAAAGGCTGAAGAGCAAAAATTATGCATGGGGGCAACAGTAAAAGCAGGAATAGGGTTAAACGGGAAAGAAGGACGAAA
>NC_051404.1:16380912-16381206 GCF_015228065.2 Penaeus monodon | reverse complement strand
ACGAGCGAGTATGGTTTTAATATGAACACCCATTCTTTGTTGTGTCAGCTGTATCCTCGTCTCTAAACTATTAAGTAAAAATAAAAAATCGACGAAATGGATATAGACATGTAGATCAGAAGCATTCACACCAAAGAGATATGATAATATCATTCTTATGTCGTATGAAATGTGAAATTATCTGTACAGTCCTCTTAACACGACCAATAAAGAAAGAGTAATATGCATAAGTAATTCATGTATTGGCAAAAGACAACGGAAAACTGGCACCGACCTGAAGTTTCCTTTGAAGGT
>NC_051404.1:16380820-16380895 GCF_015228065.2 Penaeus monodon | reverse complement strand
ACGCACAGACACACGACAGATCAGACGCCAGACCGCCGCCCCGTCTGGTCTGGCGCCATGCCTTAGGAAGGAGGT
>NC_051404.1:16380313-16380629 GCF_015228065.2 Penaeus monodon | reverse complement strand
GAACGTGGTGTTTAATCGAGATGGAAAACCGACCAAGAAGGCAGGAACAAGGAAGAAATGCAAGAAAAGATTTGGAGTAAGCGAATTATCTCAAGTTATGAAGATGCAGTGGTGAGATAAAACGGAAGAAGATTCCCGAAAATTTCCAAGCATCACGGTTTCAAATAAGGTTGGTAATTGGTGGCAGCGAATGTTCATTAGTGCAATGGAAATATATTGTGGAAAAATAGAGAGAACTTTGATTGTAATACTAAAACGAGCGAAAACAATATTAAATAAGATTTAAAAAAACGTGTGTTCATCTTCAGCAAGTGGG
>NC_051404.1:16379748-16380151 GCF_015228065.2 Penaeus monodon | reverse complement strand
ACTAAGCAATTTAAGGAAACAAGGGCAGTGGTCGCGTTGTGAGCGGGAGGGGATAGGAAAGGCTCATAAAAAGGACAAAACCAGAAAATACTCAAATACTGCAAGGAGAAGCTGTTCCATTGCTATGCATATGCAAATTTCCATGTAGGATTGTTCGCTTTGTGTTAGTTGGGCAAGTCCATAACAACAGACGTGCGAATTGCACCTGTGCATTGCTGTTCCGTATGCGAATGGGCCTGTAAATTGTGTAGAAGGAAATTATAACAGTTCCGTTATTTATAGTTCCCATAAAGTAAAAATTTACTTGCTCCAGGAATCGTTACACCACAAAATGTATGTAATGACACACTACATATTTTAGCAAGATTGTTAAACATAGCGAGAAAAAAATGGGGTAAAATGA
>NC_051404.1:16379322-16379420 GCF_015228065.2 Penaeus monodon | reverse complement strand
ATTCTGAATTTGCATACAGCCACATAATTTTTATCTAGATATATAATGATATGCATAGTCCAATGCAAGAATTAACCCAAACGTCTCTCTTTAACGAT
>NC_051404.1:16378591-16379005 GCF_015228065.2 Penaeus monodon | reverse complement strand
CATAATTTTGAATTCCTGCGGAGCTGTCTCATTTTAAAATCACTTCGCAGCGTAACAAATATTTTTCCTCAAACTTGCAGAGTGAGTTGAAGTAAAAAATAACGTTGGGATAATAGCGGGACTAAATGAGTCGAAGCAAAAGTTTAGCAATGTGTGTTTCGTTAGGGAAGGAAGGAAAAAAATCCGATTTGTAATTATGTAATGGAACCCGGAACACCAGGGTTGGGTGTGTGTGTCTTGTTTAGGGATAATTTATGTGATTATCTTATAAGGTTATTCATACTTTTGTGCTTTTATTAATTCAAAGTCCAGTAGATAACTTTGTATATGCATGCACACGTTCACCAAACTCCAAACACAAACATACTGCATACTAAAGTAACTCACCACAAAGCTTACACTTGAGTCACAAGG
>NC_051404.1:16378117-16378322 GCF_015228065.2 Penaeus monodon | reverse complement strand
TCACACACGCACGCAAGACTCGGGTGTCGGGGGAAAGGAGGCGACGGGAGAGCCGAGACAAGGGAGACTGCAGGACGCGAACGAGATGAAAAGGCCTCACTACGGGCCGACAAAAGATAACTATGGTCCTCACGAGCAACATTTAGAGCATCTGGCCTCGCCTTTGCACCAGCCGGGCTTTTGTGCTCTTTGTGTCAAGGGCAAC
>NC_051404.1:16376976-16377537 GCF_015228065.2 Penaeus monodon | reverse complement strand
GTTCAAAGTGCCAGTAAGCATCATGACTCTTTCCCTCGTTTTTGTTTTTTTCCTCTACGCTCGTTCTTCTTATGATCCTGTGGCCCAGTTTCTTCATTTTCCTCTTTTTTATGGTATTTATCATGCCTTTTTTTATTTGTTTGCTATTTTTGTATTATTTTCATGTTGAGGTCAAAGCAAAACAGGCACGTAAAAAATGCGGTTGATGAGAAATTCTCAGATGCAAAAAGCTGAGGATATGAATAAGCTCTCCTTAAAATTAATAAAGGTATTGATATCATTATTAAAAAGGCGACAGCTCGATAGGCCTATATCTCTTCATTAAGGCCTTCGTTCTTTTTTATTACTATTTTTTGCTTTATTTAGGCCGTGCAGGAGGAAACTATGCAGGCATATTATCGGTAATATCATAATGCATGATAAAAAAATGCTAATCTCAGGCCAATATTTCACGTTTGTTTTTACGGTAAGCATATAAATTTTGAGAAAGCGCTTACATTGTGCTCCCGAATGAGTTAATTTTGTTCGATCAAAATTCATGAACTCGGATGAGATAGAAAG
>NC_051404.1:16376228-16376794 GCF_015228065.2 Penaeus monodon | reverse complement strand
GAGGCAAGGGTGGAAACAGTGACACAAACATACACACTGACATAGACCTTTGACTTTCACACTGAATTAGGCAGACAGACAAATAGATAAAGATGGAGACAGTGTAATTAAACATAAAAAAGAATGCAACAGGTACAGTTATTGACATAGAGAAGAGGATAAACGAAGAGTGGAAGAAAAAACGAAGAATTCAGAAAACCGATTTCTTTCATTATCGATGTATTTATTTTTCTTTAACTAGTGATTTTTTTTTCGTAACAAGTACGCATTTTTAAAGATATAGTCTCTCTCACTTTTACATGGTGTGCATCTGTGTCTATCAACCAAATAGATTATCCTGTTATCTTGTATATATCCTGTAATGTATTTTTTTTCTATCCGCAGGTATGTCAGGTGAGTCTCTGGTATCTGTCTTACGTTTTCTGCACTGGAGGGGAAATGGGATGTAAGTAGATAATGATAAAGGAGAAAATAAATAGTAATAGATGGGTAGGTATATAGATTTAGGATATAGAGAATTAATATTGTAAGGAAAAAGGACATGGGTGCATACTGACATGTCCCGG
>NC_051404.1:16375294-16375380 GCF_015228065.2 Penaeus monodon | reverse complement strand
TAAACGATTTCCAGAAATATATGTAAAATTGAAGACAAATAAAAAGAAATCGGAAAAAGCAAGACCGTTTACTGAAAACCTGGTCA
>NC_051404.1:16374484-16375074 GCF_015228065.2 Penaeus monodon | reverse complement strand
GCGACAACTTCGGTTCGAATGGCCGCCAAGTGCTAATGTAACTGATCTCTCTTGCGGTCCGTCGGTGCTGGAAGGGGCTGGTGCTGTGGTGGTCGAGTGTTGGATACTGTGGTTGATCCTGTGGTAGTACTGTAGATTAATTAACTGTGGTGGTATTGTTGTTTATTTGGCTGTGGTAGGACTGTTGATTAATCAGTTGTGGTGGTATTGTTGCATTTGCTGCGTAATTGGCTGTGGTGGTACTGTTGGTTAATTAGCTGTGACGGTATTGTGGTATAACTGGTATAGTGACTATGGTGGCACTGCTGATTAATCCTCCGTGGTGTTGTCGTTTAAATGAGTGGTTGGAGGAGGAGTGGAACGTGTCTTCGAGAGTCTGAAAGGTGTCTGTGTCTAGAAAGACTGGGGATGACTGGTTAGCGAAGAGCCTGCCTGTTGGGCTGTCAGGCTGTCAGACTTTGTCGTCCGGGTGTCAGTTTTTTTTCCATCTGTTTGTCTTCCTTCTTTCTTTCATTTTCTTCGGTTCGTTTCGCTGTTCGACTGTCTTATATTGGCAGTTGTCCATCTTTCTTCGCTTTCTCTTGCCTCTG
>NC_051404.1:16373959-16374419 GCF_015228065.2 Penaeus monodon | reverse complement strand
TGGGATAAGGCGACGCCATCAAACGCGGCGCCATCGAGGGCAACCTCTCACCCGCGCCTCATCCATCCGGCCGCCTTCGCTCGCGCCTCAAAGCGGCCGGATGGATGAGGCGCGGGTGAGAGGCGTTAAAATAGTGGAGAAAAAAAAAACGGACGAGGCTCGCTTTTTATTAATTTATTTTGGGTTAGTTATCGTTATTTTCATAGAGTTGATTTTTTTCAAGATTTCTTTTGCCTGTTTATGTTGAGTATTCATTTGGCTTAAGGGATATTTGTCTTCGTTTGTATCTTTATTTAATTGGTGTTATCTGGTTAATTATTTCGCCTTGCGTATTCGTTTATTGCTTTTAATTTCTTTGCTTTAGTTCGCTACCTTTTGTTCACTTCTTTCAGATCATTATATATTGAACAGTGTTTTATAAACGACTAATTCATATTTTCTCATAATTGCCGTATCAGTA
>NC_051404.1:16373735-16373855 GCF_015228065.2 Penaeus monodon | reverse complement strand
GATGCAGAAAGGTCGATCAAAAAGTTTGTGTCTTTCTAAAATTTAAAGCTGACTTCTCCTAGAATCAGAAAATTCTTACGTACGAGATCCAGAAAATTTGGTCTTTCAAATCATTTGTGG
>NC_051404.1:16373361-16373675 GCF_015228065.2 Penaeus monodon | reverse complement strand
GTTCGCGTTTCTCCGAGCAATCTTTTGTCTCTTGCATCTTCTTTTGGCCTCTCTCTCTCTCTCTCTCTCTCCTCTCTCCTCTTCTCTCTCTCTCTTCTCTCTCTCTCTCTCCTCTCTCTCTCTCTCTCTCTCCCTCTGCTGTCTTCCCGTCCTTCGTCCTCCTGTTCTCTTAATTTCCTTCTCTTTGTTCTCAGTGCTGTTGTCTCTTTTTCCAGTCCTTTGACCTGCCTGTTTCTCTGTACTGTTGTCTGTCTTTTCTTTGCTGTCTTCGATGTCTGTCTTCTCTTTTTTCGCATCTCTTCTCTTTTCTCTGT
>NC_051404.1:16372324-16372766 GCF_015228065.2 Penaeus monodon | reverse complement strand
GCACACACACGCGCACCAACGCTTTATATAAACAGCCATTATTCTCCGGTTCTTTAGAAGTTCACAGAGTGCCACGGCAACAAAATGTAGTCAGAAGTAGTCAGTGCCAATCTCTCTCTCTCAGTCTTAAATGGCGTGCTGGCATTCCCTTTCAGGTGAGTGATAATTCAGTTCTATTCCACGTTCGATTCTTTAAAAGATATATTCCATGATAATTCGTGGCGAATACGTTATATTAAGATCCTGTGTCTTTAGGGTGTGTGTCCTTTTACTCTGGCAAATGCACTTTTATTTGTGCAAATGTTGCATCGCGCTTGCCTCCCCCGTGTGATGCTGCATTAAATGTCGAATTATTGATGTGTAAACTTCGCCTGCCTCTTTTAAAATTGACTTATTCAGTTAAAGCAAGTGCGTGTTTTAAAACGCGGTAGGGAGGAAGGGA
>NC_051404.1:16371700-16372093 GCF_015228065.2 Penaeus monodon | reverse complement strand
TAAGGAATAAAGAAAGGAACAGAACTTTATACAAGTGTCTCGGTTCCGTCATCACTTGTATAAATAGAAAATAATAAAATAGGTAATAGGAATAATAAATTGAAACAATAAATATAAATGCTAGAATAAAATAATATAACAAGCGATAATATAATAAAAAGTAATATAACATAACATGATAAAAAGTGATAAAAAGAAAATAGGCTAATATAGAAATACCATAAAGTTCCCAGACGGGCAACTGCACACCTGGGCCGGCGGCTTGGTATTTAACCTCGTGTCTCGAGACTCGGCTCAAAGCTCAACGTGTCTTGCGTAGAGCTGGCCTGTCTCCTGCAGATCGGGCTGTGTTTCGAGGCCTGTGCGTTGTCTTTGTACGTATGTGAATGCGCG
>NC_051404.1:16370797-16371029 GCF_015228065.2 Penaeus monodon | reverse complement strand
GCCAGCACCCCGAGGGAGGGACGGGGTGAGGAGGACATGATGAGTACTCCGGCAGCAGCGAAAGCCTCAAGGCGGAGCGAGGCAAAAGGAGCCGATACAATTCCCGGAAGTGACGCATCTCCCCGATAGGAGCGTAAATGTTTAACATCCATTCGGCGAGGCCCCCGACCCGCCTCATCGCCGTAATGGCCGGTCACAATGTGCGAGACGAGAACGGGTCTTGCGAGGCTTG
>NC_051404.1:16369972-16370348 GCF_015228065.2 Penaeus monodon | reverse complement strand
CCCTGCATGTAAGGGGATGGAGGGGGAGGGGGGATTAACGAGTCCTAGGGGACAAGGGAAGGACAAGAGTGCTGGGGAGAAGTGCGGCTGCCTCTGTGTCATTAATACATATGACTTCATTAAACCCATGTAATGCTGTTGGTGAGGGATAGCAGTAGAGGTTCATTTACGTTTGAAAACAGTACACAATCAGATGAAAGCGTTGATATACAATTTTCACTGACTTTCCCCTATACGGCGCTATTGGCATTCATCATCGGTCGTAAAGTGTGCTACTGGCTTCAAACGCAGTGGTAGTGTTGATGATCCGCCTGTTCTGGTACGTGTTTTTGTGGTTGTTGTGTTTTTAGTGTGTATGGCCAGTTTCTGTTGTGGT
>NC_051404.1:16368915-16369857 GCF_015228065.2 Penaeus monodon | reverse complement strand
TAAAGGTAGTAATATTTTTTATTGTAGTGATGGCCAATTTCTGTTGTGGCTAATGGCTAATTTCTGCTGTGTTGATGGCAAGTTTCCGCTGAGTTAGTGATCAATTTCTGTTGTCCTGAGTGCCAGTTTCTCGTGTAGTAATAATCAGTATCTGTTGTGTTTGTTTTTTCCTGTTACGTTGAAATTCTGGCGTTTTGTCATTTTTTCCCTTCTGTTGTGGTAATGATACAGGTTTGGTGTTTTACTATATTTTAAAATCTAGGTAATGATGAATGTGTTTTGCTCATCATATGAGTGATGGACTACATTTGAATTATTTAGCAATTGCTATCGTATTGGTGATAATCTTGTATTTGATTAATATCTCTTGTTACCTTTATTATATTAATAGCCAGTTATTAACTGTGACATTCATCAGGGAAAAATTTCTGATATAAAAGTTATCGATTCTCTTTGTGTTAATGATCAGTTGCACATCGTTTGGGAAATATTTAAAAATAAAATGTAGTTGTGATAATGATAAATTACGGAGCTGTCAGTAACAAAAATCGGTTATAATATAATTAATAACAAATTCTGGTTGTAGTAACGATAAATATAGATTTTGGTGGAAACCGATTTTGGCTGTGTTAACAAGAAATTTAGGATACGTTTAAAATAAATTTCGGTTGTGTGTATGATAAATTTCTGACGCGTTCACAATAAATTGCTGTGAGGGTTAGTAAAGGCGACAGTTACGAAGAAGTCATCAAGATCGTAATTAAGATTCAGTTCATCTAAGTCTCCGACCAAGATGCGTACTGTACCAGGCTTTTCCTTATGAGGCGCGTGCTGTTACCAAGACCCAGACATTATACGTGTGTGTAAAGTACAAGCGGACTGTGTATTTTTGCTTTTGTACGCATGTGGTTGCGTGCAGAATGTAAATGAGTGAATTAATAG
>NC_051404.1:16368556-16368666 GCF_015228065.2 Penaeus monodon | reverse complement strand
TATATACAGTGCACATCCCAATACCCATTTTCCCACAGAATGAAATAACTTTGTACCTTTCGCACCTAAGGCATCTCTAGTGATTGCAAGATAGTCTTTGTTTACAAGAT
>NC_051404.1:16368344-16368475 GCF_015228065.2 Penaeus monodon | reverse complement strand
TATGATATTTTAGGGATAGAAAATAGTTATTATTATATATATGCATTTTTTTTTTCTTTTTTATTGCTCTTACTGACATTTTTCTCTTGCAGGTAACATCCGTATTTGCTTTAGAAATATGTATGGTATTT
>NC_051404.1:16368212-16368282 GCF_015228065.2 Penaeus monodon | reverse complement strand
ACATCCTAAAAAATACGAGGAAAGAAATTCCAAAAACATTTCTGTCTCCGCAGAATGTCACCAGAGGGCT
>NC_051404.1:16367673-16368180 GCF_015228065.2 Penaeus monodon | reverse complement strand
CTGTAAACGATGCTGCAAAGCTGGGGTCTGCTTTCACATTGTTTACCGGATGATGATCCCTGTACGGCGCGGGGTGGAAGGGAAGATGGGAGGGGAGGGCGAAAGGAGGGTGATAAAAGAGAAGAAGGGGAAGAGGGAATTGTGAGGGGAAGGAGGACAGAGAGAGAACTGAAGATGGAAGGAGAGGGCGAAAGAAGGGTGATAAAAGAGAAGAATGGAAGAGGGAATATGAGGGAAAGGAAGACAGAGATACAGAAAAGATGAAAGACGAAGAATGGTAGAGAAAGAACATAGGGAACTAGAAGAAAGAGAGAAGACAAGAAAGCAAGAGAAGAGAAGAGAACTGAGGGAACAGAGGGGATATGGAGAGAGAAAGAGAGAAGGGATATACAGAAGAAGAGGACAGGAAAAATCAAAATCAAATCAATGGGAGTGGAAATCAGGGAAATGGAGAGGGGAGGGGGAGAATAAGAAAACAAAATATTGAGTTGAAGTTCACCTGTTTTT
>NC_051404.1:16366661-16367529 GCF_015228065.2 Penaeus monodon | reverse complement strand
CTCTCTGTTAAGCAAGATGATTATAAGGAAATGTCTCATCTGTGCATAGGTGCGTCACGTGAGGATAATAGCGTCTCTGAAAGTGTCTCACCTGTAATAGGTCCCGTTTAAGTGGATTATATCGTTTAGTCCAGGTGGCGTGGAGGGTCAACATACTGTAGAAGCACTGTATGGATTTCAGCATTATGTAAAGTAGGTAAAACATTGTGTATATAAAAGTTTCCATAAGTTATATAAACTGCTAAAAACAAATAATTTTATATGAATATTTTAAAAAAGTATTACATAATATTATGTGGCCTGGAGTTTCTCTAATTTAAATATACGTTACACAGATTATGCATATATGATATGCGTTTTATAGATTCTGTATATATTACATACACTGCATAAAGCCTGTATGTATTATATACATTACATAAATAATATACACATTACACAAAAAAATTACGGGAATTCTATAAACCTTCCCGTAGAAACACGAACTTCATACTAAATTATTTCACTTTGAATCTGTGTGTGTATTTACGAGCATGCATGACTGTTCGCATTCACTGCATAAGACTCCCGAAATCGTATTCTGGTCCGAATGCAAAATCTATTGTTCGCAATGCCCCGTGTTTACCCTGCATACTTTTCGGTGTCCTGGAGGGAAAGCACCTTTTGAATGTTGGCTCAGCGGCAGAGCATCTTTCGAATGTGGTTTCCAATACAGGAGAGCTCGAAACCGTGTCGAATGCAGGTCGGATTTTATGTCTTGTTTCATGCTGTTTATTTATATATCTTAATGTAGTTTTGAGAGAGAGGACAGCCACATCGCGAGAAGAGATAAAACAGCATTGGATAGAAATATATGAATGTATGTGTT
>NC_051404.1:16362828-16363136 GCF_015228065.2 Penaeus monodon | reverse complement strand
TCGTTAATGCATTTGATTGCGTACCTTTTTTACGTATTCATACATAAATCGATATATTAGCCAAATGTATCCATCAAACTGCACGGCATAAAAGCAGGTCTCATGATGCACGTAATGGGCCATTTCAGGTGTTTTTAAATCAGAGTGGATAGAATGAGGACAGAATGAACAACGATAATGTCTGAACAGGAGCGATTAAAATGGAAATGAGGCTTTGTCTCCGCTGCCAGATGCGCGGGTACGTGCGGGGTAGGGGTGAGTGGGAGGTTGAGATGTGTATGTATATATGCACAAGAGCACACACACCC
>NC_051404.1:16361274-16361476 GCF_015228065.2 Penaeus monodon | reverse complement strand
TTTCAGCAACCATTTTTAAACATTCTGCACACGCGAACCAGAGGATAAGAAAGAAAAGAAATATTGCGTTAGATCATGTTTCTCATGTTGTTGGTTGAACAAGAATTTCGATCATATATTCCTTTGGCAGAAAGTGTCAGGTTCCGTCGATAAACCGAACACGAATGTCTTTAACTAAGCGCGGGATATCTATTTTTGTTTC
>NC_051404.1:16360393-16360988 GCF_015228065.2 Penaeus monodon | reverse complement strand
AAGGTGAAAAAGAAATACAGAGATTGTCGCTGATTCCACAGAACGTTTTTGCTATTGGGTCCAAAGGAATTACATCGCTCGTTGATATCTTAAAACTTTCAATCTTTATTTTGCCGCTTCTTCCCCCGTTTATCATTTTCCGAAAAAGCTAGCGTTCTTCCCCCTCTCTCTCTCTCTCCTTTCTAATCCTCTTTTCTCTTCCTCTCCCTTATATTCGTGGTCTTCCCTTGTTTTTTTCGCTTCTCTTGTCTTCCTCTGTATATTCCTTTCTTTTTTTCCTTTTTTTTCCCCCCTCTTCTTTCCCCGTTTTATTTTTCTAACCCCTTTACCTCTTCCCACTCTTTGTCGCCTTCTTCATCTCCTTCTTTCTCCTCTCCCCTTACTCTCTTTTCATCTGTCTCTATTCCAGTCCTCTTGTCTTATACGTTCTCTCCTCTTTTTCTTGCTTCGTTCTCTTCCTTCTCTTCCGCTCTTACTCTCTCTCTTCTCTCTCTCTCCTCCTCCATCAGTTCTTCCTCTCTTCTTTTTCTTCCATTTCCTTCTCCCTCTCTTTCTCTTCTCGTCCACCCTTTTCCATTTTTTCCTCTCCCTCATT
>NC_051404.1:16360246-16360313 GCF_015228065.2 Penaeus monodon | reverse complement strand
GTATCTGTCAGGATCGCTTCACGAGATGCAGGACAGGTTGGTAATGTTACAACACGAACTGATACAA
>NC_051404.1:16359942-16360187 GCF_015228065.2 Penaeus monodon | reverse complement strand
ATGTTAAGTGAGTTGCTGTCTGCTTAAACACACACATATTATGCGCGCGACAACCATTGCGTGGAGGTCAATGCAAGCAAGGGGACATGGCTGAGAATTGTAATCGATCTGTCATGGCGAGGGGCATGTATTCACCTCCGTACGTACATGTAATACATACGGACACGGCTACGGATATAGAAATTGAGCACATACATGTGCACCCATGATTGTGGAAGTACACATAGATTCGCAAATGTTTACGG
>NC_051404.1:16359545-16359695 GCF_015228065.2 Penaeus monodon | reverse complement strand
GAACGTAGTAACTTCTTCAATTGAATTATGAATTCAAATTAGCGTCTTGGTCCTCGAGGACATTTCTTGGGCTTACAAGCAGAAACTGACTACGAGGGCGAGTTAAGATGGAACAAGCAGATGTGCGTGTTGTGGGGGGAGGGGTATCGC
>NC_051404.1:16358954-16359470 GCF_015228065.2 Penaeus monodon | reverse complement strand
TCGGATTTTTTTTATATCAGATGATCACAGAAACGGTGTTTATGTCTTCTAATGTTGTGTTGTTATGTATTTATACTTTAATTTACTGTCTTTTTATCTGTTTTCTTGTTAGATTAATGTTTTTTTCATGGTATATCTTGGGAGGTTTCTGAAAAACATGTATATTTTTATTCAACAGAATCTTGTAGTTGGCATATCATGTATATATACTTAAAATTCGGATAAAAGTCCCTCAAAAGTGAAGCAATATGATTTCTATTATTTAAATTTCCCCTTCAAAGAATGCAAGAGATACCCAATATACTTTTTCCCCTATCCAATAATCTTTGGATATCCGAACGTTAACCGAATGATATATATTTTTGCGAGCTTTTGCCTTGGAAAGAGGTTCTGATGTTTTTTTTCTTTCTTCTGATTTAAAAATTTTCTCTTAGATTTCTGGAATACAGGAATTTGTTCTAAAGGAAGTGTGTGAATTAGTAAGGTTAGGTGAAAAGAGAAGGTAATGAGGGAGTA
>NC_051404.1:16358485-16358711 GCF_015228065.2 Penaeus monodon | reverse complement strand
TGAGAAGAAAAGAGCAGACGAGAGGATCTCCCGAGCCAGCATTCCCAGCCGGCCGTGATTAAATCCTTGCCTTAGACTCACACTCTGGCTCTTGCATATCCAAGCAAGGAAGAACTTGGGGGTTGCATGCCGGTTGCAGGCGTCCTGGAATGTTAACTGGTGTTGCATGGGTGTTGCAGATGTCGTAAAATGTTGCAGGGGTTCTGTAGATGTGGAATATTGAGTG
>NC_051404.1:16357756-16357959 GCF_015228065.2 Penaeus monodon | reverse complement strand
TAGAATATTACTTGCAGAACTGACCAGCAACGAGTTTCCATGTTCAGTTCGCCCTTTCACGACATGGAAGGGAAACGAAAGGAAAAAATAAATTATAGAATGAATACTCGAGTACAATGCAAACACGAACTGAACATAAATAATAATACTTAATTCAAAACAGATTGAAACTACAAATCATTAGAGAGACAGTCAGGCAGATA
>NC_051404.1:16357095-16357384 GCF_015228065.2 Penaeus monodon | reverse complement strand
AGCCTCCCAATGCAACTCCTTCCTTGCAAGCGTTGCGTCGAGTGAAATTGCGAGGGTATTTTACGAGGGTTTTAATATTAGCGTTGTTGGTTTACGATTTTTTGTCGACGTAGAAGGAGCGACACGGAAAAAAGCGAATTGGCAACAGCGTCTGCATTTGGCGAGGGAGGGGGGAGTG
The DNA here is from genome assembly GCF_015228065.2 of Penaeus monodon. Lineage (NCBI taxonomy): Eukaryota > Metazoa > Arthropoda > Malacostraca > Decapoda > Penaeidae > Penaeus > Penaeus monodon. The sequence goes on along the minus strand of NC_051404.1, from coordinate 16,357,206 downwards.
GGCGTGCACGCGCGTGTTTGCCTTCCATTGTGTGTGCATTTAAGTACGTGTGTATGGGGGAAATGTGGGTAAACATGCGTGCTTGCGAGAGAGCTTCATTTATCTTCTTGT
>NC_051404.1:16356401-16356751 GCF_015228065.2 Penaeus monodon | reverse complement strand
GTTGAGATTATCCTTTATATAACCACTTAATTTATTTTTGACTATGCTTTTTCCCCAAATTCCCATCATATAACATTTATAATATTTGTATGATTGATCGTCCCAACTATCAGCTAATAAATTCCATCAAAATCAAGTATTTTGCTCGATGCAGAGATTTTGACAAATAATATATATGTTTGCTTGTTATTGCCTCGTATCAAAAGCAATTAATTAGTCCATAAACTTGTAAGTGACGGCATTACCCCTATTATCGAAGCCACAACAAAATTATTGACAGAAATTAGCTTGCTTGGCCAACGGGTGTGTGTCGCTCTGATCAAATTAGGTTTACAACGATGCTAAATCGT
>NC_051404.1:16355406-16355741 GCF_015228065.2 Penaeus monodon | reverse complement strand
GTTTCGCATAGCGCCACGTAGGCTGCAAATCAGGCTCTCTCACAATCTTGGCGTTCGTTATAATTGTTTAGATTCATTAAGCAGTCCATTAAAATCTCCATACTTGACGGGGCGACACGACGGTGGCTCCCTCGTTCAGCGACGTCAGGAACTAAGGAAATGAAAAGATGTTTTTCTTTTTTTTTTTAGATCCTTCCCCTCGTATGAATGAAAGGCTCCTTGTGTGCACTGAGTGTATAGAATTTTACATAATTCCATTCCGTGTTTAACCTCTTTTTCATTCTCCCTCTTTCGTTACCGGATGTCATCTCGTTTCTTTCGCGTTTCTGGTATAG
>NC_051404.1:16354700-16354845 GCF_015228065.2 Penaeus monodon | reverse complement strand
CCTTTCACTTCAGCAAGGATCTCACAGGACGCCTTGCCCTAATGACTCAAAAACTTCCCTTCCGAAATGTTTTTTTTTCTCTCTCTCGCGGACGTTCTGATAATTTGGGGACTCTCGCTGGCGGATTTGGATTTCGTTGTATTCT
>NC_051404.1:16353412-16354494 GCF_015228065.2 Penaeus monodon | reverse complement strand
CTATTTTTCTATTAATCCCTTCTTTTTTATTTATTTTTTATGGTGGATTTATTACCTTTAGCAACATTTAGTTTTGTGACTCATATGTCAATATATTTTTTTCAGTAATCCTCTCTTTTTTATCTTATTTGCATTGGATTTATTACCTTAAGTCACGACGTTTTGTTCTTTGACTCATGTGTCAATAAGCTGTTTTGTTAATCATTTCATTTTTGTTTTATTTTCATTGGATTTATTGCCTTAAGTCACAACATTTAGTTTTGTGATTCATATGTCAATAATCCATTTTTAAAATTAATCCGTTATTTTTTGTTTTATTTTTTTTATTGGATTTAATGTCTTTGGTCCAGTTCCAAAGCTTCTATAGTTAGACGAGGTACTCTTTTGACTCAGATATATGGGATAGTTTCGAATATCGTGATTACAGCCTAGATTGATGGTTGCTAAAGTACTTTAATTTAAAAAGAACCATTTTTTAGCTTTTAATTTGTTTTCCATTGACAACTTCTCAACTGATTGTTGGTTAGTTAGAACTGACAGTGGTTGAAATTATATTTGCATTTACGCACAGCACAGTATATAATTTTTTTTCAAGCGTGCATGCAGTTGTTGATGTATGCACAATACTGGCATGTATGTATTTTTGTTTTAATTCATTCATTCATCAATTCATACGAACGAATACATAAATAGATATACATGCAATAGATCTCTGCATATCCACAACAGACACTAATCATGGCCATCATAATCATCCCTACGAGACAGTTTCCTCACAAGTAAACGTCCAAAGAAATGTGTCCAATTATTTCCGAGAAGCGTAAAGAACCCGTTTCAGCCTCCAGAAATTCCTCTTAAAGCTGGAGCTGTAAAAAAAGTCAGGTTTTTATGAACATTTTGAACAAGAAAGTAATCCATCCCGAGGCAGGAGAGCTCGCATCGACGCCACAGGGTTATCACTTTTCTGCTTGATCGCCTTCGGGCCGAGCGTGCAGGGGAGGAAGGTGGAGGGGGTGAGGTAGGAGGAAAGAGTGGCCGAGTCTACGGGGATCCACGCCGGGTTTCACTTACTGGGATTTTTA
>NC_051404.1:16352769-16353050 GCF_015228065.2 Penaeus monodon | reverse complement strand
CCAGAACCTTTTGATGCGAGTCCAACTAATTTATCCCAAGAAATTGGCCTTCGTAGCAGCTGAACAGGAGCGATGAGGCTGTAGGTGACGGATTTCTGCTTGTCTGTGGGTTTGGCGCTTCTTCTGTGGCCTCTGCCCACAGACGGTGGGAATGGGAAAGGCTTTTTTTGATTTATGTTAGGGAAGGGGGGATGGGGTGGGAAGTGTGATTCCTTTGAATCATTTAAGGCAGTGCCGTACGTTTGTGTGTTTGATTTGTGTTTAACTGTTTGGTTTGGGAG
>NC_051404.1:16351641-16352228 GCF_015228065.2 Penaeus monodon | reverse complement strand
TTCCCTGCATGTTAAAACTCACGTTCTGTGGGTGAAGCTTTATTAGCAAAATATGTCTGCCTTATATTATTACGGGAAAATACGTTGTTTCCCCGAGTGCTTCACTCACATACGCAAACAACGCATGCATATGTACCTGTCGACTGGGCGCCTCACTAACTCAACCAAGATACCTGATTTACAGCAAATACTAAAAATAAGAAAGTAAAAACGCGTCACGAGACTATAAACTGTGTTGATGCCAGACATGAGGCTGAGTTATGGTCGGTCGTGGCGCCAGGTTGATACCAAACATTAAAATGATTTAGAGCTTCAGCGCAAGACTTTACCCGAGTCTAAAGATCTGTGAGGAGGGTGGGCAGGGTGGGGGATTGATGGGGTGAGATGAGGGAGGCAGAGGTGTGTAGGGAGAGGGAGGGGGTAGGGGGTGAGATTAGGGAGGAAGAAGTGGGCAGGGAGAGGGAGGGCGTTGGTGGGGTGAGATGAGGGAGGAGGAGGGGTATAGGAGGTAATAAGTGAAGGGGAGAAGGTTGAAGGTGTACGAGGGAGGGGAAGGAAGAACACGGGAAGGGAGGACGAGGGAGGTG
>NC_051404.1:16350971-16351587 GCF_015228065.2 Penaeus monodon | reverse complement strand
GGGGTGGGGGAGAAAACGAGGGAGAGGGAGGACAAAGAGATAGGGGAAGGGTAACATGGGATAAGAGACGAGGGTTCACATAAGGGGGAAAGCGGAGGAAGGAGGAGAGAGATGAAGGAAGAGACGGCGAGGTAAAATAGCGGCACGATAGGAAGAAGGGAAAGGGAGAGAGATTGCAGGATATATAGGCACAGGAGGGGTGTGTGCAAGAAGAGCCGATTTGCAATGGCAAAAGTGAGTTATGGTGAGGAGAATTATGGATTGCAATGCCGTTTGCAACAGCTATAACATCGGAAGCATGATCAGCAACACGGGGCTAAAAGACATAACAATAACAATACTAGGAAGAATATTAAAGGTTATAAAAGTACTTATTGCAGTTGCATAAAACGGTTGTCGTTTGGGAATGCAATAATGGAACGTTGGCAAGTAGAATTAAGTGTTATGTAAAGATGAATAATTAACACAAGATACACAAGCGATAAGTCCGGTTATATTTTTCTCGTTAATGTTTGACCATTTTTGACTTCTGGGTTTTATGTAACATTCAGGCAAAGAGAGAAAGCAAGAAGTGTTGATAACAATGTGCAAACGCATGCATAGATATGATTCCTCA
>NC_051404.1:16349741-16350382 GCF_015228065.2 Penaeus monodon | reverse complement strand
GAATAAAACTTGCTAATCCTTTCCTTTAGGCTTATTTATACTTAGGTTTGATTACCTAATTTACAACTTAGAAATAATTACAAGACAGTTTAAATCCATTTTTAAAAAATCTTTTATGTGTTTTATATTTAGATCGTTCGTACTCATGTGTATTTACTATTTGAATTTTATTGCAGTGATTTTCGGGTAAGAAATCAATAGATGAATATAGAAACAGCAGAGTTAAGTGCATAATAATTGGCACCTTCCCCGAATTCTCTATTAGGCCTTTCCAAATGCACAAAACCCTGCCAATTACCGTGGAAACCTAATTAGTAGGGGTGCCATTAACTCTAGTAGCTCCGCCTCCATTCCCTCCAGTAGCCCAACCCCCATCCTCTCCAGTAACCCCGCCCCCAACCCCTCCAGTAGCCATGCCCCCATCCCCTCCAGTAGCCCCGCCCCCATCCCCTTCAGTAGCCCCGCCCCCATCCCCTTTAGTGGCCCCGCCCCCATCCTCTCCAGTAGCCCCACCCCAATCCCCTCCAGTAGCCCCGCCCCCTAGGATCACCTCCTTCCCCTTCAGCAGTTGAAGTCGTGATGGAGTTCGGATCTGTCGTAAATTCAGGCGTGTATTAATTTGATCTAGTTATTCATTTGTT
>NC_051404.1:16348596-16348677 GCF_015228065.2 Penaeus monodon | reverse complement strand
AATATAATGCACCCATGGAATCTCTTATACGAAAATTCGCACATAGGAAAATATTTACACGAACAAGCACGTTGAACAAGC
>NC_051404.1:16347205-16348237 GCF_015228065.2 Penaeus monodon | reverse complement strand
TGTATTGGCCTGGCTTATTGAAGGAAGGAACGGCCGACACCTTACAAATCAATCTAGATTACATCTTCAGGTCAGACTGGATCTCAAGGTCATTCACTTTTCTTCGTCACTAAACGAGTTTGTTGTGCGGTATTTGTCATTTTTTAAAGTTTTACTTATATCTATCTATCTATCTGTACAGTTCATATTCTTCTCCATTCTTTATTTTTTTCTCCTTTCTTTTATTTCTTTTTTTTTCTTGTCTTTCTCGTTTTTCCATTTACATAAATTATTATAGAGCTACTATGTGTGAGATATAACGGTCCTTCTAAATGTTTCCGGCAGTGAGAGCATTTTTGTCTCCCATTATAATCTGTGGACTTTTGCGTTACGTATTTCTGGAGCAAAGTGTATCAACGCGGCTTGGGTGAAAAAGTGTGTCAGAAGTGATTAGCCGATAACTTTGATCCAATTATGCAACGTTACATTTCAGGTTTCCATGTTAAAAAACAAGTTAATCTTTATTCATCCGTAATTTGAATTGTTGTTTTCCTTGCATTGGTATCGGGTACATTATATTTCGACTGCATGATAGACAGGAATCCCAAACTTGACGTATCGATGCAATAAGTGTAGGGTTGATTATATCCCATGTTGCAATGCACGAACCGTTCGGACCGTGGTTTCAGTGCAGAATTTGCAGCAGCTGGAAGCATAATCCTGATTAATATCTGTAATGCAGAACCGTATTTAGGATGGTAACGTGTTTGCAACAGGCAGCCATCATGCAGGGCAATGTGGTGCAATAACATCACAATCAGGCTGCATGATAAAAGCTGGTTATATGCAGTTACATTTTAGGAAAAATTATGCCGCTTTTTGTTAGTGTAATTTTATCGCATGAGGAAAACGTATTGTATATTGCTCCCAATGCATTTTCCAGCAGCTGAGTTTCTGAGCAGGAGAAATATGAAATTATTTTGGATGCGCAGGCTCGGGATTTCTTTCTTGTGGGGTTGATGGCTTGAAGATACGGCGTGGTTATTAAAAGTG
>NC_051404.1:16345248-16346015 GCF_015228065.2 Penaeus monodon | reverse complement strand
CAAGAAGACCCACCTTTCCTTACACACACACGAAAGCGGACAAAAGAAAGTGAATGAGAAGTGAAGAGAATTACAAATAGAGTTTGTTGAACTTTTTTTTTACAATCCGCAAACAGTAATTCCATTGAAAAAAAAGTTTGTAGTGTTATGACTGTAGTAACTAAAAACGATGAACTGAATATTGACAGCGTTTGATTGGCGTTTGAAAAAGTAATTGGGATGATGGCTTAAACGATGCTAACACTTTTAATCACATTGTAAACAAAACAGCGAAATTAAGAGTAAGGAAAACACAAGGCTATGCTTAAGGCCTTTTAGTTATAATGATTTAATGCTTTAATACTTCATTTGTTTACAACGTCTTCAGCACAAACATTATACAGTTATTAATCATTCTGTGTCTACAAAAAGTAAAGGGTGATTATGAAATGCCTTTAAGCATAGTGATGGTAATATTAATGATGACGATGCCATGAACCAAAACAATTATGATAACATTGATAACACTCATAATAAATATGGACAGTAGTCATTACCATGCTAATGATATATTAATAATGATAACGTAGGCACATACACAACAATAATACCAACCGTAATAATTATAAACAAAACGCTTATTAAAACCATATGGCGAACGTATGTTATTTACACCCTCCCCAAACAACAATGGAGCCCAGGTAACACACAGTTTACACACAAATGATACTTTAATATACGCTTGCACAAATACTACACGCTTTATCCAAATTTACTTTCTCGCTTTG
>NC_051404.1:16343230-16343360 GCF_015228065.2 Penaeus monodon | reverse complement strand
GCTCACACGCACGCACCTTTTCTTTCTTCCTTCCCCGTCCTTCTATTGTTTCTTATACCACCTTTACTTCGAAATTTCCCTCTCCCTCACACTATCTTAATCGCCCCCCCCCTTCCTCCTTTTATTCTTC
>NC_051404.1:16342799-16343170 GCF_015228065.2 Penaeus monodon | reverse complement strand
CTTTTAAATGTGTGAAGGTTACGTAATGGTCAACTCGACGCTCTTGTTGACCTTAGCTTAAACAGGGTCAGTAGCCATTAGGCCTAATGACCTTTTAGCACTGGGTTGCACAAAGGAAGCTAAATGAGGTGACGGAAAGTGAAAGGGTCGGTTAGTTGGGTGATTATTTAAAACGGGATTTTTTCTTCTTCAAATTCCGTGATCCGAAAACATTTAAAGTACATGTAATAAAGATAATGATGTTGGTATAAAACGATAGAATAATTAAGGACTGATGCAGAAAATGGTAAAAACTGATTGGTGTAAAAGAGCAACTTTGAGTTCTGAAAATATTAGCATCAGTAAGACTATCAGGGATACCATTAGAAAAG
>NC_051404.1:16341783-16342338 GCF_015228065.2 Penaeus monodon | reverse complement strand
AGTGTATGTATATATATACGTGTAGATTTGTCTATCTATCTACTTATACACTATTATCATAGTTTGATTTTATGCTGATTATTAAAACAGATACATACGACTGAGTTACTATAAAAAAATTACATTGCAAAATATTGAAAACAGAACTAAGCAAGTATGAGGCAAGAATCAGTTAGAAAAGAGTTTCTTACGGAAACCGATGACGGACAAGATACACCATGATATATCCTATTGACCAAAATGTATCTGTAACCGATGACCAGCATAGGCCTATTTATACTTTCTCGATAAAGAATTTGAAAATTTCTCGTTGAAACTCGTGAAAATAATTATCTTTATTGCTATTATCATATATATATTTTTTGTAATCTATTTTTCTATTGTAATTATATCGTGACCGTATATTGCCTAATTAAGGATTCGCGTTTTCCTCTAATTTGTTTTTAGATTTTTTTCACGCCGAATATGGTAATTAGGGTTGTTTATCCCTATCCAATTACGCTTTTTGGACTTAATTAAATACCTGGGCATCCAGCGTTATACCTTATCCCCGCA
>NC_051404.1:16340072-16341507 GCF_015228065.2 Penaeus monodon | reverse complement strand
ATAAATATAAAAGGACCGATTCTCTCCAGAATTTCGAGGATCCGGTGTAATTTGCAAGGAACTGCGTTATTGCAAGGTCATTGCAAGGGCACACAGCACTTTAGCGAGGCTCCGAATGCAGTGTTGGACGCTGGATCTTTGTTTGTGTGTGGCTGTGGGGGAAAGGTGTCCGGGTGCTCTCTCTCCTCTCTGTGTGTCTGTGGCGGGGTTCTGTGGTGGCTGTGCTAAGGTTCTGTGGTGGCTGTGGTTGGACTCACTGTTTCTCTGTTCTTCTCCAGTTTGTACGTCTTCTGTGGGGTTTAAGTTGTGTCGGGGGAGACGATATGTGGCGTCTATGATATATGGCTCTGTGACACTCTAGGAGTGGTTAAGGGTAAGGTCCTCCCTCTGTCCTCTTCTGTGTCTGTCGTAGGGTTTGTGTGTCCTGTCAGATTCTGTGATGTCTGTGGTAAGATTGTCATTCTCTCTTCTTCTGTGTCTACTCTAGGATTTGGACTGTTTGTGGCGAGGTTCTCACTTTCTATCTTTCTGTGTCTCGGAGCTCGGAGCGTGTCTGTTGCGCGCTTCTGTGGTGTTTGTGATATGTCTCGCTCTATCTCCCTTTCTGTATCTGTTGTGGGGATTGGGGTACGTCTGTCGTGCCTCCTGCGGTGTCTGTTGTCTGATTTTAATTTTTTCTCGTTCCTTGGGGCTTAGAGTGTGTCTGTGATCACAAGGCGTCTGTTGCGGTATTCTGTAAAAGCCATCACTCGTACTTCAGAAACTGATAATTATTTTGTGGTTTTCTAAGTGTCTGTGCGTATTTTTTTGTTGCTGTTTTTGCACTGTACTGTTTGGATATAATTTTCTCCTTGATAGTTTTGTAGGTATTGATTATAATTGTGAACACGTATTGCTAGAATTGATTTGCCATACGATTATAGCAGTAGCAGTATGTATCGCCTCACGGAAATTGAAAATGTCTATTTATTGCGAAGGAATACACCGTCGTTATGAGTTCACAATTTTTTTAGCTGAAATGTTGTTCCCTCTCCCCCCTCGGGAGACAGACAGTCTTCACGTGCCTGGAGCTTCGTCTTCCAAATAAATCTGAAAAGTTTTACTCTCGCCGTGTAAAGAATCAGAGACCAGAATCAGGCAGGGCGTCAAGGGTCTCGACACCATTCCATTGGAAAGCGATGCTGTTTTGTTTTGCTCGACTGGATACATTGAACGCGGCGAGGAGGATGGTTTCCGGGTTTATACTGTAAGAAATTCGGAGCCATTTCACGGAGGGCATCCTCAAGGCCGACATTCCTATCTTTTGTGATGGGGTGAGTCGTAAAGTGGGATTTAATATCGTAATGTGTTATCATTCCTTGCTTATAATTTTGTCATTTTCTCGAATATTTTTTTAGTAGTGTATACCCGTAAAGACTGTTTTATACCTTATACT
>NC_051404.1:16338957-16339696 GCF_015228065.2 Penaeus monodon | reverse complement strand
AAGCAGCATCTGACATTATGAAAACATTAAACACATCACTTACAAAACATAAAAAAACAGAACTTAGACACTCATTACTAAAGTTTGATAACATTTTATATAATAGAATTATTAAACGTTTGTAGTTAAAAAAGTCATTTGAATCGCTTGAATGTAATTTTAACACTCTGAATTTATAAAACACTTCTATTTATCTACTTTAAAAGAACAGAACTTAGACACATGCAGTTTTTAGATTTTTATAATTTAAACTCGAAGTTAAAACATGTATTCAATTATTAACAACGTCTTTAATATTATAAAAGATACATACGAAGCAATTTTTAAAAAAGTAAAGTTTAAAAACGGTTAATCAGAGTCGAAGAATGAAAAAAAATTTCAACCAACAGAGTCCAAGTGCCTTAATTCACCAAAGCTTTTTTCAATTCATCGAAGCGGACGTTCTGACGTTCCTCCAATGGCTCGAAACTGCGCCATTACTGTTATTGAAATTCGCGAAGTTTATGGCAAGGTGGCGCTATCACACGTGCCCCGCCGCCGTATCATGAATTCCACGTCACATTACGAACGTTATCACTGTCCGGAATATTCCTATTTGTCACGGCTCTTCCCAGAGGCTTTTCTCGGGGGATAAACATACGGGGCTGAAGCCAGTCTTGTTTTCTTTTTCGTGAACATTTGAGTCTTGTATGTGTTTATGTATTTGTATATTCTTTATTTGTGTAGTGCATGCTGTCTT
>NC_051404.1:16338065-16338631 GCF_015228065.2 Penaeus monodon | reverse complement strand
AAAATAGTGATATTTTCTTAAGACTTGAAATAGAATGTGTATTTGAATAACAAAAAGTCTTGTCAGCGAGAGGTGGTGGAGAAAAGGAACTGAAGACTGGATAAGGAGGTTCTTGGGGGGGAGGGAGAGGAAAGAGGGGGGGAAGAGTGCAGAGGGGGAGAGGAGGAAAGGAGGTGTAAGGAAGAAAGAGAAGAAGAAGATGGGAAAGGAAGAAGAGTGAGTGAAGAAAGGGAGAAAGGTGTAGGAGTGGAAAGAGGTGTCAGGAAGAAAGAGGGAAGAACGAAGAAAGAGGGGAAAGTTCGAGGATAAGAAACGAGAAGCATTTTTGCAGTTCTAAACTTTGGAACCAGGCAAGCGTGGGGTGCGCCTTCCGTTCGAGTCGAGACAGAAATTCTCTCGTGCTTATATTTTCTTATGCAGTGTCTCACTTCCGTCTTTATCACATCTCTTCTTCACGGGAGTATCGCGTTCTAAAGAATGAAATAAAATAGAGAATAGGTGGTAAAGTTAAATGAAATATAAATGAATGCAACGTAAGTTTTCGCGCCAAGAATATCCTTTTTTTC
>NC_051404.1:16337860-16338041 GCF_015228065.2 Penaeus monodon | reverse complement strand
TTCGTAAGTCATGAAGGTTCCTCAGTTAAGTAGAGGCGGCACTGACATTTAGAGACTTTTTGGTTCGACTTCCTGAGATTGGGAAAACTTTTTTTGTATTTTTTTTCCTTTGTGTGAATGAAATCCGTGTGCGAATTGATTTTTGGATATATGCATATGATTTAACGAACATGTACCTTCG
>NC_051404.1:16336204-16336369 GCF_015228065.2 Penaeus monodon | reverse complement strand
CAAAGACGGAAAGAAACACGCGACTTGAGTGTGTCAACAAATCTTAAATGAAAAAGAGAGACACTCGCGATTGTCCACACCGACCGATGTCTGCGTACAAACGAGCGCACACAAATAGGCTGACGCACGTACATAGCGGCGCCACGTGCCTGCCACCTTCCTTCT
>NC_051404.1:16335687-16336130 GCF_015228065.2 Penaeus monodon | reverse complement strand
CTTCCCCCAACCACCCACCTCACCCCCAGTTCGTATTTCCCTCTTCCCCTCAGCTCCCCTCTCCCTCTCTCTATCCCCTTCCTTCCCCTTTATACACACCCCGACTCCCTCACCACTCCCTCCCTCTCCTTCACTATCTCCTCCCACCCCCTTTCCAACTCCCACCAATCTTCCCTCCCTCCCCTCCCCTACCCCTCCCCCCCCCTCTCACCCCCTTTCCAACTCCCTCTCTATACTCTCTCCATCCCACCTCCTCTCCAACCTCTCTCACTCTCTCCCCCCCCCAATCCTCCTCGTCTCAGCGTCCGTCTGGAAGCACCTTTTGTTGTGTCCGTCTCTTTTTGCTTCTTTTTTTTCTCCTTTTGTCTCCGAGGCCGTCCCTCCGCGCCGCCGAGAGACCGCGTCCCAGGCGTCCCGGCCAACAGTGACAACATTGCTTGATT
>NC_051404.1:16335140-16335638 GCF_015228065.2 Penaeus monodon | reverse complement strand
GTCGTGATAACAGTTTCGGGAAATCATGCGAAAGGCAGGCTTTGACATTTTTTCTGTATGACAGCATTGACCTTATCACGATATAATCTTGGGCGCAAGATTGTAATTCATCGCCACAGGCATTCACATTATTTCACCCTTATCACCATAACCTCACGAAATCCATCATAACAAAATATTACCATTATTTCACTTTCATCATCATCATAACCTCACGCAAACATCATGTTCAAAGATGTCTTAAGAAAATCGTGAGATCAGTCACCACAGACAGTCACTATTATTATAAACTATTATATTTATCTTCTCCATCGCCGCCGTAATGATTGCGGATCACCATTACCGCGGCGGCCACCACCTCTCTTAACTACCGCGTCGGCGCCATTACTCGTATTCTTTTCGCCGTATGTGAGGAGAAAGTTTTCATGCTTGAGGTTATTAGTGATTAACGTCTCTCGTCTTAATGCTTGAGAGGAGGATTCTGGGAATGCTGGTTAC
>NC_051404.1:16334347-16334531 GCF_015228065.2 Penaeus monodon | reverse complement strand
CGCTGAAACATAACATGAACATTTTCCTGCGTCAAAAGATCTTGAAGATGAGCAGTTTCGAATCTGTCGTCGGATACAACTCCAGGGCCGTGCTGGATTGACAAGGAGATTTGGAGCTGGAAGAGCCTTACTTTCGAAATATGCTTTATTAGTCGGAACATTCAGCACGATTATGGTTATGTTC
>NC_051404.1:16333764-16334167 GCF_015228065.2 Penaeus monodon | reverse complement strand
AAGCAGTCTTACAGATAGCAGCACGATTGCAACTTCCGCTCACTCAACAGGAGTTAGGATCTTGTATACAGTTATGTTGGAAGTTGCACGCCTTGCCTTGCAGTGGCTGCTTAGGTTGGCACTCTACACCACCATCCAGTAAATAATAAGCACAGTTATCAAACGAAAACACCAACAATCATATAACTGATCTCACCATCTTAAGTGGGGAGAGTCATCATGACTTCACTATCGCCATCACCATCGCCACGTCTCTGCCTCCCTGTGATCTCATTGCGCGGTGTTGCCACATGCGCAATGGCCCCAGACGGTCGCTAATTGTTTCAGTAACAACCTGATTAGCTTTGAAGTTCATGCAAGCTCACAGAGAGATGAACATTGCTGTTACTCCTCGAGGTTGGGG
>NC_051404.1:16332377-16333555 GCF_015228065.2 Penaeus monodon | reverse complement strand
TAAAAGCTCGCCAAATATCCTGTGGCCAGGTCGTAAGGACGAGAGCCAAGTGCAGGTCCTCGGCCCAGACAGCGTGGCCTTCTCTTCACCCAAACACTCAGGGTTCGCGGCCGAGTGTCAAGTGCTGGTCGTTGCCGCTGCCCGACTCGCCATGACTCGAGGAATTCTCTTTTGCATGTTCCTCTTCCCTTTAATGCATTGATACCGTGTCCTCGGTGAGTGGGTGAAGGTGCACTTCGTTCAAATACCTTTTTATTTTGCTAGTGTGGATTTCCTGCGATGGATATTGGTCGAACCGTATTAAAGAAAAATGGAAGTATGAATCTCGGTGTTTTGCGTTCCCTCTGAAGGAATTTTGCGTTCTCCATTGCTAAGTAAGCCGCAAAGTTTAGATGACTCCGCATTTCGGAAACTTTCCACCAACTTCCAAAATTCTGGAAATTAATTCGGGTAAATGCAGTGCGATGTTTTCCCCCAAAAAATATCCCAGTAGTCCTCTGTTGTCATCGTACCTCCTGTGTTCCATTATTCCATTTCGCGTTCCATTATTTATTCCGGTATTCCAGTTTTCGCATTCCAGACATGCATTCCAAACGAATCTTCTAGACAGGTATTCTAGAGTCCTTTTTTTCCAAGTCATCCAATTCAGCCACGGACGCGTCGGAGACTCATGGTTTTCAGACTCTGAACGTATTTTGGATTTGACTTACGTCAGGACCTGCTAAAATCAAGCTCACTTCCAAGCTCGGGTTTCTGATACGGCTTCGGATCAACGGCTCGAGCCTGCCTGGACTCGGAATAGAAGCCGGGCAGTGTTTGTGTAAAGTGAGAGAGGTCGACGAACCAGCATCTGAAACTGATGCTTCTCTGGGGAATGGAAAAAGATTATTGATTTTTTCAATGGGCCTAATCATTGTAATATCATTGGAACGGCAGAAACATATCCTTCACTGTAGAATCTATACAAGTCGTGCCTTCCCGAACTCCAACGATCAGATTAAATCATTCTTGCTTGTACTTCCAGTGGTTAAAGTCCCTGAGCTTACTCCTGTATCGACGAGGACCTAAGAAAGTTGCAGAATTCCAACGGGAATCGTAGTGAGAATGATGCCCTCTTCGGATTCCCAGACACCATGTTTGTTTGCTTGCTCGTTCGTGTGCTTGCGAATGAGACCAAA
>NC_051404.1:16332062-16332310 GCF_015228065.2 Penaeus monodon | reverse complement strand
TAAAAAAAAGGTCCCCTCAAGGAAGCTTGCAACGAAAGACCAATTGGTAATGGTTTCCGGAAGGTAATGGTTCGTTGGTATATGGTAGTTGCTGAAATAAAAGAACTTCAGCGTGTGTTAGACTATTGTATTGTAATATAGATTTGTAAATTTTATAGTACATACACCGAATGGAAATTTTCACTGTATATTTTTTCAGCCTTTCTCTATTGGTATTTATATTTTTACTTCTGATACTATTTGACTTA
>NC_051404.1:16331161-16331275 GCF_015228065.2 Penaeus monodon | reverse complement strand
TACCTGTTGTAACTTTTTTTTGTTGTTGTTGAGTGGATACTGAGTATATGACCTTGTAATATAAAGAAAAATAAAGGTATACAGAAAAAAGGGGAGAAAATGTTTATTTATCGA
>NC_051404.1:16330908-16331081 GCF_015228065.2 Penaeus monodon | reverse complement strand
TATCCGACGTAATTCTTCTGCTGTTCTGAAGGCGAAAGCTGGAAGTTACTACTTCATTTGCATCAGAAACTAAGGAAGGATTGCATTCTTTTTTAACTCTTCTTAATCCATTTAACATTTCTCAGGCTCTACGATGTGGACACTTAACTACCGATATATTTTCTTAAACTATG
>NC_051404.1:16330256-16330587 GCF_015228065.2 Penaeus monodon | reverse complement strand
CCCAACTGCACCAGAGTCATCTCCATGATGAAAACAAACACAGTAACGTGTGTGGTGAGATGAAAGAGGTTTATGCAGTGTTGCAGGCAGCCAGCGCCCGACACGTCTGCAACAGGAACGCACAGCAGGCCAATTTAGGACACGGCCGAGGTGTAGCAAATATCCTTTGACACTAACAACAGGCTAATCTAGTAACTTCTAACACCAACATCTTCTCGCAGTGAGTTCTGACTCTCCATAAGTATTCTGATTATTTCCGGCCAGGATGCTAGTTCACTTGATTAAAACAATCTTGCTTAATTATTTGGTGAATGTTTCAACTTACGAGATC
>NC_051404.1:16329784-16329884 GCF_015228065.2 Penaeus monodon | reverse complement strand
TATCACATTTCCCTTACCTCCTGAGACTACTCCGGCTCTTGCTTCGCGACTCCCTGAGAATCCCGCTCCCTTGTTTTGATTTCGTGTAATTGGGTGCTGT
>NC_051404.1:16329112-16329476 GCF_015228065.2 Penaeus monodon | reverse complement strand
AGATTTTACTGTTCTTTTATATCTTTGTCCGATCTCTTTATCATCTCTTCTAGTTTCTTAATTTAAATTACTCCCTTTTTCCTCCCATTCTCGTAATCTTCCTTTCGTACTCTCCCAATCCTCTGTTATCTCTCGCACGCCGTTTATCACTTTCTCTCTCTCTCCTTTAGACTCTCAATCTCACGGCTTTATCCTCATCCTCATACTCACAACTCACGGCACGGAGAGAGATAAAAGATAAAAGATGCTATCTCTTATCATTTCTTACGCTCTTAATCCTTAAGACGTGTTTCTTGGGGCGAGATCAAGTCTTAAAGTTTGGAAAATAATTTTTTCTTTTCTATTTTTGTAATTCATTCTGCTT
>NC_051404.1:16328650-16328947 GCF_015228065.2 Penaeus monodon | reverse complement strand
AAATCTAACCATTTCTTTCAATCGCAACAATACCAAGAACTACTATTCTATTTGTGTTATTATATAATTTTTTATTTGCTCCTGTTATGATTTATTTTGCATTGGTAGATCTGATACACACTTCACTGGCTATCATGGAATTTCAATATGATTTATCAGTTACAAATCATTAAGATACTAATTATTTCTTTCAGGTCGTTGCCCACACTGATGTTATAAAAGTTTGAGAGAAATATAAAACGGGAAATAGGAAAAAAAAAATCATTAATGATAATAAAACGGAAATACTGACAGTTG
>NC_051404.1:16328316-16328440 GCF_015228065.2 Penaeus monodon | reverse complement strand
TAAAAACTGAACACAATTAGTTTGAATTACACGAAACAAGCTGGAAATTGCCTTCCCTTTTTCGCTCGTGGAGCGGGTGCCATCTCATGTATTAAGTTGATGAGTTACTCGGATGATTGAGGAA
>NC_051404.1:16327757-16328186 GCF_015228065.2 Penaeus monodon | reverse complement strand
GTCGTGCGAGCAATGTCGGAGGAGATTTGAATGGGTTGACATATGTTAATGAAGGGGCCGGAGGAACGTCGGGGCCCACACGAAGATTAGCAGCGATTGGAATGGCGACGAGATGAACATGGCATTCTCTCTGCGGGGGATTGGCTAATCACTCTCTTGGATTAGGGATTCCGAAAATCCCACACCTCTCTTTCCTCTCCTCTTTTTTCTATTCCCACTATTCTCCTTCCTCACTTTCCCCTCTTTTCCCTCTACCTAATGTCGACGTCGGCTCCTCCCTCCTCTTCCCTCTTTCTCCCGTTTTCCCGTTCTTCCCCTCTTTCTCCATCCCCCTCCTTCTTCTCTCAATGGCTGTTTTTTTCGCTCTTTTGTTTATTGTTTGATTATTGATATGATTTAAAAAAAATGGAAGTGTGTATTTTATCATAA
>NC_051404.1:16327227-16327524 GCF_015228065.2 Penaeus monodon | reverse complement strand
CGAAAAGGGGAGAAAATGTTAAGGGAATCCCAAAAGAAAGATTGATATTATACTTGAAATTAAAGGAGAAAATGCCTGTTTGTTTTACTTTAAAAAAAGTGAAAAAAAATCAAGGAAACTTTTGCATTAAATCTCAGATGCCTATTTCAGGATACTCACCACATTTTTCCAATATTTGCCTATTATTTTCTTTTGATGTATCTGTCTTTTTTTTCTCTCTCTCTTTCTCCCATTTTTGTTGAGATGTTACAGGCAGGATATTGTCCAAACGAGACTTGAAAAGGGAGGGAATATTGT
>NC_051404.1:16326822-16327013 GCF_015228065.2 Penaeus monodon | reverse complement strand
AAAGAGCGACAGAGTACTCTCCTCTATGTACTTCATAAATGTACGTTACCAACAATTATCACACACGTGCACATAGATACACCACCTCTCACTGCACATACAGGGCAGTGAAAAGACAGAAGCAACTGCAGTGACCAAAAACGCATTT
This sequence comes from Penaeus monodon, assembly GCF_015228065.2. Classification (NCBI taxonomy): domain Eukaryota; kingdom Metazoa; phylum Arthropoda; class Malacostraca; order Decapoda; family Penaeidae; genus Penaeus; species Penaeus monodon. Next base: position 16,326,865 of record NC_051404.1, on the reverse strand, counting down.
CCATTCTAATTCCATGTCGATGCCGCGTGTTTGTGTGGAAGGG
>NC_051404.1:16326277-16326618 GCF_015228065.2 Penaeus monodon | reverse complement strand
CACCGTTATTTGTCATTCCCTGATGAAAACTGTTTCACTTTTAACCTTAAGAAAGAAAGAAAAAAAAATTCTTGATACCCGAAGGCGCCGACGTATAACTGCGAAAGAATCGAAGAGAGCAATTCAAAGTTGACAGCTTATCCTCTGGTAAAAATAACTGCAATAATAAAGATCATAGCGTCCAGCAATAGTCAATCAGAGACGACAGATTTATATAAAGTGGAAATATACAACAGCGGGAACCTGGAGGGAGTATTCGTATCAGAATGTGAAAAGGCAATATGTGTAGTCCGTATTGCATTAACGTGGTATTATACTTGTGAAACTGGCTTTTGAATTGG
>NC_051404.1:16325262-16325670 GCF_015228065.2 Penaeus monodon | reverse complement strand
GTGGGAGGCAAGAGAGGAAGGGGGGGGTGTGCATGGAGAGAGACGTCGGGCAAAGGTGAAGAGCGGAGAGGAGTATGCAATCAAAGAGAAAGCAGATACAGACAACAAAGTAGAAACGGAACGAAAGTCAAATCGACAAAAACATCCATCACTAAATCTCACAGGAATTTAATAAAAGGAAAAAATCGACATTTCTCAAAAACCGTATCTTTCCTAGAGACTTTGATGAGATAATGTTTAAAGAAGCAAAAAGACCAGATTCCTCGGAGTAAGGACAAAGACAGGGTGCTTTTTTTTTTTTCCGTAAAAACATGTAATAAATATATATAAGGCGTTTAAAATTTTCAATCTAATATTGAATAAGAAAAGCAATTTTGGGGTGTGTGTGGTGTGATGGGATTGTTGTGG
>NC_051404.1:16323438-16324929 GCF_015228065.2 Penaeus monodon | reverse complement strand
AACAAGCTTTATAACATTCAGCTCAAAATTCGCTTGGCTGTTGTTTTTCAAAGCAACCTATGTTGATTTTGTAACGAATTTTGTTGCCTTTATAAAGCATGCTATATTTCTCTATTTTTCCCTTAATTCATTTATTCATTCAGTTTTATATGAATGAATAAATGAAAATATATCTGGCTATGTTAGGTTTGAGATTTATTTACGTTATCTGATCGGATGTTATTTATATAGCGAAATCGACAGCAATTTTGCCTGTTTCGAAGCTGCGGCAGAAGTCGCTAATATTGAGTTACCTGCCGCTTGCAAATGCATTGTCACATTGCAAGGGAAGTATTGATGTTGTTCAGTTTAATGCCGTTGCTAGTATTGTTCATAATGTTTTGTTCATCGTTCTGCGCGCCATTTTCATTCTTGAAGTGGGTCAGTGGAAGGATGGGCGTTTTAATCCGTCTTTAGAATAATACTGACATGAATCCCTCGCTCGGGAATGCAGTTATTTCAGGCGACACGCTTATTTACATATTTTTGTGATTATTTTCGATTAGTAATGGCTAAATATATCATCGTCGTAGTTTAGACGTGTAGTATTGGATGTCACTTCTATAGGAACCATCTCAGGTTCCTGATAGGCCACGGTGAAAATAATGGCGCCAGCTCAGTTATCGAGGCACCGTAGTCGTTGATTGCCTTGGTAATTAAATGTCTTATCATCATTATAAAGGCACTCCGTTATTTCAGGTCGCACGCAAACCTGTGCATTTGTTTATGTTGACGTTATTATATCATGGTATTCCCATATTCACCATCATTCGCAGAATTCCCACATTCACCATCAGTGCCACTTTATACATGGCCGTCATGAGAGGAATGCCCAGGTAACGGAGGGACTAACATTTCCGCCCAGTCAATTATCGGAGCCGTTGAGTGATTTGATGAATATTGATGAATAAGTCATCTCACCCAAACCAAACAATATTCATTATTATCGTCACCACAGCCATCACCATCGTCACTATACCGACTGATAAACCCCGGTGAGGATAACATTTTAATTCTCGCGTCCGCACTCTCGCGCTAAGTGGACATTGGAAAAATTGCGAATTGTGCGCAGTTATTCATTCATTTTTGTATCCGTGTATCATCCTGCACCTAGACAAAATATGGAGAATGGGCCCACAGGTGATCTATTTTGCATTTCTGTGTCGTCCCCTCCTTTTATATTGCATTGTTTCTCCGTTTTTATTTACTTATTTATTTTCATATCGCTTCGTTTTCGTAAAACGTTTCCCTCTTTTGTTTTGCTCATTTGATACTTTCTCCTCTTTTTTTTTTCCTCGTATTTGATTTTTTATCCTGACTTTCATCACCGATCGCATACTTGGATGAGTTTTGGGCCGCAATTAAGCTCAAAGTTTGCTGGAAAGGGCATTTTTATGGCATTGTAACACCGCGGCTTAAAAGCCTCGGGTTCATTATGGGAATCGAAGGGAA
>NC_051404.1:16322530-16322713 GCF_015228065.2 Penaeus monodon | reverse complement strand
TTTTCATTTTCTCACCAATATCATTAGTCTTTCATGCATTTTCCCCGGCAGCCGACGTCAAGAAACCCATATATTCAGCAACACGTCGGCTATAAATTCAGTGCCAAAGGGATTGTATGAGAGGCAACGTCTTGTGGATGTCTTGGGCAATTGCAGGAAGACCCGCGGGTGCTAATGAGGTGG
>NC_051404.1:16321425-16322122 GCF_015228065.2 Penaeus monodon | reverse complement strand
GAACGATGGAGGGGTAAAACAGACGGGGGAATTTACTGATATTTTTATTTACATATTTATTTATCTTTTCTTCAGTTCTCCAGTTTCATTTCTTTTTCTTCAACATTTGGACTTGTGCCGCTTCCTTACCTGGAATCTGTCCTGGATACCAAGTGATGTTTTACTCTCTTTTCCCCTCACTCTTCTCTCATTTCTCCGCCTCTGCCCTTCTTCCTCTTCCTTTCTCTGCCTCCTTATTGACTTTATCCCTTTCCTTCTCTTATTTTTCACCGGTCCCCTTTCTTTCCTTCCTCCTTCCTCCTTACTCTTCCTCATTCACCTTCTTCTCTCTCCCCCCTCTCTCCTCTATCCTTTCTGAACCCTCTACTCTTTTCTTTCTACCTTCATTTCTTTCCCATTCTTTCTCGCCTCTTCCCTCGTTCTTCTCCTCCGTTCCTCCTTTTCCCTTCGTTTCTACCTTTCTCTTTCCCCTTTCCTCTCCTCTTTCCCTCATCCCCTTCCCCATTCCTCCTCTCCTTTTCCTCTCCGCCAATGCTCCCACTTTTTCTCCTCTTCCCATTATCCTCTTCCTCTCTCTTCTCCCCCTTTCGTTTTCCTTCATCCACTTCTTTCTCAGTTCCGTCTCTCCTTTTCGTTCCCCCATTCCGCCTCTCCTCTCCCATTTCCCCATTCACCTTTTCTTTCCCTTATCCTACTT
>NC_051404.1:16320526-16320975 GCF_015228065.2 Penaeus monodon | reverse complement strand
GGGGGGGGTCTTCTTGCCCTCTTCCTTTTATGGAGATTTTCTTTGCCCTTTCTCCTTTTCTAACTCCGAAATCATGCTTAAATTTCTTCTCTTTTCTTCTTGTGCAATATTCACACCGTCTACGATTATTCATTTAATTCCTTTTCTTCTCCTTCGTAGTTTTTCCTTTTTTTCTTGTATTTCGCCTGATTTTTTTCTCTCTTCTCTCTTTGTTCCCTCACATTTTATTCCCTTAAACCCTCATTTTTTTTACATCTCTCTCGCCTTCTCTTTCTTTTTAGTTACTCTTTCACACTTTCTGCGTCTTCACTTTTTCTCTCACCTTCTCTCTCACATTTTCTTCATTTTCCTCTCTTTCTCGCCCAAACCCTCTCTCACATTTTCATTTTCCTCTCTTTCTCTCTCAAACCCTCTTTCTCAATTACCTCGTTTTCTCTTACTTTCTCCAC
>NC_051404.1:16320317-16320471 GCF_015228065.2 Penaeus monodon | reverse complement strand
CATCTCTCCTTAACCCTCTTTCGCTATGATCCCCTTCGAGGAGGCGTTGCTCACAGTCCCATTGTGAAATAACATGTTGCTTGAATAATTAACAAAAAAACCGACGCGCTTATTCTTTGCGCCTGCACTTGTCTATGGATGTTTGTGTTTTTTG
>NC_051404.1:16319657-16319782 GCF_015228065.2 Penaeus monodon | reverse complement strand
TCAGAGGATAGACATTTCGTAATCCCTCACCTGTAATTCCTATCTTTATTCGCTCCTCTGCCTCATACTTCTACCGCGGTTCAAAGAAATCCGTAGAGAATATCTGTGCGTGAACATTCAAAAAC
>NC_051404.1:16319437-16319612 GCF_015228065.2 Penaeus monodon | reverse complement strand
GCCAAAGCAAACGCACGAAGTTTGTCCCATTGTGTCGTTGGTTAGAAGTTACTGTGTGATCGAACGCGGCCTTTGATCGCTCGTTGCAAGGGAGCAAGTTGCAAAGGAAACAGCTTGCAGGAGGATTCGCTTCTCGGGATGCCGATGTTTGGTTTTCCTCGATGGTTGGGTGATT
>NC_051404.1:16319325-16319413 GCF_015228065.2 Penaeus monodon | reverse complement strand
GGTCGGGTACTTCGTCTTCTTGGATACTCGGTTTGTTTGCCTTGTGGATGGCGTGTTTTTGTTTCGTTCTTTTCCTCCCCCCCCCCCC
>NC_051404.1:16318670-16318905 GCF_015228065.2 Penaeus monodon | reverse complement strand
CCACTACTGATGCATGAACACATGCATGCTCTCCCCGGCCCCAATCCTAAAGGAACAGCGGACAAGCAAACGCGCGCCGCGCCGGCCAGCACGAGTGGGTTGGGGCCTATTGATCCCTCTCCGCCGCCCGCCCGCACACCTGTCCCGCTCCGTCTCTCGCTTTGCACCTGTCTTCGGCTTTTGGGCACAGGTGCATCCCGGGCTCTGCTCCCCACGGGATGGATTGAATCTGCCC
>NC_051404.1:16317424-16318594 GCF_015228065.2 Penaeus monodon | reverse complement strand
GGCGGGGGAGGGGGGTGTATGTTTAGATTTTTTTTTAGTTTCGTGAACAAATCGTTATTTTGGATTTTTATCCTTGGATAAGTGCATTTATAATTTGTTTTTCTTTTTTAGGGGCATGCATGTGATTACCTTTCTATATCTGTTGAAACCGATTTGGATCTGTTTTCCACTTGTTTGCGTCTGTTAAGTACCTGTTTATAATCGTTATCTTTTTTCAGTTCTTTGCTCCTGCTTGTTTCACACCTTTTCACTCGTGAATCTATTTCATTCATCTGTTGATCTCTGTTTGATTCTATATTCTACTTATCAGTCTTAAAAGCTGTCTATCTCTAAATGACAGTAAAATTCTTTTTCTATCTGTTTTCTGTGTATATGTCTTCTTCATTATCGACATCTCTATCTATATTTCTCTACTGCATATCTCATGTGTGACATGTTTTCGTTACCTGTCCATACAGCTCTGTCTCGATATACGTGACTTCTGCAATAAATTCACACAGATAGGCTTATCGATCACAGACACAGTAATCTGTTTTACATTTTAAAATTTCAATATTTTTTCAATGCTTGCATAATACATTGTGTTTCTAGCTGACTTGTCAATATATAGAAAGACTGTATTTAGATGTAATTTATTATCTATTTTAACATTTTACGTGTGGGTATTTGCACCATTTACCTAAAATAATTCAATATCTGGTATCTTATGGTTTCTATAAGGTATTTAGATTTAATTTACAGTCTTATTTGTGTTTACGGCTTTAGAAGGTAGAATTATACCAGTGTATATCAGAACCTTCCATATGAATATAGAATATCATCTTGAATATCTCTTATGCTTGGATCTACCGGAATGTTATATTTTAACTTAGATAATGTTCAGTTGGAAGACTGAATCTACTGAATCTACCAGAATGTTACATTCTTGTGTAAAGCGTTTAATGTATACTTAGATAATGTTCAGTTGGAAGACTGAATCTACACACATTACTGAAGTACACATAAACTAACACACACGTCACTTCAAAGAGGTATGAATGCTTAACTCAAACAAACAAACACAGTGTTCTTCTACAAAAAGGGTGGGGTGGGGGGTGGGTTAATAAAGTCAGCCACACGGAAACGAGTAAATATACAAACAAAACATCGTTTTCATGCTTGAATAGGTCA
>NC_051404.1:16317252-16317382 GCF_015228065.2 Penaeus monodon | reverse complement strand
AACTATCAGACAAACAGCCTTCTCTTATCTGAACGGACAAACAAATAAACAACAAAAGGGGAGAGGAAAAGGGATAGAAAGAGGAGCAAAGGATCAAGACACAAATAGTAAACATCCTTCTAGAGTGTAC
>NC_051404.1:16316924-16317012 GCF_015228065.2 Penaeus monodon | reverse complement strand
ATCTTTTTTCTGCATTTGTCTAACAAACAAATTTCTACGCAAACAGAGAGGAGGGAGAGCGAAATGGACAAACCATCCTTACATATAC
>NC_051404.1:16316583-16316714 GCF_015228065.2 Penaeus monodon | reverse complement strand
GTCAGTTCACCTGTAATTAAAATCCTACCCCATTGGAGTCATTATGAGCGAATCGGATTGCGAAAGAACGGTCGATTGGGTGTTGTTATTGCGGTTGTAGTTTTAGCCGGGTTAAATTGTGGTTGGTCTCT
>NC_051404.1:16316220-16316333 GCF_015228065.2 Penaeus monodon | reverse complement strand
GATTAAGAAAATGTCGAATAGGAACGTCCATGGATCCTTACGCCTACATTTATAAGAGTACAATTTATAAAACCTAATTTAAATTCATATTTTCAGACTCAATTTCCTTGGAC
>NC_051404.1:16315541-16316176 GCF_015228065.2 Penaeus monodon | reverse complement strand
TACTGATAATCATGAGTTGTTAAATAATTTTGATTCTGATTCTGATGGTTTCAGTTATATTTTGTTAGAATCATCATAATTGATAAATGATTATTAAATTATGTATTTAATTTCGATGATATTAATAAATCCAGTTTACACTTTTATTTGTATTTCCTACAACTAATTATTTCATTTCATTTAAACTCTCTTATCTGTAACAAAGATACCAAGAAATTAATGATTTTATTTCATGCTGTCTTATTTGTTACAAAGATATCATTAAACTTATTTTTTTTTCACAGGAATTTATAATGAACATCTCATATTTATCACAAATTCGCTCGCATGAAACTGATATTAGCACGCATTCAATATTCCACAGACAATTAATTTTCACTTTTGATTTTTTCCTCATTACGAAAATGGAACTGCAATGTACACAGGGGTAAAAAAAAAAGAGCAGCTGTTCCATATCACTTTCTGCATCATAGTGCAATATCTCGTTCACCTGCTTCTTTTGTTACGTTGCAGAGCGCAATTGCTAAAACCCAGTGCGGGATATTTGTCGTTGAGTGACGTCAGAATATCCGTTCGGAAGTTTTCGCTCTTTGTTTGTTTATCACTGTTATTGTTAATGTTATTATCATCACTTG
>NC_051404.1:16315320-16315473 GCF_015228065.2 Penaeus monodon | reverse complement strand
GTTAAGTTAATGTTAAGTTAAAGTATATTGATATAATATTAGAGTATTAATATTATGTTATCATTAATATAATAATAATATAATAGATATTTAATATAGTTATTATCATTATATATGTATATTATCATTATTATGTATATAATACATTATTAT
>NC_051404.1:16315125-16315201 GCF_015228065.2 Penaeus monodon | reverse complement strand
TATTATTGTCATCATTATTGATAATATTATTATAATTATATATATATATATATAAGAGAGAAGGTTTGATTTTATC
>NC_051404.1:16314799-16314918 GCF_015228065.2 Penaeus monodon | reverse complement strand
ACAAAATATATATATATATTATATATATCTTATATAATGGTATTATAATACTTATATTATATATTATATATATAATCATCATCCATCAACATTTCATTATCATATGTATATTTATAATG
>NC_051404.1:16314342-16314671 GCF_015228065.2 Penaeus monodon | reverse complement strand
GCCCATTATAAAATAAAATTATTTAGATTATCGAATTATTAGCGCTGTGGTAATCACTTTCTCGCCACAGCAAACCTAATATTAATGAGGTCTCTGTGGGAGGCGGGGCTGTAAATCACCGTTATATGACCGTGTAAATGCAAAGGCACCATTAATTCCGTGTTGTCGACTGGAGATTTATACAGGTGAAGGGAACGTGCATCATAATAATTCCGGCTTGCGTTTCCGCGATGAGGTAGGATTTAATGGGAATATAGGAGGTAATGTGCACTATAGGAGTTAATATTGGAGGTGATGTGTAATATAGGAAGTAATGTGTAGCAGAGGAG
>NC_051404.1:16314216-16314306 GCF_015228065.2 Penaeus monodon | reverse complement strand
GAAATAGGAGGTTATGGCGTGGGTATATGATGCGTTGCGAATATAGGCCTATATGGGTAAGATATTGGGCATGAGTGAATTATGTTTTTT
>NC_051404.1:16313591-16313791 GCF_015228065.2 Penaeus monodon | reverse complement strand
GGCTATAGAAATCTACTACTGGCTAGTGGTATCAATATATAGGTTAGCTGCAATAGTGTTTGTTGTTATTCTTGCTATTTACTCATCTGTTAAAGCATTTCCTGTGTATTGCTCAGCCTCTGTAGCGCAGGATCTTTATATAGGCTTTATCAGTATCTGTCCTTGTTCATTTATACATTTACAGCTTTGCTTGTGGGAGC
>NC_051404.1:16313080-16313279 GCF_015228065.2 Penaeus monodon | reverse complement strand
GAACACTCATCTTCATCAAGTATGTCAGCTGTATGATATGTAGCTAATTTTCTCCTTCTCTCTCAATTCGTAGGTACGTCGCGACCAGAACAAGGTGAGTGTCATTCAGCTTATTGTACTTAGCATACATGCATACACTACACACATAACTTGAATACATGTATAAACACAACATCAATATGACTTCAATAATACACCC
>NC_051404.1:16312001-16313011 GCF_015228065.2 Penaeus monodon | reverse complement strand
CATACATACACAGATTTCGTAAGCACAGCATACAAGCATTTAATTGGATGATGATAATGTGATATGAGGATAAATAGATTATAAATAATGATATAACATCAATATAGGGATCGAATAATAATAATGAGAATGAGCTTGATAGAAGTACATCCCTAAAGTGCTTGCTTTTGGATTCAAAAACAAGTGTCTTGGCGTAAAGTCAGAAATAGTTACATATGCATGCAAGGTTAAAAAATATTGATAATTAGATGTATTATTAGTGTTTTAGAAGTATATAATGCTGGGTGAAGGTAGTGCTAAAGCGTGAATTACACAAACATTCTCGATTATTTTCTTTTCCAAATATTTCATTACAACATCTCTATATTTAGAGAAGGAAATAATTAATCTTATAAATAGATAAGCATTCTCACACACACAAAAAGTATTAAGCACTACATAAAATCAGGCTTGAATTGTGTAAATGATTAAAATTAGTACAACATTTAAGAATTTGATCCTGTTAAGCAATGCATCGATCTGTTGAAGAAATCACGTCCATCGAAGGGTTTCAGTTATTTTTATTTTATTTATCACTTTTTCCTTTTTTCAATCTATTGCCTCTTCTCGCATATGTCTTAAGATCATTCTTCATTATTTCCTTTCCTCCTTTATTGCCTCTTCTCGCATATGTCTTAAGATCATTCTTCATTATTTCCTTTCCTCCCTTTATTGCCTCTTCTCGCATATGTCTTAAGATATTCTTCATTATTTCCTTTCTCCCTTTATTGCCTCTTCTCACGTATGTCTTAAGATCATTCTTCATTATTTTCTTTCTCCCTTTATTGCCTCTTCTCGCATATGTCTTGCGATTTTTTCTTGTTCCTTGACAGCCGTCCTTGTCACAACGTTAAGGTTAATGCACCAGAGATGACTGTGAAAGGGACCTCGACTTTTTTTCGCCATTGCGGGTGGAAACTTTGGCATCCTGGCACTTTGGAGTAATTAGGGGCTCGATTTTTTTTAAAAGA
>NC_051404.1:16311335-16311794 GCF_015228065.2 Penaeus monodon | reverse complement strand
CCCCACTATCTCTTAACAGCCCTTTGTCTCTCTTTTTTTCTTTTCTCTCCTCCTCCTTTTCCCGGGAGGATTCATAATTAAAAGAGAAGTGGCGATTTGGAATGTCTGCGGGTCCTTTTATTATATATTGCTTATTGGTGTTCATATTTTGGAGATAATATTACAGTAAACGTATGTCTGGGTATGTGGGTTTGATTGTTAGTGTGTTGTGTGTGTTTGCGTCGCATTTGCAGATACATGTAGACGCACGCATGTGTACGCCTGTAAGTGTGAATATATATATGCATTTCCATATTTACAAATACACGTTTTTTTCATATCTATGCATGTTTGGCGACGCCCCCCCCCCCCCGTCAGCCATCATGCACGTTTTTCCATCAACCTGAGAGGCCCAAAAGCTCACATCGAAGGACCATCTTTCAAGCTTTTTCCTCTTGCATGAACTCATAGAGGGTTGCA
>NC_051404.1:16310334-16310467 GCF_015228065.2 Penaeus monodon | reverse complement strand
TACAAAGTAATTTTGTCTCTGTACAAACTTTCACGGAAGGGCAATAAGAGAAAGAGAAAACATTAAAAAAGGGAAACCGAGAAATTGCGCCCCCGGGTTACACTTCGGAAATCAATTAAAAAGTTGTGACATT
>NC_051404.1:16309904-16310026 GCF_015228065.2 Penaeus monodon | reverse complement strand
TTTTTTCAGATGTTACTGATAAGCGGCCATGTGCAGACGGCTCCCTCCCGCCTCAGGGAATTGAAATTTTCAGCCAAAGGTAATTTTCTAAGGCTGCGGTATTGAGGAACTTGTTTTCGGCT
>NC_051404.1:16308807-16309539 GCF_015228065.2 Penaeus monodon | reverse complement strand
GAATGGGGGGGGGAGGGAAGGGGAGAAGGAGGAGGTAATGGAGGGCGTATAAGGGCGTTGGTGGAGGTGGACAGAAAGGGAAGGGGAAAAGTGGAGATGAAGAGAGAGGATAAGAGGGGGGAGGAGGGGGGATGGAGAGGGGGTATGGTGGAGGGGTTGTGGACTTGGTGCAGGTGGAAATGAGGTAATGGAGTTGAGAGGGAAGGAAGCTATTGGGGAAAGATTCGGGAGTGGGGTGTTGGGGAGGAGGGGGAGGAGACGGAGGAATGACGGTTAAAGAAGAGGGGATGTGCAGAGGGAAGGGGGGATGAAGTGGAGAGGTAAGTGGATGGAGGGGGGAAGGGAGGGGAGGAAGAGGTGGGGGAGGAAAGGGTGGGGAGGAGAGACGAGGAGGAAAGGGTGGGGGAGGAAAGGGTGGGGGAGGGGAGAACAGATTAGAACAGATATCTCCCAGGAGGGGATTGAATGGGGCGAACCTCAGCCCGATTTCATTTCTTGAGGTTATTTATTTTTTGCCTCGATTGATCCTCACGCGACCCCCCCCCTTCACCCCCGACCTTCCCTTATCTCCCATAATCCTTACCCCCTTCTCCCCCCCCCCCCCCAGGCCATAACGCACCTAGTCGCACTGATGGAATTTGCGGAGGAAGTTTGCGAATGTGAAGAGGAACCGATTTTTGAATTGGTGCTGATTTACGGTGCAGTTTGCTAGCTCTGGGTGTATGAAATGCA
>NC_051404.1:16306566-16306641 GCF_015228065.2 Penaeus monodon | reverse complement strand
TCACACACACACGCATGGAGGAATGAGGGAACGCTAGAAAAAAAACCAGACTACCAGAAATCTCGACAGTTATAA
>NC_051404.1:16305522-16305675 GCF_015228065.2 Penaeus monodon | reverse complement strand
GTTGAGAAAAATGGTTGGTCGGAGAGGGCCGCCCGCCCCGAGGCATGTACCACCACTTGCCTTTGTCACAGCGCACAGGAGGAGAAGAACCGTGTGATAAAGAAAAGGAATGAAAGAATTCGTTTGACAAATATTGGGGGAGGAAAGGACACG
>NC_051404.1:16305163-16305396 GCF_015228065.2 Penaeus monodon | reverse complement strand
CATCCGATTTATAAACAAATCACAAAGCATAATGCTGAGCTTAGTTTAATGTAGGCCGTACATATAAAGCTCCCCGTGTTTACCCAGATCTTTGTACCTTTCTAAGATTTTATGAGACGCGTCCCGGATGCACTGTAGCTTACCTGGCCGGGAGGGGGGAGGGGGAGGTTAAAATCCAGGTACAATGGCCACCTGAGGCCTTGGAGAGGCTGAAGAGTTTGGGGTCGGGTACG
>NC_051404.1:16304665-16304976 GCF_015228065.2 Penaeus monodon | reverse complement strand
TACTATCATCTATTCTATCTATTCTTATCTATATTTCTTATCTTATATCATTCTCGATCTATCTTCATTTATTATCTATCTATACTATTCTTCATCTCTTCTCTCTTCTACTCTTTTCTACTTATTGTATGTAGTGTTCTTCTCTCTCTGTTTTTGCTCTCTCATATCTCGTTCTTTCATTCTCTCTTTCTGTCATGTTCTTCTCTGTCTGTCTCTCTTTCGTCTGCTCTCTCGTCTTTGTTTCTGTTTGTGTTGTTGTTTTCTTTCCCACTCTCTCCCCCCCCCCCCCTCCCCTTTTGTGTGTGTGTGAC
>NC_051404.1:16304244-16304487 GCF_015228065.2 Penaeus monodon | reverse complement strand
GCTCTCCCTACAAAACAGTGACAGTGACTGTAGTTTTGTGTATGTAAACATGCATGTGGCACTGATAGTAATGAACGAATCGTAAAATATAAATCACAAATTATAATAATCACAGAATTCCCCCATTTTTTATCATGATCACAAGTTTGACTTGTATGAGAAAAATAAAAAGCGATGTACATTTTTTTTTCCGTTGGACAAGAAATGATAAATGAGATGGAACGAAAGCTGAAGATTAATGCA
>NC_051404.1:16303819-16304196 GCF_015228065.2 Penaeus monodon | reverse complement strand
AGGGACATATATTTTTTTTTACCACGGGAGAACGGGGAGTGATGATAACAACAATAAGAAACATATATTTTTCTCTATTTGCTACGGGGGTGATAAGATCCAGCAAATAAATCAAAATACCGATTAATTCACAAAAACAAGTTCCCTCTGTGGAATAAACAATGAATAAAGAATGAGAATAACGAAAGTAACTTAACTTTCCGTTTCTTTTCGGTTTACGTGAGAACAAGGAATGGGAAATGAAGTAGGTGATCACACGCGTCACAGATGAGTCATTAACGTCGTGTAAAAAAGTTGATTGTCTCTGGAGATGAGGAGGCTGCGCAGATTGGCTCCTGATAGCATCTTTTTGCATGATGGAAAGACCTCCTCTTGAT
>NC_051404.1:16302917-16303292 GCF_015228065.2 Penaeus monodon | reverse complement strand
ATTGAAACTACAATTAAAGACTATTTTGAATATATATCTGTTTTACGTTCTTTACATATTTACTTTGAGATCTTGATTACGGTTCAGATTTGTATATATTCAATGTCTGAATCCTCTTAATTTGACAATATGAAGGGGATAAACAAATACTTTTTTCCCTTCACGATATATTCAAAAGAAAAAAAAATGTCACCGGCATTTTCAGATGTCCAGTTCGTCTTGTAGTCCAGCGCTGTGTAGTGTCGCTGCCTGCCGGATACACCTCAAGCAGCTTCGTCATGCAAATAAAAAGCGTGTGAAAGAAGGGAGTTTTACATAGCGGTAATTACTTGTATAAGAAGTTATAATTGATTAATAATTAAAATCTGATATATC
>NC_051404.1:16302510-16302652 GCF_015228065.2 Penaeus monodon | reverse complement strand
GTCTGTTCGCTTGTTATATTTTACACCTGAAGTCTCTTCAATTTGATGTAAAGTGGACATATTATGCCTCGTGTCATATTCCATGAGTAAAATGGGGTGGTAACTGACAACATAGATATTAAAGAACGACACACATCTTTCT
>NC_051404.1:16302240-16302459 GCF_015228065.2 Penaeus monodon | reverse complement strand
CATTCATTATTGACACGACTATCCGAGGGAGAAGAATAAGAAGGGAGTTAGGTAGGGAAGGAGAAAGGGATGGGGAGAGGGAGAAGGGGAGAGGAAGGGGGTGTAAAGGGAAAATGGGAGTGAAGGAGGTGGGAAAGTTTAAGGAGGAAGAGGACGGAAGTTCAAGGGGCAGGTGTACCATTTAAGGCAGAAAGGGTGGACTGAATTTAAGGAAACTTT
>NC_051404.1:16301268-16301401 GCF_015228065.2 Penaeus monodon | reverse complement strand
TAATCTATCTCTCTAGCTATTATCTCTCGTCAATAAGATGAAACTGTTTGGATATTTTTCTGATATGTATGTTATGAATAATATTTTGGAGATATACATGATATATACAATACATAGAATATATGTATGACTT
>NC_051404.1:16300983-16301116 GCF_015228065.2 Penaeus monodon | reverse complement strand
GAGGGAGGGAGGACGGAAGAGAGGAAGAGAAAGAACAGATTGAACCAGACTGGGCCTACAAGCGCCCGAAAAATAACGGGGGTCAACTTGGAGAACACGAGACAAGGACACGCAAGCAGAAGACAAATGGCAG
>NC_051404.1:16300062-16300199 GCF_015228065.2 Penaeus monodon | reverse complement strand
TGTGGTCAGAGGAAACCGTGACATGTCAATATGAAAGAAAAAAAATTGAACCGCTGAATCTTGGCTGAGACAGTCATGAGTGAAGACAAGTGGCAATTTCCATTTTGAACGGAGGGACGACGAGGGGAAAGGAAGCG
>NC_051404.1:16299728-16299889 GCF_015228065.2 Penaeus monodon | reverse complement strand
GATGGCAATGAGTGTTTAAAAAAGATGAAAAAATAGTAGAAGATAAACGGGAAATAGGAAATACAAGGAGGGAATAAAACCCTGAGAAACGAATTAAAAGGGGTTACACGGCTAAGTGGATAAAGCTATATAAAATCGGAACTGCAGTGAAGAAATCAGGA
>NC_051404.1:16299127-16299681 GCF_015228065.2 Penaeus monodon | reverse complement strand
AAGAGACAGACAGACAAATGAACAATGACGGAGACAGAAAATACAGTTAACAATAACAAACACAAGTAAATCCAAAAATATACATACTGCGGCGAAAAAAGGGAAAGAAAATACCAAGAAATGGCTCTATTTTTAGCAAGTTTAAGATCAAAGAAAACAGGACCTGAATCTCCCTCTCTTGTGTTGTAGTTGGAGTTAATGTTGTGTCAAGCGCATCAAGCGGTTAAGGTGAGTGGAGTAAGGGGAAAGAGGGGTGTGGGAGGGAAGGGGGAAGGAGTGGGTGTAGGGGAGGGAGTGGAGGAAGGGGAGGGGGAAGGGGAAATAGCGGATTGAGTGGAAGAAGAGGAAGGAGGGGAGGGAGGGGAGGGGAAGGGAAAGGGGAAATAGTGGATTGAGTGGAAGAAGAGGGAGGAGTGGAGGGAGGGGAAGAGAAGGATGGAGTGGAAAGTAGTGGAAAGGTGGAAGGAAGGAAGGGAGGAGGAACTGGAATGGAGTGGAGAGATGGCGGGAGGGGGGAGAAAGGAGAAGAATGAATAACGAAGAAGAGTTGGATG
>NC_051404.1:16298859-16299036 GCF_015228065.2 Penaeus monodon | reverse complement strand
CAGGTATTGTACAAGGAAAAGAAAGATCATAAGTGGGGATTAAGGAGGAGCTGCGAGCGAGAGGAGGCGGGGGGGGGTCGAAGGGGAATGGTTCTTCCTTGGTGCAGAAGGAAAACCGGGCAAAGGAAAGAACGGGGTGTAAATGTCAAACAAGAGAGAGAACATACAACTGAGATA
>NC_051404.1:16298726-16298834 GCF_015228065.2 Penaeus monodon | reverse complement strand
ATTAGAAGAACAACGACAATAGAGCCATTTCGAGCAGTTCAGGAAATCTCGGGAAAACTACAGAAGGAAGAAATAGAAAGGAACCTCGGGGAAAATGGCCAATAAGAG
>NC_051404.1:16298469-16298669 GCF_015228065.2 Penaeus monodon | reverse complement strand
TTAGTCAGTGAAAGAGAGGACACGGAAAATCCTCTTAGCTGATCAGAGATGGGGACAAGGCTAGTGAAATTGGCCGATTGCTCATGATTACTCATTTTCGTTTGGATATTTCAGTTTGACTAATATCTTTTTTTAATGCTATTTTGTAGCTAAATGTATTTTGTGCGCTATTTTTTCTTTTCTTTTTTCCTTTCAATTTG
>NC_051404.1:16298092-16298299 GCF_015228065.2 Penaeus monodon | reverse complement strand
TGCTTTATCGTGCATGTCAAGAGTATGTGTGATCATGAATTGGTACCATAAATGCACTATCTATGATCTATGACGTCACTATGACAGCCACACCAAAAGCCGTTATCCCTCGGGCAGTTTCGTTCGCTTGTCTGTCTGCTTGATTGTCTATATAATTTATTGCTTTGTTAGTTTGTCCATTGGGTTTTGCGGTGCCAGTGATCCCAT
>NC_051404.1:16297572-16297869 GCF_015228065.2 Penaeus monodon | reverse complement strand
AGCGCAGTATTTGGACGAAAGTCGCTGTGATTCGAGGCTTCTCCAGCTTGACCCAGTTTGCAAGCTCATGCAACATCCTTTGCAAATTTACGAGAGAGAGATTAATGCAATCGAGTTTGTTGCAATGAGGCCAGGAATAAACGTCGTGTACGTGGTCCGGACTCGATGTTGTTCTTATACGCTTATGTTGCATGCTTTGGGCCCCTGTTGCAAGATGGGGACAAGAGAGATTGAATGTTGCTTTGCAGTCTTTAACGGAGACATTTTCAAACGTTTTTCAGGTGATTCTACTGTAGG
>NC_051404.1:16296955-16297268 GCF_015228065.2 Penaeus monodon | reverse complement strand
TGCCAAAAGAAATTTTGAAAAGGAGGGCTGAATTTGATCAGATCCATTTGAAAACGGCCGTCGTCCCATCTGGCATCTGAAGAACAACGGGTTTGCCATCCGCGAATTAACGATCGTAATTAGTTAACGTGAACTGCGAAAGCTTATCAAATGCGTGTGGAATCGAGAGAACCGAATGAATGGTCGAATAAAAGATAATAGATGGGACACGGAGTGGACATTTCGAGATTATTCGAACTACGGAACACGGCTCGGCAGTATCTGAACGAATTTCGCGCGCAAATTGTTCTCTATTTCTCACATGTTGATACTG
>NC_051404.1:16296620-16296756 GCF_015228065.2 Penaeus monodon | reverse complement strand
ATGCGTCTTCCGAAGTTATTCACAGGAACGTAAAGTTGAACAAAAATAATAACAAATGGAGGCCAACTTTCTCATACTGAAGTGAATCACCATCTTGGCTTGCCAGACACTCTGCATTCGCCTGAAGGTCCGACCA
>NC_051404.1:16295235-16295934 GCF_015228065.2 Penaeus monodon | reverse complement strand
TGAGTAATGGTGTATGTACCTGTTTGTATGAGCGTGTACATCCGCAGGGTTTACCCGCGGTGCCGAGAGAGAGCAATAATTACTGTTGCAAATGGCATCAAAGTCAATACAAGATGTCTTAGACAGGGACTTAGTGGGGGCATTGGAGCAGGGTTACGAGGAGGGAACAAGGGAGGGAGAATACAAGGAGGGAACGAGGAAGGGGGCAGTACGAGGAGGGAGCAAGATAAGGGAGAGTACAAGAATGGAGGAAATAAGGATGAATAATGGAAGGGAATGGTTGAGTAAGGAAGGAGCAAAGAAGGGGTATGGGAAGGGAAGGGTGGAGAACGAGACGAAGGAGGAAGAGAAGGGGGAATGCGAAAGAAGGAAAGGAAGAGAAAAGAGCAAGGGAAGAAGAAGGGTGGAAGGTAGAGAATGAAGAAGAGAAGACGAAGAGAGAGAGAGAGAAAAAAACAAGCAATGGGAGAAGAATGGGACGAAAGAGGGAGAAGGAAAGAGACAGCGATAGGGGAGATGAGAGAGGAGTGGGGGAAGAGCTCGAAAATGATGTCCGTAACTGATGTGCTTATTTTAGCAGTTATGGTGTGGACAACATTATCTTTTTCACGTGATTGCAATTCACGACTTTTTCCTTTCTATTTTCGGTCGGTACTTGAGACTGAGGTTGGATTTGTGGATTTTTGTGACGCAGATGCT
>NC_051404.1:16294277-16294875 GCF_015228065.2 Penaeus monodon | reverse complement strand
GGTAGCCATTGTCTTTATAATCTGCGTGACGTCATACCGTCGTCGCACACCGTTCGTGGAAGTTGTCGTTTGTATCGAATTCCCGCCCGTTTGCATAACATTACAGTCGGATTTGCGCCTTCATTTGTCTATTTTTCTGCATCTATTTTTCCCGCCGGACTTGGGTGTGTGCAATTTTGTCCGGTTTATTTGCTCTTGTCATTCCCGGTGTTTGCGTGCGCTGGCCTTGCGCATTCGGCTTTTCATTTGTTTTTTTTTCGCCCGCCTTTCCCGCGCTTTCTCTTTTCGCACCGGCTTTCAATTCGGTTAATTTGCGTCCTCTGTTGACCATTCGTTAATTCGTTGTGATTTTGTTCTGTTTTCTTTGTTAGTTTTGTTGGTTTGTTTATGTGTTCATTTTTGCTTTGGTGATTGCGGTTTGTTCGCAGCGCAATATTCAATTTCGTGAGCGCGCCAGATTGCTTATTTCCCTCGCAAGAATCCATAACAACGAACAGTTTGCTGTTATTGTTTATTTGTTTATATTTTTCATATGCGAATGATGTTTGTTTTGATGCTGTTTCCGCTATATGGTCGAAAGTTTATTCAGTTCAATAAT
>NC_051404.1:16293854-16294001 GCF_015228065.2 Penaeus monodon | reverse complement strand
TGTCCCAATATAATTAACAGCCATCAAAGCGCATCGAGAAAAAGATTAGAAATTATCAAACATTGAAAAAAGAAATCAAAGATAAATTTTCCATCAAAGATTCTTCTAGAATATATCCCAGACTTGGTAAGACTCCAAGGGCGAAAA
>NC_051404.1:16292901-16293479 GCF_015228065.2 Penaeus monodon | reverse complement strand
GTGATTTTCCCCTACTCTCTTACAATTTCAGTCGCTCTAATTCTATACCTGAGCGTTTTACTCAGTC
Source organism: Penaeus monodon (assembly GCF_015228065.2). Classification (NCBI taxonomy): domain Eukaryota; kingdom Metazoa; phylum Arthropoda; class Malacostraca; order Decapoda; family Penaeidae; genus Penaeus; species Penaeus monodon. The sequence continues at coordinate 16,293,412 of NC_051404.1, read as the reverse complement.
ATGATTAAACCTCATCTCATAAGGTTATATAACTTTTTTTCTGCTTTTTATTTCTTTCCCCAGACTTTCTTCGTTGATTACCCCCTTAATACCCCCCCCTCCACCATCTTCCGGAAATTACGTCATTCTTTCCACTCACCTGTCTTGTTGCCTACGTAATTAGCTCATCAGCTGATTAACCAGGTGAGAGCCAGAGAGTGTTGTTTGTTTCGCCTAATTAATTGCTCCGGAAGTCATTAAGGAAGTAATTTAATAGGATTTGATCGTCTCACTAGGGATGTCTACTTTTCTATTTGTTTATGTAATTAGGGTGGTTTACCTCTGATGGATGTCTTTTTCTACCTTTCTACTTGATCGGGTGATGGTTATGATCAGTCGCTACCGTTGGTCTGGATTAATTAAATCATTATCGCCGTCGTACTCTTCACCGCTATCGCTCCTTCTTCACCATCATCGCGCCCCCACAATCACCATAAGCATCTCCACTGGGCTCCGAATATCGCGGGTTTCA
>NC_051404.1:16287937-16288380 GCF_015228065.2 Penaeus monodon | reverse complement strand
TAAACTGGCCAAGAGTAATTATCCGTAGTCCATTGTCTGTAGAACAAATACACAGAGACAGGTGAATCAGAGTACTTGTAACATATGTGTGTTACTCTCGGCCAGTTGCAATAATGTTACAGCAAAAGTCCGAGAGATACATTAATCAGCTCAGCAAACTGGGGGGAAGTTGGGGGGATGGGGTAAAGTATCAGTCGGGGAGGGGAGGGGGGTGAAAAAAGTATCAGGCGGGGAGGAGAGGGAGTTGAAAAAAGTGTCAGGTGGGTCGATGAGGGGAGGGGATGAAAAAATGTCATGCGGGGAGGGGAGGGAGGGGTGAAAAAAGTGTCAGGATTGGAAGGGAGAGAGGGATGAAGAAGTGTCAGGCCGGGTGAGAGGGAGGGATGAAAAAAAGTGTCAGGCCGGGAGTGGAGGGGTGGGGATGAAAAAAGTGTTAGCCGGGA
>NC_051404.1:16287472-16287896 GCF_015228065.2 Penaeus monodon | reverse complement strand
GTGGTAAAAAAAAGTGTCAGGAGGGGAGGGGGGTAAAAAAAAGTCAGGTGGGAAGGGGAGGGAGAGTGGTGGGGTCAGACAAGTTGAAACATTTGTCGAGTTTCGGGACAGGGGGTAAAACAGTTCATTTGCTCGAGTGTATTTTGAACCGCGGAGCAAGAGGCTCGGAGACAAACAACAGCGAGGTGATCGAACGGGTAAACATAAATCGTCTTAATGATTCTTGGTTGGGTTTAGCATTCAGGGGGAAGGGGGGGGGGTAGAAGGAGAGAGAGCTTAAATTGGTATTTCTCTAGTTGGAAGTGTTTGCGAACTACAGGAGTGATCATGCTGTGAAAAGGTTCTTTATCTCTCTCTCTCTGTCTGAATTGTTATATAAGTTTGATGAACATATGCAGTATATAGCATGGGTTATATCATATCG
>NC_051404.1:16287190-16287393 GCF_015228065.2 Penaeus monodon | reverse complement strand
TTCCTTTTCTCCTACTCCTTCCTTCCGTCCTTCTGCCCAACCTAACCCCCCACCAGTTATTCCTCTGACTTCTGAGAAATCCTTCAATGATTTCCGGCCTCCAAGTCCTGTTATGAGCTTACAGTCTGGGGTCATCCAAGAAATGTAGTTTTTTTTTTTTTGCCTTTAGCTCAGAAAATAGATAAATGGATAAATACATAAAC
>NC_051404.1:16286403-16286793 GCF_015228065.2 Penaeus monodon | reverse complement strand
GGCATTGAAACGATTCTGACGATAGTGATACGAGACGAACAAGAAAAGCGAAGGAAGGGGTTAAGCACAAACCCAGAAAGAGACAGAGACTTGCTAAATGTGAATGAGATGCAAAAGGAGGCAATATAAAACGTGATGACGTGTTTCTCTAAGGCCGTAAAGAATGGATCATCGTTTGCAATGTTGCAATGCAGAGGGATGTTTAGGGTCGACTTCAGCACAGATTTTATGACAGGTTCTCACGCGCTGTCGAGCCCGAGTCCGGCATTGAAAATAGTGCTGCAATGCTATGCAATCTCCGGCTGTAATCGACGTCCGGCTTCAACCTGGATGTATGTAAGGATATAATATGATAAAGATTACTCATGCGTACACACACGCGCGCGTGCG
>NC_051404.1:16286134-16286228 GCF_015228065.2 Penaeus monodon | reverse complement strand
AATTATTTCACTGGTATGTAACTGTTTGCCTGACAGGATTCCAGGCAAGATTCACCAGATATTTCAACGAACTAGTTTATCTCTTTTATATTTC
>NC_051404.1:16285257-16286071 GCF_015228065.2 Penaeus monodon | reverse complement strand
ATAGAGAGAGAGAGAGGGGGGGGGAGAGGTAAAGGCAAAGAAAAAAAAAAACAGTAGAGAGTGAGAGAAAAGCAGCAAGAGAAAGAGGCAGTCTACAAGGAGACAAAGGAGAATGACCGACAAACAAGGAGACAGACGAATCTACAATGACAGTTGAAGAGAGAGAAGAGAAATAAGACAATAACAGAAAGAGGCAAATATTATGGGAAAGGAAGAAAGTGGGAGAGAAGAGAAAGAAGAAAATACAGTAACAGACAGGAAGACAGAGGCAGAGAGAAGCAGGAGTTTGAGTAAGAGAGTTGGAGAAAAGAAAAAGTAAAAAATATCCTTTAAAGATTAAGAAAAAGAAAGAGGAATGATCAGAGACAGACAGAGGCAGAGAAAAGCAAGCAGAATGGGAAAAGAAGAGAAAGAAAGAAAGAAATATCCTTTAAAAAAGAAAGAAAAAAGCAGAGATAGCCAGAGAAAGGCAATCAATATGGGAAATGAAAAGAAAAGAAAGAAAGGAATACCGTTTAAAGAAGAGAAAGAACAATAAAGACAGAAAATAGCAGAGGCAGAGAAAGACAGTATGGGGAAAGGGAATGGAAGAGAAAAGAAAGAAATACCCTTTTAAAGAAAAAAAGAGAAAAGATCAGACGCAGATAAAGAAAGACAAGCAGAATGGGAAAGAAAAAGAATGAGAGAGAGAGAGAAAAAAAAACTATTATCCTCCATTCTTTCCCAGTCCCAATTCTTGGTCAGTTTGACTACCGCAGACGTAACAGGATCTTATCTGAAATAACGGATCTGTGGAGACATTTGCAAGGCGAGA
>NC_051404.1:16285067-16285195 GCF_015228065.2 Penaeus monodon | reverse complement strand
GTGTGCGTGAGAGCGCTCTGAACAAGATGTGTTCATTCTGAATTGAACTTTGAATTGAAGAGAGATGATAATCCTTTGTACTTTTATTTCTTGTTTTGTTGGACTCTTTTTAATTGTCTACATATCAG
>NC_051404.1:16283311-16284944 GCF_015228065.2 Penaeus monodon | reverse complement strand
GTGGGGGGGGGGGGGGGCTGATATTACCATAATTCCTTTTATTCAAATCGTGATTTTATCAAGAATAAAAAAAAGATGAAAGGACGGAAAATAAAGAAAACAAGAAGAATATAAACAAAAGTGACTGACAAGAAAAGGTGAACGAACGAAAACTGCAGAAAAGAAAGAAGGCAAATGAAATAATATGAAAGAAGAGAGAAAAAAACAAGAACGTAAATAAAAGAGAGAGTCCGCTCCCTCAGCGCAGATCGAGGTCCGACAGAGACAACTTTTTAAATGTGGGGAAACTGTTAATGTAATTAGTTGAGTTTCGGACAACATATGAGGAGGAGGAAGGGAAGGAGGTGATGATGGAGGAGGAGGAGAGTGAAGGTGATGATGAAGATATAAGAGAAGAAAAGGAGTGGGAGGAGAAGAAGAAGGATGAGGAGGAAGATGGTGATGGGATGAAAGAGAGAGAAGAAAAGAAATGTTGATGAAAGAGAAATTAATAAACGAGTGGAAGATGGGAAAAGAAGAAGAAGAGAGGAGGACGACGGTAACGAGGAAGCAGAAAAAAACGGTGGACGAAGAAAATTTGATAAGAAAAGAAATAAAGCAGAGAAAGAAGTGAGATAAAGAATGTTCATCAGCGGGGAATATGAAGATGGCGTAGAGGAGACTGAACGATAATAAAGCAAGGGCAGAAAAAAATAATGAAAGAAGTAATAAGAAATGATGCGGAATAGAAGGAAACCAAGATAAAAGAGATAAGGGTGATACAGAGAATAGAAAGATGCAAAGGAAGATATGAAAAAAAAATGCAGAGAAAGAGGAGAGGCGGAAAGTGGCTAATGGAAGCAGGTGAATGTGTAGCAAGAATAAATAAGAAAAAGAACAGCTGTCTGAGTGCGAAGACGCGAGAATACGTCTGAGTGGGATTGTCAGTGCCCGGGAAGGGGGGGGGGGGGGGATTGTCAGTGGCGGGGAAGAAGAGAAAGAGGGGGAGAGGGGAAGGGAAGAGAGGGGGAGGAGAGGAAGAAGGGGAGAAGGAAGGGGCGGGGAAGAAGAGAAAGAGGGGGAGAGGGGAAGGGAAGAGAGGGGGAGGAGAGGAAGAGGGGGAGAAGGAAGGGGCGGGGAAGAAGAGAAAGAGGGGGAGAGGGGAAGGGAAGAGAGAGGGAAGTGTGGAGTAGGGAGTAGGGAAGAGAGGGAGAAGATACAGGGGAAGGAGTGGAGGAGAGGAGGAAAAGTGGGAGAGGAAGGGGGAGAAGGGAAGGGAAGAGAAAGAGAGGGAGAAGGAGGGGGCCAAAGGGGAGATGTGTGGGAGAAGAGGAAGAGGTGAGATAATATAGGGAAGAGGAGAAGGGATGAAGGCGAGAGTAAATGTTATGGGGTAAGGGACAGGGAAGAGCGGGGAGAGAAGAAGGAAGGAGGGGGAGTGGGGAAGGGAAGAGAGAGAGGGAAGGTGTTATGGGGGAGAGAGAGAGAGAAGAGAAGGGAAGAGGTAGAAGGGAGATAAAGAAGGAAGGGGGATGGTAGAAGAGGGTGAGGGGAAGGAGAGAAAGGAGAATAAGGGGGATGGTTAAATAGGAGAAGGTGAAGGGTTAGGCAGTCTTCCTTTGGCTTGTCGTTCAGAGAAGTCATGGCGCTTAGA
>NC_051404.1:16283001-16283199 GCF_015228065.2 Penaeus monodon | reverse complement strand
AATTACTAACATTCTCGTTTCTTTGATGGAACCCGTTGAAAAGAAAGAACTTTGATTTGAAACAAAAGTTTAAAAACTATTTGCTAGATTGGATTCTAGAGTGAATAAAACAATCGATAGATAAACTGAATCTTGCCTGGAATCCTGTTAGGGCAAACTGATAAAGTTTCATTTCAGCGAAATATCTAATTCATTTTA
>NC_051404.1:16282095-16282345 GCF_015228065.2 Penaeus monodon | reverse complement strand
TCCGAAGAAATACATTAAACTTCTTAAATAGTGAAAATGACGAAGAACTAAAAAGTTTATTTATGTTTCCACCTAAATTTCCTGAAAGGTGAATAGTTTGTTACACAAACTATTTCAATAAACCAGAAAAATATTTTTGTTGCAAGACGGCCTGCAGTGCATATTTCAGGGAAGTAAATGTTTCAGTCGTGAGTATTTCAGTATTGCATAACATTTCAACTGCCATATATTTAGAATTTGTGCCATAAAA
>NC_051404.1:16281660-16282011 GCF_015228065.2 Penaeus monodon | reverse complement strand
CATGTGCATGTGCATGCATATATGGGCATTGATATTCATTTATGTATATTTAAATATATTCACAAGAATATGCTGTTATTTTTTTACCCATTTTTGTGTGTATGTGCATGCCTAGCCACGCACATGACTGCAAGGGTTTGAAGCCTATTAAGGTCACAGGCCATGAAGGTAAAGCCATCTCATCAGTCAACCTTCACGACCCGGGCTTAACGCAGACTGGCTTTGTGTTCCCGGCTTCATGGGCGTAGAACCCAGACGAGGTTCATTTTGGTTCAAGGTCCAAGTTAGAGGAAGGGAGGGGATAGATGTCGGTATCTGTGGTGAGGAGATGAAGATAAACGATATACGTAA
>NC_051404.1:16281208-16281419 GCF_015228065.2 Penaeus monodon | reverse complement strand
CTCATTACCCCAAACTCTCGTTAAGCACGAACTGGGTCAAGCAAGGACAAGCTACATGTTTAAAGAAATCTGCGTTCCCCGGCTTTCAACATTCCATTTAAGTCTTCCAGTACTTTTTTTTCGTTGTCTTTTTCTGTTTTTGAGATTAAGAAGCCGAATGTGGCTGAATGCAGTTGGCCAAAAATCTTGATATCATGAGCAGCTGTTAAAG
>NC_051404.1:16280655-16281135 GCF_015228065.2 Penaeus monodon | reverse complement strand
CGCGTGCGCGCGCGTACGAGTATGTGTGTGTCTGTGTCTGTATTTCTTCATGGTAATGTATCTGCACTTGCATTCGTATATCTGCGAGTATATTTCCCAAACATATCTTAAACAGGGTATTACACTGTTACCAGAGTAGCGAATCTAGAATATATGGGAAAGGAATACAAATGTTGACCGCATACTTGAGGCAAGTGCAGTGGGCTGACCTGCCATCTTGTTGGGATCACATTAATCTCCAGTTGGTGCACTCTCAGTACTATTTTTCCTTCATTTTCCCCAATAAGTGTGTCAGTTTAGCAGATTTTAGATACTACAGAATTTTTCTTAATATTTCTGCTTAATTAAGGCTGCCGCTCTCCTATGAAAGTGTGGAACGAAGGGAAGGAAGATGCCCTTTTGGGGGCGATATTTTTCAGCCTGGCATCTAAGGTTTTTAATGAGAGGTTGTCAAAAATCTTTAGAATATGGCAATTTCGA
>NC_051404.1:16279902-16280524 GCF_015228065.2 Penaeus monodon | reverse complement strand
TATAGCCTACTGTATAATTCCAATCGTGGGCAACTGAGGAGACGCTCTTTGGAAGTTGGTTCAAAGTCAGACGATTTGTGTTAGATATCATGTGCGGCCTCGTGGTTTCGGGTGTTTAAAGCACGCCAGGGTAGTTGGAGGTGGTCGTAATATCTGCGTTAATTCGGCCGACGGAGGTACTTGGTTGGAGGTGGTTGTAATATTTGTGTTAATCTGGCTGACGGATGTGGATTTATAAGTGAAAATTTGATGATTTGCTTGATGATGCAGCAGATAAATTATGATTAATAATGGTAATTCTGTTATTTTGGGAATCAGTTTGGTGATGTAAGAGATTGTGATGAGAATGATGATTATAGTGATGGTGATATCCATTACGAATATTTAGTAACTGTAATAAGCTCAAGCCCGAAGTTATTCTAGGAAAGATGTTTTGTTGTCATTATCTCCAAGGGACAAATTGTTTACTCTCCCGCCACTTTGTCGACAGTTTACCGATGGCAAAAAAGGAGGAAGGAAATTTATATGAAGTTACATAGTTTAATCCAGAATAAAGTTATAGGCCGTTCATTTGTTTTTCAAAATCGACACAGTCTAATTCTTTTTAATGATCTTTTCTTAA
>NC_051404.1:16278236-16278831 GCF_015228065.2 Penaeus monodon | reverse complement strand
TTTTTTTTCCAACTTACATCTCCGTTCTTAGCCTTGTAAACCGTGAAAAAGCAGTTGATATATAAATAGAAGCGATACCGTAGATAGCACTAACTGATGAACAAGGAAGACAAAAGAGAGCAAGGCGGAGTGGGGAGACGAACCTAATAATGTATTCTATTCAATGATGGAACTAGTCACTGTGACATTGCTTGCGGTCTGCAGGCTTATTATTGTCATTGCAATTATCTTTGCACGTGAGTGATTGTGAAGCGTATTTGTTTCCCTCTGGAGATCAAAGGAATATTGAAATGTTATTCTGTTCCCTGCTTTTTAGTAAATTGTGTTAAAAATGACGACAGGGCTTTTTGAAATTAGAATGGGTCGTGCATGTCGTTGTTGTGTTGTGTGTGTTTTTTGTGGGTTTTTTTCTTTGTTTCTTTTTCTTTTTACCCAGGAGCGGATGTGATTCTGTGATCCATTTAAGTATTGTTTCAATGAAAATTCGGTTAGCATCGTAGAAGAGAGAGAGAGTCCAGACCGATAGGCTCCCCTCCCCCCAAAAAAAAATCACGTTAACACATACCCAGATACCCTCATTATATCCCCCCCCCTT
>NC_051404.1:16277945-16278171 GCF_015228065.2 Penaeus monodon | reverse complement strand
GCAAATCCTCGACCCGACGTGGAACGCACATGACGCCAGTCATGCAACCGGATTTTTTTTCCCGCCAACTCGCGAACCTCTTAGAAGGCGCGATGGAATCTTGATCCGCTGCCAGCTGTGTTGTAAGATCCTGTTCTGTTTATACCTTCCCCTCATTATTATTTCATTAGGCAAAGAGGGGAGGTTTTTCCAGCATTGCGTGAAAGAAAACGTTTTGTTTTTCTTC